>NC_056750.1:246666769-246743193 GCF_019279795.1 Protopterus annectens
GATTCTCTTCCCTTCCCCCATGACCCTGAAATTGATAAGACAAGCGATTTAGAAAATGAATAAATGGTGCAGATGTGCTAAGAGGCATAAACTTGGATGAGTTTGTCCAACCGTCCAAGTAGCTGCAAATAGTATAAAGGTATCCATCTTACAAAATCTTATATATGGGAGATAATGGTCATGTAAACAATTTATGCACCCATTTTCTTTTCAGAGAATTAGAATTTTAATTATTTCTTTTAAGTACCTAGGTGTAATCATAAGGCTTTAAATGTTTCTTTCTTCCTATTCTCAATCCTTTGGAATCTTTTTTTTTTTTCTTAGATGAGATGTTTATTAGAAATATTTTCAATGTTTTTCATTTTTTCCATAAAATAAAGCTGTAGCCTTTTAGGCTTTTACATTGGTACATACAGTAGACTTAATTTGTCGGGTGTGACATACATTTTTGCTAATACCAGTACTTTTAAATGGGATCTCAAATAGTGCATCAGATTGAGAACACTGAAAAAGGAAAACCAAAACGAAAAGGTAGTATTAGTATGATAAGACGGCTTTATATCACAACATCGAATGATGAATATATCTAATGAGAAAACATCGAACTGACTTCATCGAACATGACAACATCGAAATAGGGGAAAAAAAAAACGAACGTGGAGTGTGGATGACAAACAAATTGCTTCATGCAGGGGGTCAAGACTCCCTGCACCCCCCACACCCCCTGCCAGTTAAACATACCACTTCGGAGAGCGCAGTTCAGTGCACTGCAGTGCGGAAACGGAAGATTTCTGTTTCCTACTCCGTAGCGCAGTCTCTGAGTTGTTATATTTAAGTAGCAGGGGAGTGTGGGGTGCAGGGGGGCTTGCCCCCCTGCCTACATCCTTAATGTTGCATGTCACTGTTGGACACTGCCATTGACATCGTTTCACTGTTTTCATTCTTCGATGAAACCTGTTTGATGTTTTGTCATTCGATATATTCATAATTCGATGATGTGATATAAACCCTGATAAGACAGATAATGCAGTGTTTGACTAGAATTGTAACATTAAGTATTTCCAGGGTACAGCCCCCCCCCCTACATCTCCACACTCTGCTACTTAAATATTCTTACTCCAGGGCTCAAAGTCTTTATGAAGGAGCAGACATGCCAGTTACAGCTTTTGTTTCGGCCTTAAGTTCTTAATTTCAGTATCCTGCTTGAATCTTCACATTTTCCTTCTATTATACTATCTACTTCTTTCTTGTCACAGTTCTTCAATCATTGATTACCCTTCTGTCCTCATATATTGTGTACATTTCTCATCAAAAAACTGATGCCCACCTTTCTGAAATTTTAGCTGTCAGTTCTTACTGCCTTGACCCCACCCTTTTTCTTATAATCAACAAAACACAGACTGTGGTGCTATCAGTTACTGTCTAGCTTCCTTAGTTCTTCATTAATCCTTTTTCTCAAGAAAGATTAGGCCAAGGACATTACACCTCCAGCACATGTATAATGTTGGAGTCCTTTCCGTCTTTGCAAGCCCTGTCTGTGTCATTTTCCTGTCCTTAACTACCTAAAAGTGAGAGTCTTCCAATTTTATGCTGGCAGTTTGGAGGTCCCTTATTTAACACTTGTTTGCTGTGCCCTTCTGGGCATGGTTGTAAGCCTTTTACTGTAATTTTTTCTCGAAAGTCTGGATGGTTCTGGTCTGTATATCGTGCCTGTCTTCAAGGCTCTCCCCATCACCCCTTCCAGTAATAATGCCAGTTTTTCACTGTTTACATTTCCTCCAAACCTCTGCTGTCGAAACACAGCTTGTCTTGCCCATGGCATGCAGTGTCATCCTTAAGCTCATTGTTCCTTCAAGGCCTGCATGTTCACAGCATCATTTTGCATTGTCTTCTGTAGCCCCATATCCCTTCTTTGACAATCACTGTTCATTAGCCCTGCCTTTAGTTGAGTTCTCTCATTTTCTGGCCCCCTCTTACTGTTACCAAGTTTAGACCCTTCTCTTTTTGTACCTCTTTCTGTTAATCCATCTTTAACTTTCAGATCTGAAGTAGTTCACTTCATTTGATCAGCAACCTGTGGGTTACGGATCCGATACAGATCCGAGCTGGCAGCATACCAAGCTAAAGCTCCAAGCTCCACCCCCTTACCCATACTACCCTGCAACTTCCTTCCAATCCCCAGATCTCGTTTGCCTCAGCTTTGCCAAGCACGGGATTCCTCGAGCTCCAGGCGAGTTAAATATTTTACAGTTTTATAGCTAAAACTTTGGGTTCTTAGTTATTTGTGTGTGTATATAGTATTTTTCTCTTGGGATAGATATTCCTTTTCTTATTACTTCCTCTATATCCCCCTTATTCTTCGTAGCTCTATCACCAGTAGGCCCCTTTCTCTTCAAGTGAGCGTGTGGTATGGCTGATGGCCAAAAACTTACTTTTTCTAAGTGCAATGAGTGTGGCCATAAGCTGTCGCCAGTGGATGGTCACACTCACTGTGTTCTTTGCTTGGGAGTGGCCCATCTTTCCACAGGCTGCCAAATTTGTGCAGCCTTTAAACCCCGGGCTTTGAGAAACAGGAAGAATAAGCTGATTCTGGCTGGCCTTCTACCCACCAAATTGGCTTCTTCTTCCTCCTCTCCCTCGGTAGCAACAACCACGGCTGTGGTTGCCCAACCATCTGACCCTCCTCCCCTGGCTGGGGACTCACCCTCCCACCTCGTCCCAAGGAGATCGAGAGGCGAAAACAGACAGGAAAGAGAGAGAAAGAGAGAGAAAGGGACAGAGAGAAAAGCCACAAGCGCCGGCCGAATTGGACCCCTCAGCCCCTCCCGCCAAGGTTCTCCCTTCCCCATCGAGGACTTCCAAGCCTTCCTCCCCACGGCTCCGTTCTCCATGCTTTTCGCTGTAGGAGGAGGCCCGTCCATCTTCGAGATCGTCGCGTCGGCCCTCCTGACCGGCTTCAGCGGCCTCTTCCAGATCTACTAGAAGCCTCTCAGAGGCAGCTATGGACCGGATGATGCATCGCTTTTTACAGACTCAGCTGCAGATGGGAGTGTTGCTGCCTCCCCCCTCCAGGAGGGAGTTCATCTCCACTGTTTGCCCCGAGAGCTCCTTCTCCGATCCACTACTGAGTTTCAGAGTCTTCGGATCCGAGGAGCCTTGGAGTCAGGGAGTCAGCGCCGATGGTTATTGCTACCTCGACACCGGCCATGCCCTCGAGCCTATAGGATCCGAGCTCTCGGAGCAGAGAGCCGGGCATCGGATCCGAGAGGGCAAGTGTGTCTTCAGCTCCTTTGCGGTCAGAGCACATCATCCACTCCGATCCAAGCACTTCGGCTCCGACTCCGATCCCTTTGTCTGATCCAAGGGTGCCGGCCACCTGTCTTAGAGAGGCCAGTTCCCCTGCGGCATTCGATGTGGTGGAGAAGGTTCTCTGTAGAGCATCGAGACCCCTTGCTCTGTCCCTCAGGATCCGCCCCCACTCCCTTGCAGCTCGGTTTGTCCTCCCATCATCCAGTCCCAGGGACAGCCTGTGTCATTGGCGCCCCAGCCAGTTCCCCTGGAGGAACACAAATCCGTTGGTGAGCCCCCCTCGGACAGTCCCCCCGAGGAGATTCCTCACAAACACCTGTGCAAAAGGAGGCACTTGGACACCCCTGAGTCCCTTACTGAGGATACCGATTTGGCGGAAGGGGAACATTCCCCCAAGTCACCCCCCGACGACGTCTCCATCGGAGACCTTATGGAAATGCTCCACCACAGGGAAGGGGGGTTGTCTGCCAAAAAGCCTTCCTCAGATGAGTTGGTATTCCTGGATGTGTTAGACACAGGCCCATCTACCTCTTGGTTGTCCCCCCCCCCCGGCCAACCCTCTGGTTGACCTAATTACCACCAGGGCGTGGAAGGAACCGGACACTGTAGAGCCTATTCCCAGAAGGCTCAACAAGATTTTGAGCCCCCCTTCAGACAAAGCTTCATGGAGCAAGGGTTCCCCGATAGATGCCATGGTGGTGGCGGCGGCCACCAAAAAGGAACTAGCTCAGGATATTTCCTCAGTCCATCCCCCCGTTAAGGAATCACAGGCAATGGACCGTATTGGAAAGCGGATGTTTGCTTCAGCTACCTTTTCTATTAGGGTGCTGAATTACTTGGCCCATGTTATTAGACTGCAGCAGGACCTGGTTAAAGAGTACGCTGAGTCTCCCCCAGAGTCCATGTCGGTCGAGGATAAAACGTACTTTCTCAGCGTTGTTTGGCCACTTTCAAATCAGTGTCAAATACATCTATGCGACTACTCTCCCACACCACGGAAGGAGCAGCTAGAGCTAGCGGGTCCGGTATTGCCTTAAGGCGTCATGCCTGGCTTCGACTTTGCAATTTCTTGGAACCTTTCAAGGCATCATTCGCGAACGTACCCTTTGGTTCTACCCTGTTCGGGAAGACCGTCCACAAGATGCTGGTCCAGAGCGAGAAAGATGGGAAAATGCTGTCAGCCATCGGAATCCACTTCTCTGCCCCTCAAAGGTCCTTCTCTAGGAACCAGCAAGGGCAGAAGATGATGTGGTTCCGGAAATCTCAGCAGGCCCGGAACGCTCAGGACTCCTCCTCCCCCAGAGGCAGAGGGGGACAAGGTGGATGCCAGCCCAGAGGCAGAGGGGGTCCAAAGAACTTCGGGTCATGGGAACCTTTTTCCGACCGACCCCCCACAGCAGCCCTGAGGTGTTGCCTGACAGCTCCCCTCTGGAGGCAGTCGGAGGATGTTTCTCGAGGCACCTGGTTCAATGGGAGTCCATCACGACAGATCGCTGGGTGCTTCAAATAATATCCAGAGGCTATTCAATCTCCTTCGTAAACAAGCCCCCTTACTCAAGGCGCCTCCCAGATGTTCCACCCACTCAAAGGGAGGCCGCGGCTTTGGAAATAGAAAAGCTGTTAGAAAAAAGAGCCGTCCAGCATGTGCCCCCAGACCAGTCCGGATCAGGCATCTACTCCAGGTTCTTTTTGGTGCCAAAAAAGATGGGGGACTTGAGGCCGATTCTCGACCTGTCAGCAATGAACCTCTTCATTGCCAAGGAGAAATTCTGGATGGTCACGCTCCAAACCATCCTGCCCCTCTTGCAGGAGCAGGACTGGATGTGCTCCATAGACCTCAAGGATGCGTACTACCATATACTCATGGACAGACTATCCAGGAGGTTTCTCCGCTTTCGGCTAGGGGCCAGTCATTACCAGTTCAGGGTCCTACCCTTTGGTCTCAACCACAGCCCCCAGGGTGTTCACCAAGGTCATGGCAGTTGTAGCAGCCCACCTGAGGCTCCAGGGCATACAAGTCTTCCCGTACCTAGACGACTGGCTCCTCACCGCCCCCACCAGGCATCTGCTCTCTCTAGCCAGGGATTTCTTCCTCCGTTTATCACCCCAGTTGGGGATCACTATAAATGTCAAGAAGTCATTCCTTCAACTTGTTCAGGTTATAGACTTTATAGGGGCCAGGATAGATTCCCTTCAGGTCAAGGCTTTCCTAACACCAGACAGACTTCACAGCATGAATTTACATGTACTAGCTCTTCTTCAGTCTCCTGCTCCCCCAGCAGAGTTGGTCCTGAGAGCTTTGGGGTCCATGGCAGCAGCGATCAATTTGATCCCTTACGCTCGCCTACACATGAGGGTTTTACAGTGAACTTTGCAAATCCAGTGGTCCATTCTACACCATCCACTAAACTTACCAATCCCCCTCAGCAGGGTTTGCAGGAACTCTCTCGTGGTGGCTCCAGTCCCGAGACCTTCGAGAAGGGCGACCGTTTCTTATGCTCCTACCCCAGGCCACAGTGACAATGGATGCCTCCCACCTAGGGTGGGGGGGGGGTCATTGTACAGGCAGGACTGTCCTAGGCACGTGGACTCGTACAGAGACCGTTCTGCATATAAATGTACTGGAGATGAGGGCGGTCCTTTTAGCGTTGCAGGCCCTTCATGCCTTCCTTCCTTCCTCCGGGGACTATTGCGATCCAGTCAGACAATATGTCAGTGGTCTGGTATATCAACAAACAGGGGGGAACCAGGTCCTATCCTCTTTGCCGAGAGGCCATGAGATTTTAGGAATGGGTGATCACCAATCGCTTCCTGTTAGCGACGCACATTCCGGGTCGGTCCAACATTCTGGCGGACAAATTGAGCAGAACTATTCTCTCCCCTTACAAGTGGTCTCTGAACTCTTCCGTAGCGGAACAGATCTTCCTTAAGTGGGGTCAGCCTTGCTGCAATCTCCAAGCATCGCCTTCCAATGTGAAGTGTAGCGAGTTTTTCGCTCTAATTCCTCCCTTAGGGGAAGCCCCCAGAGACGCTCTAGTCCATGCTTGGTCGCCCAGTCTTCTTTATGCGTATCCACCACTTCAGCTGATGACAACATTTTTGCAGAAAGCTCGTCAGTTGGGGAGCAAGATTATCCTCCTAGCCCCGTTCTGGCCTCGTCAAGTCTGGTTCCCCTGCCTACGGTCTCATCTCATAGCTTCTCACTGGATCTTGAATCCCATTCCGGATCTGATCTCTCACCCCTTGGGAATGACCCCTCTGAATCTGGACAAGTTCAAGCTCACAGCTTGGCTGATCCAGTTCCCTTAATTGCCAGGACTCCCGGTATCTCTTCCCTAGTCAAGTCAATTCTGGTGGCAGCATATAAGCCCTCTACCAGGAAGATTTACAATAGTAAATGGAAAAGTTTTTCCATTTGGGCTTCACATAAGAACTTGGATCCTTTTACTGCTCCTATTCCAGCAGTTCTAGAATTCTTGTCTCATATTTTTCAGCAGGGGGCCAGTTCATCTACTGTAAATGTTCAGCTGGCTGCTATTTCCCATTTTCATATTGGGGACAACTTTGGTTCTCTTGCTGCTACCAGAATTTGTAAGGCCTTTCTAAAAGGTACCTTTCTGTTGAGACCTCCTATCAGAAATTCATCCCCACCGTGGGACCTGACCTTAGTTCTTCAGGCGTTAGTATCTCCTCCGTTTGAACCTGCAGCTTCTGTTGATCTGAAGTTCTTGTCATGGAAGACGGCTTTTTTGGTAGCCATTACCTCAGCCAGGAGAGTGTCGGAGCCTCAGGCTCTTTCTATCAAACATGCATACCTTGCATTTCACAAGGACAGGGTATCTCTCAGGACTAACCCTTCTTTACTTCCCAAAGTGGCTTCCATTAATTTGCCAGTTTTTTCCCCAGTTACCAGAACAAGGGGGGAGTATAAACTTCATTTATTGGATGTTCACAGACAGTTATGTTTTTATTTACACAGGACAGCTGTCTTTTGTAAATCTGACCAACTTTTCTTCTCCTTTGCAAAACCCTTTCTAGGGAAACCGATTTCTAAAGTAACTCTCTCCAGATGGATTTCGAGTTGTATTCGCTTAGCTTATAGTGAATCTGGCTTGCCAGAACCAATGGGCATGCATGCTCATTCTACTCGTTCTGTGGTAACGTCTGCTGCATTCTGGTCTAGAGTTTCCCTGGATGACATTTGTTCGGCGGCTACCTGGGCGTCCTCTCATGCCTTTATTTCTCATTATAAGCTAGATTTGGTGTCTAGAGGAAGGGCTGCTTTTGGCTCTGCAGTGCTCCAGAATATTCTTCCTTGAGGACCTCCCAAGATTTCTGGTAGCTGGGGACTCTGTCACACAGGTTGCTGATCAAATGAAGTTAACTACTTCAGATATAGAAGTTATGTACTCACTATAACATTCCATCTGAGTAGGTGACTTTGTTTGTCAGAAACCGTCCCCCCTCCTTCCCCCTAACCTGAATAGTTATTTAGCTGAACTCGAGGTTTGGATGCTCGAGTTTTGTTTGCCTCTGAGTCAGGTTTTTCGCAGGTTGTTAGTTTGTTTTGTTGTTTTTGCAGGTGACAAACGTGATCTGAGGATTGGCAGGAGGTTGCAGGGTACTATAGGTAAGGGGGTGGAGCTTGGAGCTCGGCTCTTTAGCTTGGCATGCTGCCGGCTGGGATCCGTATCGGATCCGTAACACACAGGTTGCTGACAAATGAAGTTACCTGCTCAGATGGAACGTTATGGTGAGTACATAACTTCTATTTCTTTGCATTTCATCTGTGATAGTAATGCTTTACGTATAGATTAATCCAAATGTAAAAGCAAATTGTAACACAAACAAATATGTGTTTATATTTCTGGCTCTGTAATGTTTGAATTGCATCAGCAAATTGAATTGGGCTGGGGTGGGCCAAATTGATACATTTCATAAAGCCCAAACGTGTAAATTTTTTACCATAAGTTAAAAATCGGCACATCTAAAGTTGTGCACAAGAGATCCTGTATTATGCTTCAGAAATCACTGGAATTAAATTTCATGCTTTACAAATTGTAAACTGTTGATAATTGCTCAGTTAACCTGTTGCATTCATTTATTTATATGTATTTATTTTTACAGATTGAAATGTGGTCCTTACACAAACAACAGATGATAGTTGGATATTACCAGGCTAACAGCAGTCTGAGGGACAGTAGGTATGACTGCAGCCTACGCTGCATTTCTGTTTCCTAACAAAAAATAATTTCTTTAACTAGGTAAGCATGCTGATCACTGGTAATATTGTTTGTGCACTGACCCTGGTAATCTGGCTTGTATGCTAATCACTGATAATAGGGTAAGTGCACTGGTGGTCACTGGTAGTCACTGGTAACCTGCAATGTGTGCTGATCACTGTTAATTGGGTGTGTGTGCTGATTACTCATAGCCTGTTATGTGCAGTCTTCAGTGGTAAGTGTGTGTACTCTTCACTGGATGGTAACTTGGTATATACATGAATCAGTCTACTTTATTTTATTTCATGAGGCAGAGATGTATTTATAATGAGAGGAAGTTTGGCTAGCATACTAGGAGAATTTCCCCTACACTTTTCTGAACAAGTGTGATGGGATCTTTTATGCGTCTATGCATCTCTGAACCCAGGTTCAACATTCCATTTGAAGGAGGCATTTCTGTAGTGCAGCCCCAACCCCTGACAGCAAAGAAATACTATGCTGTAGTTGCAGTGCCGGAACAGTCACGTGAGTGATGGCACAACATTAGAATCCATAGGCATATGATTTAAAGCTGCACAGAGCATGCAGCCTTCTAAGTTCCTGACAAAACTGAAGAGGTTGACTAAAATAAGCAAGTATATAGGGCACAGTATTTAGGGATGAAGTATCTTATTAAAATCAATTAATATTCTAAATTCTGTTAAATATGAGGCACTTTTATGAGAATTGTATCAGCTAAGGAAAAATGGAAAGCTAGAAGGAAAGCAATATCTGCAGATGCCAGTATTACAGTACACTGGAGATATAAGCCAATGTATTGACTTTATTTGCTGCACTTTCAATTTTTTTTGTGAGATTAACTAAATATGTGCTTCAGTTTGGAAAGTTGTTGAAGATTAGTGGAGTAAAAAAGCCTTAGTTTCATCAGATGTAGCGGAACATTCATCCATACCTTTTTATAAACCACTTGTTCTGGAAAGGGTCACAATGATAGCAAGTTGAGCAAGGTAAGGTAGAACATTCTTAATTCTCCTCTCCAGTAATCTTCAGCTTATGCTAAGGGATTCTCAGACATCTGTAGCTGAGCCGAGACATAACATTTGGTCTGGGTTTTGGGTCTGCCTGGTGCCTCCTTCCTGTGGGCTGTGCCTGGGGTACCTTTCCTGGAAGGCGAGTACTATCCATGCCCAGAATATCTGAAATGACTTATCTTAAACCAGTGACACAGAAGAGCATCTACATGCCAGTATTCTCCCTGACTGCAGAGATTCTCACTCTGTCCTGGAGAATGAGTCCATCTGTCCTACCAATCGGTGTCACTTCTGCTGCTTGTATCATGATCAAACACTTTCAGTCACTGTACAGAGCTCATCACTGTAGGTGAGGAAGAGGACATTGTCTGGTAAATTAAAGGAAAACTCTACCATAGAGCTAAAGGAAAAAATCTATTTTTTTTCACTGTCTTTGTTTCCTGACCTATTTTAAGACATCAAAATCATTCTAAGTGCTTTATGTATAATTTTAGCCTGTTTTCTACAACATGACTACCAATAGGGCTTGATGTATCAACATGATCTTGTTCTTCCTCAACCCTTTGCTTTCCCATAATGCTTTGTAAGACTCATGCCAGACATAAGGAAGTAACTGAATTTCCATGCCATAGGTTCATAGGTTCGTACTAGGCTATCTGCCATAGGGCATTTATAAGCCTAGCCAGAGTGTGTGTGGCTTTAACCACCCCTTAGGATGAGAATGCTACGCCCATTTAGGGTTTAGTTTACTGTGTCTCTGTCTAGTAGTGACACAGAGATGACCCCCGGGGTAAACCTACGATCTCCCATCCACTCGTCAAGATTTCTCTTGAACAGAGTTAGTGAGGGGCTCTGCCTAACATGGATATGGATTGTGTTCCAGAGTGTAGGGAGCCACTGGGTTATGAATCTGTCCCTCCAGCACGTCCTATTTATTTCTGTGTTGAGGTTTAAGTCTCTTGCTCTCGTGGCTCTGATGGATTTGGATTTTCTGAGGTGGAGCATGTCCATTAATTCCGGATTGGACATGGCCTTGTACGTCAGGCACAGATCACCTCTGAGTAGGCGGTATGCAACTGAATAGAGCTGGAGTTTTTTCAGTCAGGCAGCATATGACATATGTTTAAGACCCTTTATCCTCTTGGTGAGGAACTTTTGGGATCTTTCCAACTGCTGCAGGTGTCTGGTAAGATACATCCCAAATGGGGCATTGTACTCAATCATTGGCCTGATAAGAGAAGAGTACAGGGGCAGAATGACCTCTCTTGATCTAGATGTGAAACCCTTCATGATAAGGTGGGCAATATAGAAGGTCTTCCTAACCACTTTGGCAATGTGAGTGTCAAATGAGAGGTTACTGTCAACCTGGGTCCCTAGGTCCCTGATTACCTCTTCCGTACTTAATGGATTACCACCTATGTGGTAATTTGTGGGTACCTTGTTTTTCCCAAAGGGTATGACTATACATTTTTTGGTGTTCAGTTTAAGGCCATGGCTCTGGCAACAATTATCCGTTTCTATGAGGCCTCTCTGAAGGATGTTTGTGTCCGCTGGAGTATCAATTATGGCCCAGTTTGCAGTCATCTGCAACTTTGTCAGCCACAATCCTCCTATGTTTGCCTGTACCTCGGAAAAATAAATGCAGAACAAGAGGGGTCCCAGGACTGAGCCCTGTGGGACACCGCTTGTGACTGGCTTAGAGTCTGACATAGCTCCAGCAACTCTGACCCTGTGGGTTCTGTCCTTGAGCCAGTTTGCAACCCATCTTGTGACATATGGGTTTACATTTAAGCTGGTGAGTTTGTCTGTGATGCCCGAGTGGGGTATTGTGTCAAAGGCTTTTGCAAGGTCAAGGTAGGCTGTGTGAACTGCCTTACCCTCATCAATGGCCTTAGTGACTGTTTCAAAAAAGTCAACCAAGTTCAAAAGGCAGGATCTGCCCTTGACAAAGCCAAATTGGGTAGGATCCAATGTCTGTAGGTCCCCAATGTCTTTGTTTATGAGTTCCATAATGATCCTCTCCATAGCTTTGCAGACCAGGCTCATCAAGCTTATGGGACGGTAATTTCCAGGGTCCGTAGAAGCACCGCCTTTGTGAAGTGGGACCACTGTTGCTGTTCGCCACTCTTTGGGTACGTATCCTGTAGTAAGGCTAAGATTAAACAGCAGCCTTATGTGTGGGTTTAGTTCCTCTTGGAGTTCATGTAGCACACAGCCCGGGACACCGTCCGGTCCCATTGATGCTGTGTTTTTAGCTTTAGAGAGGGCGGCTCTCACCTGGGCATCTGAGATGTTAGGGAGGCTACACTCTGCTGGGATAGTTGTTTCTCCTTTTGGGGGGGAGGAGAAATTTGCACTGAACCTGTCTGCCAGAATGTTGGCAATGTCAGTGGGTTCAGTGTATTTTGTGTCATTTTGGACTAACTCTGAGCATATCTGGGAGTTTCCACCCAGGTTTCTAACATAGCTAAAGAAGGCCTTGTGATTGTCTTTTGTGTCTTTTACGATTTTTCTCTCAAAGTTGGCCTTGGATGATTTTATGAGTGATCGTAGTTTTGCTAGTACTGATCAGAGATGCCTTCCCTTTTAGGGATTTTGCTCTGTCATGTAGTAGCTTCCTCCTCCTGTTGTAAAGTTTGTTTATGGCTGGGGTCCACCAGACTGGGCGCCTGCCTTTGGGGAAATGGGTCTTGGTTTTATTTGGGATTGCATGATCCATGCATTCTTGAAGGTGCCCGTAGAAGGCATTTGTAAAGGATTCAGTAGTGTGGGTTGTGGTTTCCACTGGCCCAGGGGCCTTGAAGGATACCACTTCAGTCTTAAGAAGTGTGAAGTTGGCTTTTGAGAAGTTCTTCACTGTGGTCTTTTGTGCAGAGGGTGTGGGTGGGATGTGGATTTCCAGTGAGATTAATTTATGGTCTGATCTTACCAAAGAGGGATATACTTCCGGTGTGGAGAATTTTGTCCCCATGTTTGTGATGATCAGGTCTAGTATATTGTCTCCTCTTGTGGGAATGGTGACTAGTTGTTCCATCGCATTTGAGTTTATGAATTCTAGGAACCTTTGGGCTAGGGTGTTGGGGCTTGAGTAATGTTCCCAGTCTGTTTTGGTAGTTGAAGTCTCCCAATATGATGGTATTTTGAGAGACATTCATACTCTCCAGTGTCTTCAGGAAGGCTGTGTGGGGTTCCTGAGTTTGAGAGGGTGGTCTGTAGCATGCTACAAACTGTAAGGCAGTTTTGCCTATGGTTAGTTGCACCTGGATGGTCTCCAATGTTTCGTGCATTGCCACTAACCTGGAGGTGTGGGTATCTTTGATGAATATGGATACTCCCCCTCCTTTTGTGGTTCTGTCCAAGTTTTGGGGCCGGAAAGCATGATATGAGGTAAAACCTGATAGTGCTGGGGTGCTCTCAGGAGCCTTGAACCAGGTTTCAGTCACTGCACAGACATCGATGTTCTCCATACTGAGGAGGGCTTCGAGGGCGTGCATCTTGAGGTTTAGACTTCTGGCATTGAGCAGCATTTCTCTTAGTTTTTTTCCACTTGTGTTTTCTAGGGAGGTAGGTTTGTCATTTGAGCCTTGCCTAAAAAAGGCACTATGGGGGTGGCAAGAGCCTTGGCCAATATCTGGAAGCCCAGGGGTGACAGGTGCAAGCCATCCCTTGCGAAGCAGCGTGGCCTGTCAGGCATGTCATCCCAAGCAGACAGACATTGGATCCCCTTAGAATGACACCAGTAATTAAGCCAATTGTTAAAACTGATCATTTTGTCTTTGTACTGTGGCATCATTCTTGGTGAGGGTAAGATGCTGCTCAGGGTCAGGGTTATACCGGCCTGGGCTACATAATCAGAGAGCTCCTGTATGTCTCTTTTCATGTAGTCCAGGGAGGTACGTCTCAGGTCGTTCACACCGGCATGTACAATGACTGAGTCATATTTGTACTTGCTGTGGAGTGACCTGAGTGCTTGTGTTATGTGGCGGATTCTAGCTCCTGACGGGCAGCTTACTGTGACCTTTTCCTTGTTCAGTCTGGTGAGCGGGACGTCAGTGTGTCTGACTATGGAGTCACCTATTACAAGTGTGTCTGGTATGTTTTTTGGCCTTAAGGGCTGTGACTGTTTAGCACACTGACTTTGTGAAATATGTGTTGCATGTGCTATGTCTTGAGGTGGCAGTTGCTTGGGTGTCTGCTTTGGAGGCCTCTGTTGTTTTGGTAGATTTTTAATCAGCCTCGAGTATGTTTTTGTGTGTTTATGTGTTTAGTTTGCAGTTGTGATAGTTCTATGTGAGACTGGGTTTGTGGTGTGCGTGGTTACCTTCTCCTCCTGACTGGTCTTGCCAGTACTGAATTGAGAGAGCTCAGCCTCCAGTTTGGCTATATAGTTGCATCTCTCGCATATATTTGTATTTGTTGGGAAAGAGAGGGTTGTCTGTGTACATGAGGCAATTGTAACATTGCCTCAAGATTCCCATATTCACCAGCTGAACAGGAGAGGACGCCAGCAACTGACCCTTCGACTTGCTAGAAATAGTGAAAAAGATTGCTGTGTAACTGGGTCAGAAAGGACCTGTAGGGAAATGGGTACTCAAGGGAATTTAGGTGAATGAAGTACTTTCTTTTGTTTAAGAGTGCTTTACCTGTATAAAAAATGCTTTAGGAGCAAGTGCTGAGCTTTTCAGATAGAGTATAGGCTGTTTAGATTGCAAGTAGAGCAGTTCTAAGGGAAAAATTGAAGAACAGACTTTACGGAGACAGAAATAGTTTAAACTTGATTAACCAGCGCTGCCCAATGCTGCTCTATGAGCACCTTCGCGCTAATTCGTGCAAAAGCGCGCAAAAACGGGCTTTATAGCAGGGGGTTGAAAAGAGCCAGGAATTGACCCAAAATGGCCAATAAACTACAAGTTGCTGGGCTGGAACCACTCCTCTAGGGACAAATAGGTTGCTCAGTTCTCCCCACTCCCACTGGTGAACAAATAAGCTTCCTCTTATCCAAATAAGGATATGGATAGCACAGGAGCTAAGACAATGCCCAGAGATCAGCAAAATCTGAAGACTGGACTATTCTAGTTCAGAAAAGCGGGAAAACAAGGATATTTTTTTTTTCTTTTTTTTTTTACAGAGACAGAAGAAAAGATACAGTAGCAAACAGTAAATGCTATAAAACGGCTAGCGCACTTGAGTGTGTTAGCCTAACAGTTAAATGAAACAAAAATAACTTTTTAAAGTGCTAACAGTTTAAAATCTACACAGGTACAGTAAAAACAATATGCAGAGCTGTTTTTTAGGCGAAATGCAGTCGAGATGCAGTAATTAAAGCAAAAGCCAGAAAAAATAAATGACATGTAATGGGATTTGTGTGAGTCAGTCATCTTCTATACCTTCTGTAAAAGGACTGTGGAAACTTCAAAAGGTGCCATTCCCTCTGACAATGACTCCATTGTCCTCTCATTTGTATTCTTTTCTTTTTATTCAGTAGTGCAAAAGTTGCACTGGGTATTTCTGAAGCCAAAGATCACAGTTTTACATGGTTAAAAGCTGTATATCTAAACTGTGTTAATCCAGTAAAGCTTTGTGAAGTTGTGCAACAAGTTTAAATAGAACCTTGAAATGCTCTGTAATGGTATTGGTAGCAGTACTGTTTTGTTAAAACACATTTGTGTACACACATACACGCATATGAAGATGTATAGTCATACATACATATATATGTTTGGAGGTGATACCGTAAAATGTATAGAGATGGAAGAGAAGAAGTGAGTTGAGTGTTGCTTATAAAATAGTTTATGTGCTAGACTTGTAAGTAAAAGGGAGGATGCTAATTTGGGCCTCATCTGTCAGCTATGAGAATAACAAGAGGTGGGAGAATCGCACCGTAGTCAGAAAATAATGAGGTGCACAGAAAGGATTAACAGAGTATCTTTTTCTTCTTCTTTGCCTCTAATTGTTTTTTTGTTTTTATGTATTCCATGCATTATGGATAGTCTTGCTATGTTCCATTCTTTGTATTGTCTTTTAGGTTTAGTTCTCAGATTTACTCCTAGCATGACTTTTTTGAGGTCCTGTGGAAGCATTGTAGGACACTTGTTAACATAGAAGTCTTAACTAATGAGAGAATATAAAAGCTAAAATTTGGTTTTCTGTCTGGTCTTTTTTTCCCTGTAAGCCCCAATGCACATGCATTGAAGATTGTTGCAAGGATATCCGAGTACTTCAAAGATGCTGTCTTGGTGATGGTAAGTTGTTTTGTGAACTATGAAACTGGGGTTAGCACACTGGCTGTTTCTTAGTATATGTGGTATGGAATGAGATTTAAATGTAAAGATCTTCTGGCACTAATATTTCACATGTTCCCGTAAACCAAATGTGTTTGCATTTTTTCCCTAAATTACTGGAGGTCTGCATGCTAATATGGTCAGACTTCACATGTGATCAAGCCTGTGAGGGCTTATGTTTTTGTGTGGTCCAGACAGGGCTAATGTCTGTATATGGCTTAGCAAATTAAGGCTTATAGTGACATATGTTCTAGTTAGTTATGCCTGACAGTTGCATCTAACTCTGTAAGTCATAGTCAATGTTTGCATGTTTCTGGGCTAAGCTGAAACTTTACATTTCTTACTCCGAGAGAGGTGTGATATGCATCTGTCTGTGTGAAGGTAGAGTTTTTATGCATATCCCAGTTAGTCAGGGCTGAGATTCGCAGATGTTCCAGTTAGGATTGAGATTTTTGTATTTTTACTGCTGTCCTTCTGTGACTATTGAGTTATTCCTTCCAGATGCTTATTGACCTTTTCATTCTCCATGGCTGAGAGTGGTAGGACCCATTTATTGTCTGTGGGCAATAGCCGAGTGTACTAGGATCTGTGCCATAATCCACAAGGAGGAACAAGGTGTTTTCATAAGCCCTAGCTCTTCCCTTCTGTATGCTGATTAGCATTCAGGGGTTGAGTATCCTGCACCCCCCAATGAAGACAGGCATTTCCAGGATATCCCTGGACTACCATGGGAATTCTGCCACAGGGAATGTGACTCAAACAAATGCCTCCACCAAAAGAGAGAGAAGCAGCTGAAGCCTCATCATGCCGCCATGCTGTCTCCGGTGGGCAACCAAGCCACTAATCTAACTCTGGTCACCCAAGTTATTCCCAGGGCTTTTGTTTGTCTGTGTCTGTGGATTTCAGGACTGAGATTTGCAGATGTTCTTTTCAGTGAAGGATGGAATTTGAGTACGTGTTCTGTTCTGAATGAGTTCTTCACATCTGTCTTCCAGGAATGGGCTACATTTGCGCATGCCGCCATCATCATAGCTTGCATTATATTGCCAGTTTGCATCAGGAGAAAAAAGTTAAAGGTGGTGGTGGTTCACAGACATAGAACACTAGAAAACACAAGTTAAGAGATGACCTTTTATTGGATTAATGTTAGATTTTACAGTTACTTCAACTTTTAGACTAGCCAGAGCAGTTATCAAGAGTTAATTTGTTGTTGATGCTCAGTGCAGTACATTTTTACCCACTCGTGTCTAGAAAGGGAAAAGGGAGCGCATCATTTCTTTTCCATTGGCTAACAGAAATGGTTTAAAAAATATTAATGTGAAAAAAAGAACTCTTGTCTGCAGCTCAAATTCTTAGAACTGTGATGAGTGGTATTTAGATACAGGCTTTGAGTTTTAGTGCAGTGAAAGAAGTTAGTATTATTTAGTGGCACATCTACAGATAGCAGTGTATTGGTTCTGTAATAACTGATCTGATATTGTTAATCCTCGTTCATTCTTTACACATGGGTATCTGTTCTGAGCTTGGAACCGAGCCGGCCATTTTCCAAGCTCGCGTCAGCTTCAAACTTTCGAGCTAAACTCTTACCCACAATCCCCTCTCCCTGTTACCTCAGATTTCGTTTGCCGTGTTGCCATCCGGTCATGTCAAGCTACTTCTCTTAAGTCAAGTACAGTCAATTGTTTAATTGCTTTACAAATTATTTTTCTGTCAGAAAAGTTGATATTTTATTGTCTCTTGCCCTATTGCATCTAGTGTTCATAATTTCCTCAGGTTTTTTTTTTCCTGTCCTTTACTACCCTTTTTTACCGCAAGGTAATTTTCTTTTTACCATCGTTGGTAATCCTTTTCCCTTTCTCTTTCATACCTTTGGGTACTCTCTTGTACCATTGTTGGTAATTTTAGTTAATATGGCAGATAAAAAAGGTAGTCCGTGGTTTAAGCGGTATTCTGATTGTGGACACAAACTGCCTACTTCTGATGCACACTCTTTATGTGTTTATTGTTTGGGAGCTTCCCATTTATCTGTTGAAACACCTTGTACTATTTGTGAGAACTTTTCTAATAGGACTTTATTAGAAAGGAAAAATAAGCTGATACTGAAGGGACTTCTAAAATCTCCCTTTTCAGAGGCTATTTCTGGGTCAGAGGTCTCAACCCCTCCTAAAGCCCATAAGAAAATGGATGTTTCTTCTAAGGCTAAATCCTTGCCTTTGTCCCCGGCTGGGGACTCTCACCAACCAAAATCTAAAAAAGCCAAAATTTTGTCTCCGGAGCTCTCTGTCAGCCCCAGTGCTTTCGGTGCCCAGACCTTCGGCACCGAGGCCTTCGGCTCCATCCTCTCCTGCAGCCTTCTACATATCGGCACCGAGGGGCTCCTCGGTTCAGACCATTACCACTATATCAGCACCAGCCGTTCAGTCGGCGCAGACCTTGACTGCGTCGGCTCCGAGATCTTCCTCGGAATCGGGGCCTTTATGGTTAACACCAGTTTTGTCGGTTCCAGCTTCGGCACCGACAACCACTTCGGCACTGATTCCCGTGTCGGTGCAGACAGTTACATCGGCACCGATGACTTCTTCGGTGCAGACAACAGTAGCCCAGTCCCTCTCTGCACTGTTGTCCTCGGTGCGGTCAGATGAGATAGGCACCAAGTCTGCCTCTTTTGTGGACAGGCCTGTTTCTCCCTCAGTCTCTGTGAGGTCCACTAGAAGCCTTTCCGAACAAGATGTGTTGTGTCTTGTGGACCAGGCATTCTTGGCCAACGGTATTCCACTCTTCAGGAACTATCCTTCCTTGGGAGGTGATCACCCATCTCCAAAGACACCTTCTTATTCACCTCCTTCATTGCCTTTGAAGTCCATGGATATAGTACAGTCTTCCCCTTCTGCGGTTCCCTTTATGGATCTCACTAAGGAACTGCAGTTGCCTTCATGGCAGGATAGTTTTGCTATGACCCAGGATGTCAGCTGTGACAAGCATAGCTTGCTGCTCCACAGCCATCCAGGGACTCTAGGTCGGCAGGCTGAGCAACTTAGGGGAGGGGTGCCCCCGTCCTAGACCTACACTCCTCTCCGGGTGGACCAGCCTTCCAACTGATGGAAAAGGCTTTCGCTGCTGCTGGCGATACCAGACTGACTGTACCTCCGCCCTCCTCTGGTACACTGGTTTCACAAGTCGCACCTAGCGAACACTGGGTGCAAGGGCCTCGGGAATCCCCATTTCCATGGTCTTTCCTAGCTTCTCCCGCTGAGGAGGTCCACCAGAAAAGTTCATGCAAGAGGAAGCACATAGACTCCACAGAGGAGTCCCTCACCGAAGACACAGATTTCGATGAGGGGGAAGGATCCCCTTGGTCACCCTCTGAGGTATCCTTTGGCGATATCCTCGAAATCATGAAACAGAGAGGTGACTGGCAGTCCTCTAATCCGACCCCTGAGGAATCTGTGTTCCTGCAGTCCTTTCGTGCCCGGCCCCCTACATCTTGGGTTACTCCACCTGCCAATGAACTCGTCAAGTTCATCATGCAGCGTGCTTTGCAGGCCCCTGATACCGTCGAAGCTATTCCCCAGAGGCCAGATAAGATCTTGTTCCCTCCTGCTTCGGATCCCCATTAGCCAAAGGTCTTCCTGTAGATGCTTTGGTGGTGGCGACCGCAACAAAAACAGATCTGGCAGAAGAAGAAAGCCAGACTGTCCATCTGCCTAACAGAGCATCCTGGGCCCTGGACAGAATAGGGAAGCACACCTTTGCTTCAGCGACCTTTGCTGTCAGGTCCCTGAATTATTTGGCACATTTTACCAGGCTTGAAAGGGATCTGGTTTATGAGCTCTCTGAAACCTTGGATGGTGCAGTGTCTGATGAGGTCCGTGACAAAGTGGCCTCTCAGCTGGCCACCATTGAGTCTATATTTAACTCCTCTATGCGATTGATATCTCACGCATCAGGAGGAGCAGCAGCGGGTTCAGCTGCAGTCTTGAGACGACACACCTGGATGCGCTTGTGCAACTTCGTGGAACCTTTTAAGTCTTCCTTTCTTAATGCCCCCATTGAGCCTTCCTCATTGTTCAAGCCCAAAGTTAAAAGCACACTGGCCAGATGTGAAAAGGATGGTAAGACCCTTTCTGCCGTAGGTGTCCATTATTCTTCCCCTCAATGTGCTTTCTCCCGAAACCGAGTGGGAAGATATGGTTCAAGAAATCTCAGGGTCCTTTCCATGACACACAGGCCGAGTCCTTCCCCCAGAGGCAGAGGGGGAAACTCACAGGGAAGAAGCTCCTTTCGGGGCAGAGGGGGGCTGCGTAACCAGGGTTCCAGGAATTCTTTCCCTGGTCAATCCTACCAGTGCTTCTGAAGAGCGGCCCAACTCCTTTCTTCTGGAGGTGGTTGGGGGACGTTTCTCCTTGTACCCTTCTGCCTGGCTAACTATAACCACCGATTCTTGGGTACAAAGGATCATAACCAGAGGTTATCATATCCCCTTCCATCTTTGTCCCGTCCCTTCAAAAAAACCTTCCAGACGTTCCACCCTGTCAAAGGGAAGAAGCAGCACTAGAGATAGAAAAGCTGCTAAGAAAAAGAGTCATCCAAATAGTCCCTCCAGACCAGATAGGATCCGGATTCTACTCAAGACTATTTTTGGTGCCAAAGAAAACCGGGGACTGAGACCAATTTTGGATCTCAGTGTATTGAACAAGTTTGTGAGAGTACAAAAATTCCGGATGGTCACTATACAGTCCATCCTCCCACTTTTGGAAAAAGACGATTGGATGTGCTCTATACTATAGATCTTCAAGATGCGTACCACCACATAAAGGTGGACATGCCATCAAGAAGATTTCTGCGCTTCCGTGTGGGAACCAGTCACTACCAGTTCAGAGTACTGCCCTTCGGACTCTCTACAGCCCCCCAGAGTGTTCACAAAGTGCATGGCAGTTGTCACAGCTCACTTGTGACTTCCAAGGATTCCAGGTGTTTCCATACTTGGACGACTGGCTCATTTCTGCCCCCACCAGACATCTACTGGAAAAAGCCCTGGCATACTCTCTCCTGGCTGCTCAAAGGCTAGGCATAACCATAAATTGGCAGAAATCCAATCTCACCCCATCTCAGTCGACAGAATTCATAGGGGTTATCTGGGACACAAAGATCTGCAGAGCTGCTATTCCAGAGAACGGAATTTTAAGGATAAAGCAACAATTAATTCAAATCCTTTCAAAGGAAAAATCCATGGCTCACTCGGTTCTACAGCTGTTGGGGTTCCATGGCAGCCTCCATCACCATTGATCCCCTGGCCAGGTTTCACGTGAGGCTTCTACAATGGCTACTGCTCACCCAATGGTATCCTCTTCAGCATCCTCTTTCAGCCGTGATTCGAGTAACCCACAGGTGCAAACAGGATTTAAATTGGTGGATGACACATAGTCTCTCTCAGTGGTCTCGCCCCTTCTCCCCCCAGTAACCCAAGGCAACAGTGACCACGGATGCCTTCCTGATGGGGTGGGGGGGGGGGCTATGTCAGGGACAGACAGTCCAAGGCACTTGGTCCCAACTGGAGGCCCATCTGCATATAAATGTTCTAGAGCTGAGGGCGGTGCCTCTGGCGTTGCAAGCATTCCATCCCCTGCTGTCGTCTGGGACAATTGCGATTCAATCAGACAACATGGCGGTGGTCTGGTACATCAGCAGACAAGGTGGAACCAAATCTTACCCCCTTTGTCGAGAGGCCATGAGGATATGGCAGTGGGCGATGGCTACCAAACATTTTCTTCTAGCAACGCACATTCCCAGGAGTTCCAACGTGATAGCAGACAGACTCTGCAGGTACATTCTTCAGCCTCACGAGTGGTCCCTGAATCCCTTGATAGTGGTGGAGATCTTCCACCGCTGGGGCCTTCCTTGCTGCGACCTCTTTGCATCTCCGACCAACTACAAATGCAGCAACTACTTCACCCTGATTCCCCCTCCGGTACAGTCATCCAGGGACGCTGTAGTCCACGATTGGCCCTCGGGTCTTCTCTTTGCATTTCCGCCCTTTCCTCTCATTCCCCAGTTTCTGAAGAAAGCCCGGCGGTTGAAGAGCAAGATAATCCTCATAGCACCATATTGGCCCCGACAGATTTGGTTCCCATTCCTTTGGCTTCACCTACTAGATCGACCATGGATTCTCCATCCAATCGCGGAGTTGATCTCACACCCACAGAACCTGATTCATCCCATACTGAACAGCTTAAAGCTAACTGCTTGGCTACTCCAATTCTCTTGATTGCCAGGCAGAATGATCGATCTTTACCAGTATGTGATATTTTCATTGCTTCTCATAAGTCTTCCACTAGAATCACTTCAAGTGGAAAAGATTTACCTGTTGGCTGAAAGATAAACAAGTAGACCCATTTTCAGCACCAGTGTCGATAATACTAGACTATTTGGCTGAACTGTTTCAATCTGGTCTATCGGTCTCTACCATTAGAGTTCATTTGGCTGCAATTTCTAATTTTCATGAGGGTGTCCAAGATTCCTCTCTTGTGTTCCATAAATTGTGCAAGACCTTCATAAAAGGTGTGAATCGTCTGAAGCCACCTTTTTATAGAACCTATTCAACCATGGGATTTATCATTAGTTCTACAAGCTCTGACAATGGCACCTTTCAAACCAGCCTCTTCTTATAACCTCAAGTATTTGTCATGGAAAACCTTGTTTTTGGTCACTATTACTTCTGCCAGACGTATTTCTGAACGTCAATCTTTATGTATCAAGAGTCCATACTTAATTTTTCATAGAGATAGAGTGTCTCTGAGAACTAATCCATCATTTCTGCCTAAAGTGATCTCTGAAATGTCCATTAATCAAGCCATTGAATTGCCAGTTTTCTTCCCCAACCATTGAAACAGAGGAGAGTATTGCCTACATACTCTAGATATACACAGGCAAATCCATTTTTACTTGAACAGGACTAAACCCTTTCGTAAATCTGACCAGCTATTTTTGGCCTTTTCTGGATCTAGATTAGGATCTGCTGTTGCTAAGGTCACATTAGCTAGATGGTTGGAGGACTGTGTGACCTTTTATTTACACACAGCCACAGTTAATGAAGGCATAACCTCCATTCAACCAGACTCTATGTGAGGTCAGACTAGAGCAACAACCATTCATACTAAGTCTACAGCACAAGCATCACCTCCTCCCCCACCCTCAGCCTTAACCGAAGCAGTGGCTGAAACAGTAAACATTGGAGACAATCTGCTAACTGCCAATAACTGCCACAGAGCTATGATACAGGAACCTACTGCTGGCCCTTCGACAACACAAAGGAATCTACATGGTACTTTTTTTAGGAGCTCCAAAAGATACACAAATTACTTTGAAGAATCCACTACCCATCAGGGCACGATCGATAAGCCTAAACAATCAACACAAACAATCGATCGAGACAAGGGAGCATGGAAAGGAATCCGAATCATACCAAGCGGAAACGAATGTAAGCCACAATCTGATTTTTAACATTTCTTCTCTTAGGCTCACTAGTGAACACTTTTTGCGCTGTTGAATAAAGGACGAGTCAACCCAGTTACTATGTTAAAAGACTTGAGGTTATTGGGAAGGAACTTGTCTCTGAAAAATGTTTTTGCTTCTGGGTTAAACAATGCTGAAGTACACAAGCGTTATCAGAATCCAAGTACTTTCATTCCTACTTCGCACCCTGCGATACAAACTTTTATTAATGTTTGTGAACGAGATTTTAGATCTCTTTTTTTTCTAAAGGTGCTAATACTCAATTTTATAATTTATCAAGCAATGAAAATAAGGCCTTACATGAACTAGTTAATATGCATTCCATTGAAATCAAGCAGGCCGATAAAGGTGGTGGAATTGTGTTGCTTGATACTGAGTTGTATTTACAACAAGTGAATGATTTACTGAGTGTATCTGATACATATCAATGCATTTCTTTTGCAACTGTTAAAGGTATTATTGACAAGGTTTCTTTTTTAATTTTTGATTTACTTATGACAGGTATGATAGATGAGGATTTATTAAAATTTTTTAATATTCAGAATCCCATTATTTCCAGAATTTATGGCCTTCCGAAGATACATAAACATGCCACCATACCACCAATGAGACCTATTGTCTCAGGTGCTGGATGGTGTGCAGAAGCACTATCCATTTATGTAGAAGGCAATTTGCATACATTACTTAATGACTGCTGCACCATTCTCAGGGACACCAAAAGCTTTCTTGAAAGACTACATAATAGATTAGAGACTATTGATTGTGAGTATATGTTGGTTACTATGGACATCGAAGCATTATTTACATCTATACCCAACGATTGGGGAGTTGAGATGATTAGAGAGTTTCTCAATATCAATCACTCTTTTGATAATAATAAGATTGAACTTATATGTGCCCTATTAGATATTATCTTAGAGAACAATGTTTTTGTGTTTAATAATGAATTCTTCAGAAGGTTGGCGTGGCTATGGGACAAAGCTTGTGCCAGTACCTACGCCAACCTAGCTTTAGTTTGCTGGGGACAGTCTCATCACCTGACAGAGATAAATCCTTTTTTTGAACACATTCTCTGGTGCGTCCGATTTGTGGATGACATTTTCCTTGTGTAGAAGGGAAACAATCAAGAATCGGATTAATGTATCAAATACATTCACACTACTACTAGGTTTTTGAAATTTACTTGTCAATGTTCATACAGTGAAATTATTTTTTTTAGATGTATTAGTTAAAAAATCAGAACAGAAATTGAATAGTAGCATTTACAGAAAGCCCACAAGGAAAAATGCTCTGTTGCACAGGTCCAGCATGCATCCTGGACACATTTCTAAGAACATTGTCAAAGGACAAGTTTATAGGATTTTGAGACTACACAGTGACGACTGAGCAGCACAGCTAGCTCTGGAAGTAGCTAAACAAGAATTTTTAGATAGAGGATATAGTGCACAACACATGACAGTGCCATTCCTGAAGCCTGGAGGCAACACAGTGGCAGATGCAAACCATATCTCAGTGAAGGTCAATCTTTGGATTCAGGGCAGAGACTGGAGTGCAACACCAATTTTTTTAGGGTTATTATGCAAGATTCCAGTGATATTAATGAATATAGCAACATCATTAAAAATCATTGGAGTATTTTAGATGAAACCCCTGGGTTGACAGACAAAATTGGAAAATCCCCCTCTTTTACGTTTAGGAATAACATCTCACTGAAACAGCATCTGTGCAATAAAAAGAGATCACGGCATACTGGTAAAAATGATTGCGTTGGCACATTTTCTTGCAAGCATTGCATAGCCTGCCAACACATTCATGTTGGTACCAGTTATACCCATCCATCTTTAGGCTTTAACATTAAGAGCAAATGCTTTGCCAACTGCAGAACTTCTAATGTAGTATACTTCTCTTTCTGTGTGTCCTGCCATTCATTTCATGTAGGAAAAACAAATAGAGGTTGGGAGAATGGCCTAAGGGGTTGGGAGAATGGCCTAATGGTTAAGGTGTTTGCCTTACAAACACAAGGTACAGGGTTTGAATCTCACAGGGGATAATTGGGGGCTATTGGCTAAAATTCTCACAGGGCAGATAGCCTAGTACTACTAATCTATGAACCTATGAATGTTCAAAGATAGAGTGCTTGAACATATTAGGGACATTAAAAATAAGAAAGACAGCAGTGCATTAGCTAACCATGTAAGCTGTGAAGATCCTACACATATTTTTAAATTTTTTGTGATACAAGTAATACATCCTGACATCAGAGGGGGCAACATTGAGAATTACACAGAAAGCATTGAGCAAGAATGGATACTGAAGTTTAATGCTGAAAACCCCCCAGGTTTGAATGGCATTGCTTCCCTTAAACCTTTTCTCAAAGCACGTCCATTGCCACATAAATTCTAGTAACCTATCCTTGGAAGCATTAATTCTTAGTATGATATATACAGAAATGGTTAGCTTGTTGTTATGTGCAGTGTTATTGTTATGTATGTGAAATACTTTCTGTACTTTTATAAGAGCTTAGTAAGGCTATACAATGCACAGCACTCTTGTTTTTAATTTAACTAATCATGACAGTTTTTTAATTAACTGTTAACCAATGACCTTAGCAGTGCTGATCACCTGACATGTCTTATTTATTTAAATGTTTTATAGTATTTTACTAGCTGTCTGATGAAGCAACTTGGTTAGTTGCGAAAGCGCTTACTTTTTTGTTTAAATAAAATCTTTGGTGTGTGAGCTTTTGGTGCAGTTTTTATTCTATTTTACTTCATTTTCTCTGCACCTTGCTCTGTTTCCCAGGAGCTGCTTTATCTTTTACTTGTAATATTTCGTTGCCTACTACCATGAAAGCTCATTCAACAAGGTCGGTGGCAACTTCTGCTGCCTTCCATGCCATAGCTTCTTTACATGACATCTGTGCAGCTGCAACTTGGGCTATGCCTCATACCTTCATCAGTCATTACAAATTGGATTTGGCCTCCAGGGGAAGAGCATCTTTCAGTTCTGTGGTGCTCAGGAATGTCCTTCCATGAGAGCCTCCCAGGGATAGAGGTAGCTGAGGACTCTGTCCCATGCGTAAGGAATGAACGAGGATTAACAATATCAGATAAAGAAGTTATGTCTTACCATAACGTTCTGTCTGTATTGTTGATCCTCGTTCAGTCATTACAACCCTCCCTCCTTCCCCCTCCTGTGGTTTCTAGTGTATCTCACCATCCAGTTCTCTTAAGTTATTTGACCAGAGGTAGCCTCTACCTTCTTTAACTTGCAAACTCAATCTGAGGTAACAGGGAGAGGGGATTGAGAGTTTGAAGCTGACGCGAGCTTGGAAAATGGCCGGCTCGGTTCCGAGCTCGGAACCGATACCCATGCGTAATGATTGAACGAGGATC
Source organism: Protopterus annectens (assembly GCF_019279795.1). Lineage (NCBI taxonomy): Eukaryota > Metazoa > Chordata > Ceratodontiformes > Protopteridae > Protopterus > Protopterus annectens. The sequence continues at coordinate 246,693,520 of NC_056750.1, forward strand.
AACAATACAGATGGAACGTTATGGTAGGACATAACTTCTTTTTTGTAATACATGGGGATAATTTTTTCCCCAGTGAAAGGTGGATATTTGTAAATATTAATAAATGAGCTGAAATCTCATAAAATGCTACTCAATGTGATAAACATTTTTGAAGTTTCTAGAGGGTGTGATGGAGGTATTGGAGAGTGGCAGTAGCATTATTTGTTTGTTTTCTTGGAAAGACTGGAATGATGCAAGAGGATGTTGTTAGTGGCATTTTTTTAACAGATGCAGTCATAATTGTGGTACTGGTGTTTTTTTTTAAGGCGGCAAGAATTGCAAAAGCAGTTGTAACTTTTTTGTACAGCAAATTAGAAACTGGGGATATTCGCTTTTATTTTGAGATGAAGCACTGTGATCATTTCATTATCAGAAATAATTGTGGTGATGCTTCTGGTCTTTGGGCATTTTTTGTACACAGTCAAGTCTTTGAATTTTGGCTCTTCTTTTGTAGTATCATATTTGTGGTGCTAATGAGCAGTGTTCTGTAGTCCTATCTCGCTTTCATTCTTACATATGGGTTCAGAACCGATTCTCTGCTCTGACTCGGCCGATTACAAAGCTCAAAGTCTCTTAATTGACTCTTGGCAAGGTAGGTATCCCATAGTGCACTAGTAAGAATCCCCAGATCTCGTTTGCCGCGTCTGAGTTCAGAAGTGCTTCTTGCTTGGCTGTGGCTAAGTTGCATATTTTTCATTGTTATTGTAGTTTTACTGATATTTCTTCACATACGATAGCTTAGTTTACTTAGTCTTAGTAATAGTTTTTCATAGGTAGTAAATAGTGTGTTTTGCTAAATTTACGTAGTTAGTGTTGAGAATTTGTTGGCCATTCCAGGTGCTTTGTGCTAGTTTTTTTACATAGTTCCTATTAGAGTAGGTCCGCGTTTGGGTTAGGACCTTGTTTTTTTCTAGTTTTCAGTAGTATAGTATATTGTGTGCAGTGTCGTTTACTATTATTGACTAGTTTTTGCCTGCTGTTTAAGATTTACTATTTGTGGTATTTTCTGACTTGGCTTCTTTCCTGTTTCCACAGCTAGGTCCATTTAAGTTGGAGGACCTAGTCCTCTGTTTAACTTTCTGGCATTTTTCCTCAACAGGGCTAGGCCCATTTAAGTTAGAGGACCTAGTCCTCTGTTTCTCCTCTGTGTGAGAGTTAGTCTAGCAGAGCCAGGCCCATTTAGGTTAGAGGACCTAGTCCTCTGTTGTATTTTTGTGTGTAGCTTTCTTAAAGGGCGAAGCCCGTTTAAGTTAGAGGACCTTGTCCTCTCTTCTGTTTCATAGAACTTCCTTTTGTACTAAGACACGTCGAAGGCATCCAAAGATCATAAACCTTCAGGTTTTAAAAAGTGCCTTAAGTGCTCCCAAAAATGTCGATTACTGATGGGCACAGTAATTGCTTTTACTGCATCGGAGCCATTCACCTACAGGAAAACTTGTTCTTTCTGTCACTCCTTCAGCTCCAGAGTTCTCCAAGAAAGAAAGAACAAATTAATACTGAAAGGTTTCCTTAAGCCTTCCTTCAAGGAGGACTTAACCAGCTCTTCATCTTCCAAGTCTTAATCATCAAAGAAAGAGAAGGTCAAGTCAGCCAAGCGACATTCTCCTGCACCGACTGTTTTGTCTGAACCTCCTCAGAAAACTTTAAAATTGGATAAGCCTTCTACCTCTTCGGCTCCACTGTCCTCGGAGCTGGTTGAGGTCATCAATGTTGATACTGCAGTGTCGGCCCCAAGTCTTTCGGAGCCGACTACTGAGAAATTACATCGGAACCGGTACAGAGAGCTGTTGCCGGTCTCCCCAACTTTACAATCTCCCATTTTACAGAGATCTAGGTCACCTACCCTGTCATCCAGATCCTCCAAGAGCCTTTCAGAAGAGGATGTAGAGAGAGAGTAGTGCTTAGACTTTTGAAGTCATCTGCTTTACCCAAATTGTTGCTAGCTCTGTCCCAGTTGGTTCCGTAGCCATCTAAGACCATTCTCTCTGTTGTGGTTCCTCCTCCAAGCCATGTTGGTCCTTTGGAGCTGGAGATTTCGGTGTCACTTGTTGTGGAACCCTCTGGTCCTGCTCCCCTTGTGGCTGTCTCTGAGCCGAGGTCCGCTCCGACACCGTCAGCGCTGTTCTTGGTGTCTATGAGCCGAAGCTCACCAGTCTGCCCTGACGGGGATGCTTGGGCCCTAACCTCTTCGGTGCCGAGTCTACCTCTCGGTGCTACAGCTAGGTTGAGCTCTGTCCCTACATACATCTCTGAGCTGAGGGCTACCTCCGTTTCCGCAGAACCGGAGCAGTCTTCGGAGCTGGAGAGATCTGCATTCAGGATGATGAGGAGTGTGCTGAACTGGACATCAGCTCCACACAAGGGTACCAATACTCTTCCCCCTCAGGCACAGACTACTGTCTCAGCACCATCTCTCTCTCTTGACAGCAGAAGCCCACAGCCTCAGGAATCCCCGCTGGGTGGCCCCCAGTCTTCCGAAACCTCCCTAGAATACCCTTCTGAGGAGCCCCCTCGGAAGAGGACATGCAAGAGAAAGCATGTAGACTCCCTGGATGAATCCATCACCTCTGACCTCGAGGAGTCAGAAGGGTCCCCAAGGTTGTCCTCTGATGATATCTTCTTTGTAGATATCTTAGAGATCCTGAAGCAGAGAGGCGGCTGGCCCACTGTCACCCCTTCTGATGAGGAGTCAGTGTACCTGAAGGCTTTCAGGTCTCAAACTTCAGCCTTTTGGGTGTCTCCACCTTTTGATGAACTCCTGGACCTAGTTAGTCAAAAGGTATGGGAAACTCCAGATGCCGTGGAACCAGTCCCCAGAAGACCCAACAAATTTCTCTCTGCCCCTAAAGAGAAAGAGTTCTTGACCAAGGTGTGCCTGTAGATGCCATGGTGGTGATTGCAGCCACTAAGAAGGAACTAGCGGAGACTTCTACATCTGTCCATCCACTGAACAAGGAGTCTCGAACGATGGATAGATACGGAAAGTATCTTCTCTAAAGCGGCTTTTACTCTCGGATCGCTGAACTACCTCACACATTTTACTAGGCTTCAGAGAGATCTCCTAAAGGAGCTAGGAGATGCTCTGCAAGGTATATCAACTGAAGGAGTCTTTGAGAAAGTTACTGCTCAGTTGTCCACCTTAAACCCCATTGTTAATTCCTCCATGAGACTGATCTCCTACACAGCAGACTGAGCGAGTAGGGCAGCGGGTTCAGGAGTTTCCCTTAGGAGACACTCCTGGATGCGCTTATGTAATTTTGTGGAGCCCTTCAAATGTACTTTTACCAGTGCCCCCTTTGACGGTTCCTCTTTGTTTGGATCAAAAGTAAAAGATTCATTCACCAGGTGCGAACAGGGAAAACTCTCTCTGCCATGGGAGTACATTTTACCGTCCCTTCTAGACCATATCCCAAGGGTCAGAGAGGCAGAAAGATGTGGTTCAAGAAGTCCCAGAGATTTTTCTGGACTCACAGGGTGATTCATCCTTCAGAGGCAGGGGAGTAGGAGCTAATGGTAGACATTGCCCTAGAGGCAGGGGGGGGTCCGCAAAACCAGGGTGGCCGCAATTCTTTTTGCGGCCGTCCTTATCAGTGCTCCTGATGTGGGCCCGGCTGTGTTTCTCTGGAACCAGTCAGGGGTCACTTATCTTTGTATCCAGAAGCCTGGCTCAACATCACCCAAGACAAGTAGGTACAAAGAGTAATCACCAGAGGATACTCCATACCCTTCTTTCTTCCACCCCACACTCGCAAGAAGATCCCAGATGTTCCACCCAATCACAGGGATCACGCAACTATAGAAGTTCAAAAGCTGCTTCCAAAGAGAGTCATCCAAACCGTCCCCACAGACCAGATAGGATTCAGAACTTAATCCAGATTCTTTTTAGTGCCAAAACGAACAGGGGACTGGAGGCCCATTTTGGACCTCAGCAAACTAAACAAATCTGTAAAGAATTCCAAGTTCCAAATGGTAACCCTGCAGTCTGTACTCCCTCTATTAGGGAAAGACAATTGGATGTGCTCCATAGACTTCCAAGATGCGTACTACCACATAAAAATGGACAGCATTGAAGAGTCATCTACGCTTCCGGCTGGGAGCCGATCATTACCAAGTTTGTGCTCTGCCCTTTGGTCTCACCACAGCCCCTAGGGTGTTCAAATGCATGGCGGTAGTGACAGCTCACTTGAGATGTCATGGATTCCAAGTGTTTCCTGTACCTGAACGACTGGCTCCTGACCGCCACCACCGGGCACCTACTCCTACAAGTCAGGGATTCAACCATCCAGCTCTGTACTCAGCTAGGAATTACGATAAATTGGGAAAAGTCTGCCTTGTTGCCCTCTCAATTTGTGACTTTTATAGGCGCAGAAATAGACACAGTCGCCATGATGGCTCATCTTCCTGCAGACAGAAATAAAAATTTCAAACAGCAGATATACAGCTTACTTCCTCTACAAAAAGTCAAGGCCAAGACAGTGATGAAAGTCTTACGGACCATGGCTTCTACCATAAATCTAGTTCCACTAGCCAGATTGCATATGAGAATTCTTCAATGGCTACTTTTTTTCCAGTGGTCTCTTCAACAACTGTCTCTATCTCATATTCCTATAATGGAGTCTTGCAGAAAGGACCTTTGGTGGATTCAGCTTGATCGGCTGATGAAAGGGACACCCTTCCTCCCTCATCAACCCACTGCTACTGTGACCACGGATGCCTCACAGATTGGGGGGGGCATTATCTAGGCAGAACTGTCCAAGGCACATTGCAAGGTCATGAGGCTCACTTGCATATCAGTGTCCCAGAGATGAGACCAGTGCTTCTAGCGTTGCAAGCACTTCACGACTTTCTTCCTTTAGGGACAATGGCAATCCAATTGGACAATATGTCAGTGGTATGGTATCTAAACAAGAAGGAACCGGATCTTACCGCCTTTGTTGAGACCCCTTTGTTGAGAGGCTCTTCGTGTTTGGCAGTGGACGATATCTTCCCAGCGTTTTCTAGTAGCAACACATGTCCCGGGGACAACCAGTGTGATAGCCGACAAGCTCAGCAGGGCAATCTTGATGCCTCACAAGTGGTCTATGAATCAGAAAGTAGCAGAACAGATTTTCCGCAAATGGGGACAGCCTTGCTGCGATCTTTTTGCCAGCCCGATCAATGCCAAATGCCGCAGCTACTTCTCCCTTATCCCCCCTCCGGGGTCGTCACCGAGAGACTCATTTGTTCACGATTGGCCCCCGGGACTTCTTTATGCGTTTCCCCCATTTTCGCTCATATCGAAAGTGATCCAGAAAGTAAAGTTCTTGAGAAGCAAAATGATTCTGATCACTCCTTACTGGTCTCGTCAGATTTGGTTCCCCTTTCTCGGGCCTCATCTCCTAGATGATCCATGGACTCTGGACCCAGTTCCAGACCTCTTGACACACATGTCAGGCTCCCTTCACCCATGCCTCCACATCCTCGACAGCGTGGCTGCACCACATCCATCCCTAGTCAGGCTTCATGATTTTTCACCTGCAGTGACCCATATCCTTGCGTCTTCCCACAAACCTTCCACTAGGAAGTTATACGCTAGCAAATGGAGAAGATTTTCTATCTGGGCAAAAGAGAAAAATGCAGATCCTTACACAGCATCCACCCCCTTGGTGTTAGAATTTCTAACTGAACTTTTCCATCATGGATCAGCTGCTGCTACAATCAGAGTTCAACTGGCAGCGATATAAAATTTTCATTTGGGACAACATGAGCCTAATCTGATGGCTCACAGATTATATAAAACCTTCTTTAAAGGCACTACCTTGCTGAGACCTCCCTTTCAGGAACCTGTATCTCCTTGGGATCTAAATTTCGTTCTGTCCAAACTTACTTCCCCGCCTTTTGAACCCGCACATTCGTGTGAATTGAAGTTTGTCTTGGAAGACAATTTTTCAAGTAGCCATCACATCCGTTAGACAGGTATCAGAATTGCAAGCACTGTCAATCAAACCTCCTTATTTGATTTTTCATAAAGACAGAGTTTGCCTTCGTACAAGCCCTTCCTTCATCCCTAAAGTTTGCTCTCAGGCTAATTTGAACCAAACTATCAAACTGCCTGTATTTTTTCCTAATCATTTAAACAGTGCAGAATATAAATTTCATCAACTTGATGTTCACAGACTGTTACGGTTCTACCTACATAGAACTAAGGAACTTAGAAAATAAGATCAATTGTTCGTGCCCTTTTCTGAAACTAGTATAGGTCTGCCAGTCTGTAAAGTGACTATCTAATTGGATTTCCAACTGTATTTCCTTTATCTGCTCCTCCAGTGGAAAGAACCTTCCATTTAAAATTAAGGCTCATTCCACAAGATTCCTATCCACATCTGCTGCCTTTCAAGCCAGCGTTCTGATTGACAGTATTTGTGCAGAATCAACTTGGGCTTCCTCTCATACCTTTATTACTCATTACAAATTGGAGTCGACATCCAGGGTAGAGCCTCCTTTGGTTCCACTGTTCTTAGGAGTATATTCCTGTGAGCCACCCGAGAAAAAGGTGCTAGGGACGCTGTCCAATATGTAAGAATGAAGGCGAGATAGGACTACAGAACATAAAGAAGTTATGTACTCACCATAACGTTCCATGTTTGTAGTCCATCTCACACTTCATTCTTATGAACCCACCCACCTACCCCTGTCCTGGGAGGATTTAGAGATGGGATAATATTGCCTTTGGTAGGGTGGAGACCTTTCATTGTTGTTCCTTCTGGATAACCTTTTCTGTCACTCATACTCAGCAGCAGACAAGATCTGGGAATTCTTGCAAGTGCACTGTGGGATACCTACCTTGCCACGAGATAACTAAGAGACTTTGAGCTTTGTAATCAGCCGAGTCAGAGCCGAGTATTGGCTCCAAACCCATATGTAAGAATGAAAGGCGAGATGGACTACAAACCTGGAACGTTATGGTGAGTACATAACTTCTTTATCTGTCTTATCACCTCCAGGGTAGGGGAGGTGAATGTGCACCTTATGCACATCCACACGCTGTTTAGAAAGATTCACTTTTATGGAGCACAAATAAGCTTGTCCGGCCTGCCACTGGTCTCCACCTTATGCTACCCTTAATCATCTTCGAGGGAGATGAGCTGATATAAACCAATTGATGCCCCCCCAAGCCAGTCCTCAGTCATCTGGGTCTCCAATATAACCAGGTTGGCTGCATCTTGGCCAGACATTGTGGTGCCTCTGCACTTTCAGACTGACTTAGGTTGACAGCTGTAGCTTCCCGCAGTGTTCAAGCATGCCCTTAGCATGTTACTTGTGGCTGTCACCCTCTTAGAACATACATCTTGAGATTTTGCTGCTCCCTGCCTACTCTCACACAGCTTGTTACAGCAGTTGAGAACCTACATCCTGAAGCATTGCTGCCTCTGGCTAAATGTGCTTTATTGTATACAGTTTTTATGGCTTTGTCATACCTCTTCAGATGTTTATTAATGTGAACTGACAGTGTAGTTGCTTTTAGACTGCAAAGTGCTTTAGTCACTTATTATTTCAGGTATAGTTCTCTCTGTCTCTTGAAGAACTCTGTACTGGAGTCATCTATTGCATAAGATGTAAAATAACTTGTTAGATGCACTGCTTAGTCTGTGTCATTTTCAAAATTCCTAAAGCATTCATAATTGTGAGTAGTGCTCTTCCAAATTTTGAGCAGACCATGTGGTGTAACACAGACCGACCTTTCCCTATTATGGGATGAAATGGGGATCACTTCCATGTCAGTTATTGTGGCCTGCCAAGGGGTTTTATTTGTGTTTATGGGGTTTTGCTACTGTTGTAAGGTAGTTAATGCAGTGTTATCTGTTTTGTTCCTTGTTGAGATCACACGTTATTTGGTAAGGGGGTTAGAAATTTCCATGCAGATAAAAAGTGCAATGGTGAACAAGATCCTAACTGTCCTGCTTTTCTGTTTGTTTCAGCTGGAGAACAGCAGGTTTTCAGCAGACTGTGAAATCCCACCCGTTGCTGTTTTTGAGCGCAGGGATAGTCACTGGATCCCAAAAGACAAAAACGTGTGAGTCTTCATTTTTTGAGTTGTAGCTCTTCATATGTGTGAGTATGTTTTTTGTGTATGCGCTTGCGTATCCATGTGAATGGGTGCAAGGTCTTGCATATTTACTTGGCAGCATACATTTGCTTGTTTGCAGACAGTTGTTCACTTTGTAATGGTAATCCAGTGAAAAGAGCTTTATAGAGTTCTAACTGAGCATTTTAAAACATTACAATCATGACCTTAGACATACATGATAGCTGTTACACAGCACAATCCATGTAATACAGCAGCACAGTTTTAGACAATTGTGTAGAAATAAGTATAAGATACGCTTAATGGAGATGTGTAATTATGAATGCAGTCATTGCTACAAACTTTGATATTGACATTCAGATTACATAACCAATGAGTTATACTTTGTTAATTGGTATACAATTGAGAGTAGAAGAGAAAGTAACTATTTTAAGATGTGAAGTTGTCCTGTCTCACATTCATTCATATTGATGGGTTCGGAGCCGATCCTCTGTGCCGACTCGGCCATTTTCACAAGCTCGAGGTCTCCAGCTAGCTCGAGGCTAATTCCCTATCCCATGATGCACCAGTGCTCAACTCCGATCTCGTTTGCCGCAGAAACAGATCGAGAGTTTTCTATGCTAGCTCAGGGTAAGTACAAACTTTTTGAAATATTTTACAGTTAAATTTGCATAGTTTCTTTAAAAAAATAGTTTGGAGGTCTTTATCCTCATTATAGTGTGTTGTTTACTGTTGGTTTTGTTAAAAATATAATTCTTTAGTTATAACTTGGGTCCTCGGTTGTTGAGCCTGTTCTTACCCTATCCCCTTTCTTTGGAATTAATATTGCTAATGGTAGTTCTTGCTAGAGTTGTGTATTTTTTGCCTCAAAAGAGAGTATCTTGACAGTTCGCTTATAGTGTGCAGTTTTTAACTTTGTAGTAGAGTTTATATAGGTAGTTGTTAGCAGTTAATCTTATTGAAGTTGCAGTAGTCCGTTTTTTATTAGAGGACTCCTTTTTTCCTTTTATTCAAAGGGATTATCGTGTGTGTGTGTGTGTGTGTGTGTGTGTGTGTGTGTTGTTTTCCCTTCGATTCTAGTAATTGCTATTATAGATATTTGTTGTGCTATAGCCTTGTTTAAATTAGAGAGGTTCATGTCAATTCTTTCCTTGCAAAACCTTTCTGGATGTAAGACAAACTTCCTAAAAAAAAATGTCAAAACAGTCGAAAGACTCAAAACCTTCTGGATTTAAGAAGTGTCCTAAGTGTGGACAAAAAATGTCATTAACTGATGGTCACACGGAATGTGTATATTGCTTGGGAGCAATTCATTTATGGGACTTTTGTCTATTTGTCACTCCTTTAGCTCAAGAGTCCTGCAGGAGAGGAAAAACAAACTGATTTTAAGGGGGCTCCAAAAGTCCTCATTTACTGAAGCCCTTGAACAAGGTCAAGAAGTACAAAAAAGTAAGTCACCTACTTCTGAAAAATTCTCTAAAAGATCATCTACTTCCTCAGAGTTGGAGCCATCTAAAAAGGCACCAAGATTGTCTCCGACTGTGTCTAAAGAAGTTCACTTTGCAAAAATTTCAACCTCTGCTTCACTGCCTTCGGAACCAATGGTTTTACAAGTAAGGAGCCAGTCCCCTGCACTAAAGCCAGTATCTCCAACCTTGAGATAGCCTATTCTTCAGATATCCACAACTCCAGCCTCCCTCGACTAGGTCCTCAAGAAGTCTTTCTGATTTGGATGTGGATCGTGTTGTGCAGAAACTGCTAAAGACATCGGCGCTAGCAAAATGATTATTGGAACCGACCCGTAGGGCTTCGGAACCGACTGGGCCTTTCCCCTCTTCTTCTATTCCTCCTCCGACCCGACCAGTGGTCTCAGAGTTGGAATGTGTGGAGCATATGGTGACTGGTTTGTTAAAGCTGAGACCTACCCCAGGTTCTTCGGCTCCAACTGCTCCGACTACTTCAGTGCTGTCCGTGGAGTCTAGGCACCGACACTCGCCGGTCGAGTCCGGGGGATTGAGTGGAACTGATATGTTGTCAGATCTGACTCTTCCTCTCAGAGCCTCGGCTCGTGTGAGCTCGGCCCCTACCTCAGCTTTGGAGCCTGCTCCTCTGGTGCCAGGAGGTGTCCATCGGTTCCTCGGAGCCAAAGGGTTCCTTGGCCCATGGGAGTGAAGCCTTCGAGGCTATGAGGAGAGCTCTGTCCTCAGAGACAGCCTCACCATCTGCTGCACCCATTCCATCCCTTAAAGCATCGGTGTCAGTCTCGCCAGAACCGATTCCAAAAAGGCATAGAGACCCAGAGCTTCAGGAAGCCCCACTGGGTGGTCCCTTGTCTTCCGAGACCTCTCCAGAGTACCCTTATGAAGAGGCTCCTTGAATGAAAACTTGCAAGAGGAAGCATTTAGACTCCCCACAGGAGTCACTTATATCAGACACTGACCTTGATGAATCAGAAGGGTCCACACAGTCACCCTCTGAGATCCTAAAGCAGAGAGATGGCTGAAAGTCCATTAACCCTACTGATGAGTCTGTGTACCTGAAGTCTTTCGGGTCTCAACCCTCCACCTCTTGGGTGTGTCTGCCTTTCGATGAGCTCTTAGAATTACTTTGTTGAAAGGCGTGAGAGTCTCCACAGTGGAGCCCATCCCTAGGAGGCCGAATAAGTTCATAACCAGTCCACAAGATAAAGGTTTTCTTACAAAAGGTGTTCCAGTGGATGCTATGGTGGTGGAGGAAGCACTAAAAAGGAGTTATCGGAAACATCCTCATCTGTTCATCCACCAAATAAGGATTTGCAGACGATGGACAGATATGGAAAGCACATGTTTTCATCAGCATCCTTCACACTCAGGTCCCTGAACTACTTAACCCATTTTACTAGATTACAGAGAGATCTCATTAAAGAGCTAGGAGATGCTTTCCAGGGTTTAGTAGCTGAGGGGATATTGGAGAAAGTATCATCCCAGATCTCCACCTTTAACTCCCTAGTGAACTCGTTCATGAGGCTTATCTGTTATGTAGCCGATGGGGCGAGTAAGTCGGCTCTTCAGGAATTGCCCTTAGGAGACATTCCTGGATGTGCCTCTGTAATTTTGCAGACCCCTTCAAGTCATCCTTTTTAAACATCCCCTTTGATGGCTTGTCCCTTTTCGGACTGAAGGTAAAATATACCTTAACCAGGTGTGAACAAGAGAGAGAGACTCTCTCTGCTGCGGGAGTACATTTTTCCACCCCTTCCAGACCCTTTCCCAAAGGTCAAAAGGAGGGAAAGATGTGGTTCCAGAAATCCCAGAGAGTTTTTCCTGACACGTGGTAAATCCTCCTTCAGGGGCAGTGGAGGAGGAGGAAATAACAGAAGATGCCACTCGCACAGTAGAGGGGGTCTTCAAAACCAGGGTGACCAGGAATCCTTTTCTGGAAAACCCTTTCGGTGCTCCTGAGAGGAGGCCCATCTGTCCCACTCTGGAGGCAGTTGGGGGATGCCTGTCTTTGCACCCAGTTGCCTGGCTAAAAATTACAAAAGACTCATGGATGCAAATAATCATATCCAGAGGTTACTCAATACCCTTTTCAGTCACACCTCTCCCAAACAAAAGGATCCCAGATATTCCACCCAGTCAAAGGGATCAAGCAACCATAGAAATTCAAAAGTTGCTACAAAAAAAGAGCCATCCAGTCAGTCCTCGAAGACAAAGTAGGATCCAGAACTTACTCAAGGTTCTTTTTAGTTCCAAAACAGGAGACTAGAGACCAATACTGAATCTCAGCAGACTAAACAAGTGAGTAAAAAAGACAAAGTTCCGGATGGTCATGTTGCAGTCAGTACTTCCCTTTCTAGGGAAAGACCATTGGATGTGCTTTATAGACCTTCAGGATGCGCACTACCACATAAAAATGGACAGGCCATCCAGGAGGCACTTGCGCTTTCAGCTGAGAGCCAGTCACTATCAATTTCGAGCTCTGCCCTTTGGCCTCACTGTAGCCCCCATAGTGTTCACGGCTCACCTGAGATGGCTAGGATTTCAGGTGTTTCCATACTTAGATGACTGGCTCCTAACTGCCACTACCAAGCAGCTACTACTTCATGCAAGGAACACAAAGTTACAGCTATTTGCAGACTTGGGAATTACTGTCACTTACGAAACATCTGCCTTATTGCCATCTCAATATGCCATTTTTATAGGAGCAGCGCTAAATACATGTACAATGATGGTAAAACTTCCAGAGGAAAGGATTCAGGTCCTTCAAAAACTGATGCTGAATCTCCTGCACAAAACAAAACTCCAAGCCAGAGAGGTTCTGAAGGTTCTAGGCACAATGACCATTTCCATCACAGTAGTTCCTATACCGTGCATGCATATGAGGATCTTACAGTGGCTTCTTTTTGCCCAATGGTCGATGCAATCGCTCCCAATGTCCCACAAAATAACTGCAAAAAGGATCTTTTTTGGTGGCTTCATTCAGATGAAGTAACGATAGGGAAACCCTTTATTCCTCCAGCTCCCCTAGCCACAGTGACCACGGACACTTCCCAGATAGGGTGGGCATTATCTTGGAAGAACAGTCCAAGGCACATGGAAGAAACACGAGATTCACTTGCACATCAGTGTTCTTGAGATGAGAGTGGTGCTTCTAGCTTTGCAGGCATTCCAAGACTCTCTACCTGTAGGAACAATTGCAATTCGGACAATGTCAGTGGTATGGTACATAAACAAGGAGGAACCAGATCTTATCCCCTATGTCGAGAGGCCCTGAGGGTATGGCAATGGGCGACATCCTCCCAACACTTTCTAATAGCAATGCACATCCCGGGGAAATCCAGCATGATTGCAGACAAACTCAGCAGACATGTACTGATGCCACAATAGTGTTCCCTCAAGCAAGAGGTAGCGGAGAACAATTTCTGCAGATAGGGCCAGCCTTGCTGCGACCTTTTCGCCACATCCACAAACACAAAATGCAGTGACTATTTCGCCCCGATTCCCCCTCAGGGGAAGTCCCTGAGGGATACACTCATACACGATTGGCCCCCAGCTCTCCTGTACGCTTTTCCTCCCTTTCCATTAATACCCAAAGTCATATTGTTGGGAAGGACCTTAATCCTGATAGCCTCTTACTGACCTCGTCAAATTTGTTTCACCTTCCTACAACCTTATCTTCAAGAGGAACCTTGGATCCTGGACCCAGTACCGGATCTTCTGATACCTTCTTCAGGAGTTCTTCACCCCTCTCTCAAATCCCTCCAGTTGACAGCTTGGCTGCTCCAGTTCCAAACATAGCCAGGTTACAATATCTTTCATCATCCACTTAACACATTTTGAAATCTTCCCATAAAATCTGTACGAGAAATTTGTATCTAAGTAAATGGAAAAGATTCTCTCTTCGGGCCCTACAGAGTAAGATTGACCCTTTTTTCACATCTCTTTCTACTATCCTAGAATTCCTAACAAAGCTTTTTGAAAAAGGTGCAGCAGCTGCTACTATCAGGGTACAATTAGCAGCAATTTCAAATTTTCACGTAGGTGAAAATGGCCAAAACATCAAGTCACATATATTGTGCAAAGCATTTCTAAAGGGCACTTATCTGTTAAGACCACCAATAAAGTCTCCACCACCACCATGGAATCTAAATTTTGTCTTTTCAAGAATAATTCTTTCACCTTTTGAGCCAGCTTCACCATGTCATCTTAAATTTTTAACTTGGAAAGCCGCCATCTTAGTGGCCATCACCTCAACCAGAAGGGTATCAGAACTACAAGCATTGTCATTCAAACCCCCATATATAGTTATTTTATAATTATAGGGTTTATCTACATACTAATCAGTCTTTCCGAGTCAAACTTAAATCAGACCATTGAGTTTACCAGTACCCCCCCCCCCCAAGTACCAACTTGATGTACACAGACAGTGATGTTTCTGTTTACATAGAACAAAGGAATTTAGGAAGTCAGATCAACTTTTTGTGTCTTTTTCAGATGCTAAGAAAGGTACACCAGTAGCAAAAACTACTCTGTCTAGATGGCTGTATTTCCTTTACTTATAATCGCTGAATAAAGAACTTCCAGGTAAAATAAAGGCTCATTCAACTAGAGCAATTGCCACTTCAGCCTTTCGTGCCAGAGTGCCTACAGATACCATTTGTGTAGCAGCAACATGGGCGACTCCACATACTTTTATTACTCATTGCAAAGTGGATACAGCCTCCAGGGGCAGGTCATCCTTTGGGTCCACTGTGCTGAAGAATGTACTCCCATGAGCCACCCAGGAATAATGGTGCTAGGGACGCTGTCCCATCGGTAGAATGAATGCAAGATAGGACAACTTCACATAAAGAAGTTATGTTCTTACCATAACATTCCATGTGAGTTGTCCATCTCGCTATTCATTCATGTGTCCCTCCTTCCAAACCCCAGCCTTTGACTTCTAGGGGATCTAGGCTTTTTTTCTTTTTGGACACCTTTTTGACTTGATCTTTTTCAATTGCTTGTTCCACAAATTTATATATGTATATAGTTTTGAAGTTGTAGTCTACTCTTTTTCTTAGAGGCAAACAAGGTCCGAGTTGGAGCACTAGTGCATCATGGGATAGGGGATTGGCCTCAAGCTAGCTGGAGACCTCGAGCTTGTGAAAATGGCCGAGTCGGAGCCGAGGATCAGCTCTGAACCCATGTAAGAATGAATAGCGAAATGGACAACTCACATGGAACACTATGGTAAGAACATAACTTCTTTTTTCCATTTACATATTTACAAAAGGTTTTTGTCATTGTTCTTTGTGGTAATGATAGGCAAGGAAATACCATGTGAATGAATGGAGTATGTTACAGCAATATGGTTCTTTTACCTGTTGTCCATGAAGCAAATACATAACAGATACATTTTTTTACTTACTATGTCCGACCTCTTTCTTCCTTCATTTAGTACTCCTTACTGATATCCCAGCCGGGTCTGTATCAGATTATCGAAGGGGCATTACAGTGAATGCCTCTTCATCAACACGAAAAGTGCGGACTTTGAATTATACAAATGGCTGAATCAGCAATTTTTTTTCCTACACATTAGGGGGTGGGGGGCATAGCCCCCCATTTTGAGCTCTTTTTAGTGATATTCCATTTCTGGCCGGAGCAGTGATTTTTTTTCCCTAGGGAAAAAATTGCTGATTCGGCCGTTCGCGTAATTTGCAGTTTGCTGTTTTCGTGTCGATGAAAAGGCATTTGCTGTAATACCTCTTAGAAAATTTAATATAGACCCATCCCAGCCATAGCTATTTCTTTCTGAACCTTACCTCCTGGCACAGGTTTGTTAGATATAGCTATATCTATATATATATATATATATATATATATATATATATATATATATATATATATATATATATATATAGATATACATATGTATGTGCGTATATATATATATATATATATATATATATATATATATATATATATTATAATATAGATAGATATAATATATACATACACAATGTAATATTGTATGTAATATGGCTGCTGATTTCCACTGACAGTGATGGTGTGCTGTAGTTACAATCATTATCCCTTGACTACTAGGATAGTCTGTGTGAGGAAATCATTTACTTGCCTGATAACAAGTTGTCCTGTGATAGTATGTACTGTTTGTACAGTTTTTTTCTCTGTATATTTAACTACACCCTTTATTGTTTGTGTTTACCTGCTCAAGTCTGTCTTTTGATTAAGGGCCATGATACCATTGTATTGAGGTGCAAGGATCATTTCAGCAGTCTTTAGTTTTCTGCCCTACACTACTTTTATTACTCTAACAGTAAATTATCTTGCATGATTAGTTATCTGTAGTTATAGTGCACCCAAGACCAGAAATCGGCCATGCAAACTGTTTTATCATCAGGAGCTGCTTGTGTAAGCTGTTTTACCATGAGAGATGAGCTCTGGATTAAAAAAAAAAAAAACACTTGAGCCTCATTAAGGATCCCCTTAGAACTTCTTTTTCAGACTTCTGCTGTTGAGGTTGTGATATTATTGGTCATCATGGGATGTGTTGCTTAACTATTAATCCCCAATGGCCTTATTTTTCCTAGCACTAGTTCTCCTTTTCTGAGAGTGAATTTATTTGCAGATGTCAGTAATCCATGTGTGGCAGGATAGAAAGTACAGACCTTAGAACTCCTTTAGATTACTGCTAAGAAGAGTTCACATGACATTTTCTATTCTGCATTGAGGTTCATTTTTCTTCTGTTCTCATGGTGAGAGTGTGGAGATGGTTAAGAGTACGAAATTCCTGAGTGTACACATATCGGAGGATCTCTCATGGTCAGGAAACACCAGTCAACTGGTCAAAAAAGTGCACCAATGTTACCACTTTTTAAGAAGGCTGAAAAAAGATAAGCTTCCTCCTCATATTTTCTCTACCTTCTGTAGAGATGCAGTAGAGAGCATTCTCACCTGCAACTTCACAGCGTGGTTTGGTAGCAGCACAGTTGCAGAAAGGAAGGCGCTGCAAAGTGGTGAGGGTGGCAGAGAAGGTAACAAGTTCCAGTCTTCCATCAATACAACTTTATTTTGCAAAAAGCATCCAAAAGGCCACCAAAATAATACAGGACACCATGCATCCTACTCATGGACTCTTTAAGCATCTGGCATCGGGCTGGAGATATCCCATCTGCAGGACTACAAGATTCAATAACAGTTTCTACCGTACAGTGAATAGACTTCTGAACTCTGTCACTAGTCCCAGGGATCTGGGCACACAAGTCAATTTTTATTTATTTGTGTACTATATACTTACATATATTCCAAGTAAGTGCAATGTTTATTATAGCAGTAGTCAGTATTATTTAACCCACTTAAGTGTAATACTAGACAAATAACTTTAGGCATTGTTCAATCTGTAGTGTGTTTTGTATTACTGTAAACAGGGTAGTTTTATTTAACTTGGGGAAAGGTATGCTTTTCATATGAGTGTTGATAAATGTCTCTGCTGTTTCTTGCTTGTATTGGGAGTAGTGTTGTATTTGTCAGTTATGTTTATTCCTCTACTTGTATGTGTTGTTTCACTTTCCTTTATAATCTCAAGAATTGAACTGATGCATGACATTTTGTTTAGGATACAAGTGAGTAATTCTAAATAACAATAAAGTTTGATTTGACTTTGACATGTTTCCTTGAAGATTAAAGTTTTAATTTTCAAAACGTGAATCTGTTACCACTTGATGTATGTATGTGAATCTGTTGCTACTTGATTTATTTACATTTGGCATGTAGTCTGGGTTTACTTGTATTGTCCCTGTTAAATCAAAGAATGAGTACTGCCAGTACCAGGTAGCACCCAAACCAGTTCACACAAAGTGATTAATTCATATGGTCTCTAGCTAAATTAATCCGTACGTGCAGATGTTACAAATAGTACCCAACATCTTCCATATGAAGTGGTTTCACTGTGATGTTCATTGTGTTACCCTGCTGCAGTCATCACACTTGGGTTATCCTGCCGTCAGGCGGTCCCATAGTCGGCCCGAATTCCAAAGTCTTGGTCCGGCGTCGGTTGCTGTTGTTTCTTCCCTGACGTCAGTGCGTCAGGGGTATATGAGGCATCCGATGCCATTTTCTTAGTCTTTCTTGCCATGCGGTGCCCGAAGCAGAAGCAGTTCGCAAGTGCCGGTCGGCCGACACCTGAGATTTTCGATTTGAATTTCAGCCCGAAGTCTTCACTAAAGCTAAGTACCCCGTTGGGGAACATTTTCTTGCCTCAGTCCGATGCCAGAAAAAGTTAACAATTGCATTTCTTGTGGGAAGCAAATACCTCATAAGGACTTCCATTCCTATTGCATTCCTTGCTTAGGCCCAGACCACGACGTCACAGGTTGTCGGTTTTGTGCTAGGTTTAATAAACGCACTATCAAATGCCGTTTTGACTTCGCACGGCATTACTTTGGTAGGAAATTCAATTATATCATGTCGTCAGAGCAACCGACGACTGCAAATCATAAAAAGCGCAAGGATAAGGACAGGCAGCCTAGGAATAAAACAGACCCAGAGGCCTCAGCTGGGCCTGTTGCCAGTTCTCCGGTTTTCAGTGAGGCACCTACGCAGCCCCTGATGACCGCAGAGCTGGAACCCCAGACAGCTGCCGACTCCCACGCGGAGTCTACTAGGCCCACGCAGCCATCTACTGACACCGGAGCAGATTTAGACACCGGTACAGAGGAACCATTTTCTGTTGCAGAAGGTGCCTTCAGACCGACTACACTCACCATTAAATCTTATGCTAAACTTAAAACTCCTTTAAAACCTAAGAAAACTGTTCATCAGTCTACAGGTCAATGCCCCATGCCTAAGAAACAGATGTTTAAGATGGCTGAAGTTCTAATTACCCTTATCAGGGGTTCCCATCCCCCTCCTGATAAAAGACCAAGACAAGAGGAGGATTATGCATCCTCTGACTAGGTTTCTCTCTCCTCAGATTCTTCTGAGGACCAGGATTACACCTTTCCACCTTATGAGGATTCTGATGCTGAAGACACTATTCCCTCAGCATCTCCCCCTGAAGACTACTCCTTTGGGGAAACATTACATACCATGAGGGAACATTTCCACTGGGAAGGCCAGGATTACTCAGATTCTAAGAAAAGGCTCCGAGAGTTCCTTTTATTGCCCCAGCACAGACCTCTTGCTATTCCTCCTGTTTTAGATATTGTGGATGATGTCTACTTGGAGTCTAGTTTAAATCCAGACTCTCTGCCTGCTGCTCCAGCCAAACCAGACAGATACTACAGAGTACCTGACTCACACAAATTCCTTTATAAAAGCCCTGTAGCTGACCCAGAAACCATATCCCAGGGTCCTAAGGGAGCAAAGGCTTCTATGGCTAAAAATCCTGTGCCCTCTGAAAGAGATTCCAGAGTCCTAGATAGATGGGGCAAGAAAATATACATCTCTGCAACTCTGGCTATGAGAGCATTAAATTGCCAGTTTCACATGTTGAAATATCAACAATTCCTGATGTCTCAGTTAAAACAAAAAATGAGCGCACACTCAGAACAGCCTGAGTTCAAGGAAATGCAGGATCTGTTGCATGCAGCTGAACAGGTGGACAAGCATACTTTACAATGCGGATTTGATTCACAGGAAGCTTCCTGTAGAGCAGCTGTTACTGGCTCAGTCATTCGTAGACATGCTTGGTTAAAAGAGCAAACCCTCCCTGACCATGTTAAAGCAAAATTATTAGATGCACCTTTACAACAGGATGTATTATTTTGTGTCAAAGCAGAAGAGGTTTTAACGAAAATGGAGGATAAGGCTAAATCTATGCAAGCGGTCAAGGATTTCTTGCAGGTACAACCCCCTCGCTTCAGCAGAAATTGGCCAACAAAAAATTGGTCCTTTCCAGCTTCAGACAGATCACACAGGGGCAAATACAGACGCCCAAGGGGCAGAGGTCAGTCACAGGGCCCTTACAAACCTCGCCAATGGGGTTCTGCTACCCAGAAAGGAGAAGACAGGCCCCAAGCTAGCAGAAGGCAGACACAATGACTCTATCCTCAAATTACCAAGCAAATCTCTCCTGGTAACACCCTTGGGAGGAAAACTGGCATTTTTTGCAAACAACTGGCACATCGTCACAAAAGACAAATGGGTTCTAAACATTGTCTCTCAAGGATACAGATTCCACTTTCATACCTTAGCAAGGATCAAAGGAATTCCAAACCTGCCACTAAATCAATGAGCAGAGGCACAAAAACAAATTTCAGCTCTCATGAACATGAGAACCATTCAACAGGTACCTACACAGGAGCAGGGACAAGGATTTTACTCGAGACTCTTCCTAGTTCCAAGAAAGGACAAAGCATAGAGACCCATTCTGGATCTTTCAATTCTGAACACCTATCTGCAAGTACCAAAATTCAAGATGCTAACACTACAGCAGCTTCTTCCCATGCTGGGCAAGAATGCTTGGCTAGTCACTTTGGACCTCAAGGAGGCATACCTGCATGTCCATATCAGACAAAATTGCAGAAGATACCTCCACTTCATTGCAGGTTCAACACATTATCAATTCTCTGCACTGCCCTTTGGCTTATCTACTGTGCCCATGGTCTTCACAAAATGCCTGGCACCATTAATTGCATACTACAGACAAACAGGAATTCAAATATACCCATACCTGGACGACTGTCTTATTCAAGCAGAAAGCAAGGACATTTTTTACAGCATCTGGCATTTGTCAAACACCTTCTAAGTTGCCTAGGGTACACAGTAAACAAAAAGAAATCAAAACTAGTGCCCTCACAAAACATAACATTCCTGGGTGCCAGCTTGAATACAACAGCCCAGATGGCTTATCTCACGCCAAACAACAACTGTTTCAATATTTCAAAATAATGGCAACAAAAACCCAACTCCCTGCAAGAAAAATTCTGCAGGCCTTGGGATTCATGGCATCTTGAATTCTACGAATACCATTTGCAAAACTGCATATGAAAAAATTACAATGGTACCTGAAAAGTGTATGGACTCAGCACAGCCACAGCTTGGAAAAAATGATTCCACTCATTCCCTGCCTTCAACAGGAGTTTCTATGGTGGGCACAGGCATGTCACCTCAACAAGGGTCAGCCTTTCACCTTACCCACAGCCAGGCAAACTATGACAACAGATGCATCGGACTATGCCTGGGGAGCACACATGGCAGGACAGTGCATTCAGGGCAAATGGACTACAGATCAGAGACACCTGCATATCAATCAAAAAGAAATGCTAGCAGTGCAGAATGCCCTAACAGCTTTCAAGGACCTTCGACACCCAGGACAACTACTAATAAGGACAGACAACACCACAGTTATGTGGTACATAAACAAGCAAGGGGGCACACATTCCTACCCTTTATTCAGGCAAGCAATTACTTTGTGGAACACTGCACTGTCTTACCAGGTACAATTACAAGCACAATTCCTGCCAGGAAAGAAAAACACATTGGCAGACGACCTAAGCAGAAACATCAGGGATCCACACAAATGGAAACTAGATCCACAAGTATTTGCAATGATAGCTCAAAAATGGGGACGCCCAGACATAGATCTGTTTGCAAGCCCCCACAACCACCAACTTAAAAAATTTTGCACAAGGACCTTCCATCCACTAGCTTGGAAAGTGGACGCTCTCTCATTCAGTTGGAAAACATTAACAGTGTATGTCTTCCCTCCACTGCCTCTTCTAGCAAAGGTACTGCTGAAAGTCAGATTAGAGAGGTCACAAATGATTCTCGTTGCACCAGATTGGCCACGCCAACATTGGTATCCAATTTTAAGGGCCCACCATGGATTTTGCCACAAATTCCTCGCCTGCTCACCCAGCGAGACAGTCTGATTCTACACAGCCAGCTCAAGACTTTAAACCTGGCTGCATGGCAAATTACCTAAACAACCAGCCAACACCTTTATCCAAAGCTGTAATGGATGTCATTCTGGAGGCCAGGAGGCCCAGCACCAGGAAAACCTATTCAGACAAATGGAAAAGATTTTGCTCCTGGAACCAGGCTAAAGGCCTAAATCCCCTGGAGCCGAACATTCCTCAGATTCTACAATATTAACCGAGATTTTGCACAAAGTACTTTCCTTTACATCTATTGAGGTCCACGCCTCAGCAATTTCAGCTCATTACAGCACGGATCCTCCTTTATTTTCACATCCACTCCTAAGACAGTACCTCAGAGGGGCTAAGAATTTAAGACCGCCAAGGAGCTCTCCAACACCTACTTGGGATCTCAACTTTGTCCTGGAAAAGCTTACACTGCCACCCTTTGAACCAGCTTTTTCAACTGATCTAAAATTTCTTTCATGGAAAACTGCCATACTACTAGCAATAACCTCAGCTAGAAGAGTCTCAGAGCTACAGGCACTAATGGCAGTGGAACCTTTCCTCATTTTTCATCAAGACAGAGTTTCTCTATGAACTAATCCTTCCTTTATGCCAAAGGTGGTATCCGGTGTGGCCCTAAACCAAACCATTCACTTGCCCACCTTCTTCCCAAATCCCCAGAACAAAGGAGAAAGACTCCTGCACTCTTTGGACATTCACAGGCAATTACGTTACTACTTGGATAAAACTAAGGCTTTCAGAAAATCTGACCAGCTCTTTGTAGCCTATGCTACAGGATCACAAGGAGAAGCTATCTCAAAACAGACCATTTCTAAATGGATAGGGCATTGCATACGTTTCTGCTACACTCATCATGGAAAACCAGTTCCTGCTAGCATTAGGTCCCACTCCACCAGGGCAGCAGCTACATCTACAGCCTTTCTCAGGGGGGTACCAACCAAGGATATTCTGGAAGCTGCTACTTGGAGTTCAGTGCACACCTTCACCAAACACTATCACTTATCTCTTTACTCTAAGACTAGAGCTGGTTTTGCCACTGCAGTTTTGCAGGGCCTACTAGCTTCTTTAAACCCCGTTTGATTCCACCACCCATCCTTAGCTTTGGGATTCAACCCAGGTGTGATGCCTGCAGTAGGGTAACATGATGAACATAGTACAGTTTTGTACCTACCGTAAATCTGAACTTATCTCTACCACTTTATCCTATATATATATATATATATATATATATATATATATATATATATATATATATATATATGTATCCATATATCCAATGCCATTTTCTTCAGTTTTTCTTGCCCCAGATGTCAGGTGCCCCCAAAGGGTAGGCAATATATATATATATATATATATATATATATATATATATATATATATATATATATATATATATATATATATATATATAATCTGGGGCAAGAAAAACTGAAGAAAATGGCATTGGATGCCTCTTATATACCCCTAACACACTGATGTCAGGGAAGAAGCGACAGCAACCGACGCCGGACCAAGACTTTGGAATTTGGGCAGACTGCGGGGACCGCCTGATGGCAGGATAACCCAAGTGTGATGACTGTAGCAGGGTGAACACTCGAACATCTACATTTATGGTAGGTACAAAACTGTACTTTACTCCTCATTGTCTGTAAAGTTTTAGATTCACAAAAGAGTTGAAACTGACCATTCAGAATAGATTAACCCAGAAAGTTAAATGTTTGAAAGGTATCCTGCATCTCGGATTTCCTATTAGGACGCTGTGTGTCAAAATGTGTAGGTAGTTGACTCTGTGGATGAATTTATATTTATTCTCACATCTGGGCATCTTTCTATATCACTAGATTTCTACTCTTGTGTATTGTAATTAAGGATCATGAAACGCAGTTTGCTGGGTTTTTCAAGCTGTCATGCCTACTGTTTTGATGTTGGATGTTCTCTTATCAGATGTCGCCTTACAACACTTGTTGCTACATTTGATGCAATGTTAGCAACTGTTTCTTTGTTAGTATCACCAGTGTAGACTAAGAGTAGAAAGTTTTGCATGTGCCAGCAATGCTCTTCAACAAACCTGCTAGTGGCTTTTGCTTTGTTAAACAGACTGTGTTTTGTCATAGATGCTGGATTTATGGTTTGCTAGATGTTCATTGTGTTTCACTGTTGCAGTCATTACAATTGGGTTATCCTGCTGGCAGGCTACCCGCAGTCGGCCCCAGTTCCAAAGTGTAGGTCCGGCGTCGGTTGCTGTCACCTCCTCCCTGACGTCAGTGTGCCAGGGGTCTAAAAGATGCAGCCAACGCCATTTTCATCAGTCTTTCTTGCCGCGCGGTGCCCGAAGCAAAAGCAGTTCGCAAGTGTCGGTCGGCTGACTCCTGAGATTTTCAAATTCGAATTTCAGATTCAAAGTTTTCATTGCAGCTAAATATCCCGTTGGGGAAACTTTTTTCTTGCTCCAGACCGATGTCAGAAAAAGTTAATAATTGTATTTCTTGTGGGAAGCAAATACCTCATAAGGATTTTCATTCTTACTGTATTTCTTGCCTAGGCCCTGACCACGACGTTGCTAGTTGTTGGTTTTGTGCTAGATTTAACCAACGCACTATTAGGCGTCGATACGATTTTGCATTTCATTACTTTGGCAGAAGATTCAATTATATAATACCATCGGAACAGCCGACTACCGGAGTTTATAAAAAGCGCAATGAAAAAGAAAAGGACAGGCATCCGAGGTCCAAAACCGACGACGAGGCTTCGTTAGGCCTGTCGCCAGTTTGCCGGTTCTCAATGAGGCGCTTTCGCAGCCCCTAATGTCCACTACCTCAGAGCCACAGGCTGCTTCTGACTCCCATGTGGAGCCGACTAGGCTGTTGGAAACTCAAGGTATTAGACACTCTGAAACTATTCCCTCACATGGGTCCAGAGCCGCTGAGCAGGCATCGGTTTCTGAGGGTGTTTTCAAGCCTACACAGTTATATGTAAAGCCATCTTCAGCTTCAAAGGCAAAGAATAAAGCAGTTCTAAAGACAAAGAAACAAGTACAGCATTCTCCTGGACAGGCCTCCATGCCTAAAAAAAGAGATGCTTAAAATGGCCGAAGACCTAATTACTTTGATCAGAGGTTCCCATCCCCCTCTTGATAAGAGGCCTAGGCAAGAGATAGAATATGAATCTTCAGATCAGGTTTCCGTTTCTTCTGATTCCTCTTCTGAACAGGAATATTCCCTTCCTTCCTATGAGGATTCTGATGCTGAAGAATCTATCCCTTCAGCCTCACCTCCTGAGGATTATTCTTTTGGGGGAAACCCTGCATACTATGAGGGAGCATTTCCATTGGGAGAGCCAAGATTACTCAGAATCCAAGAAAAGGTTCAGAGACTTCCTTTTATTACCCCAGCACAGGCCCCTTGCTATTCCTCCTGTTTTAGACATTGTAGATGATTGTATTTTCAGAGTCAGGTCTGTTTCCTGACTCTTTACCACTGGCTCCTGTTAAGCCAGACAGATACTACAGGGTTCCTGATTCTCATAAATTTCTTTACAAAAACCTGGCTGCTGACCCAGAAACTATATCTCATGGTCCCAAAGGGGTCAAGGCTTGCACAGCAAAAAACCCTACTCCCTCTGATAGGGATTCAAGGGCCATGGACAGACGGGGGGAAAAGACTTATACTTCTGTTACCTTGGCTGTAAGAGCTTTAAATTGTCGGTTTCGTATGCTTAAATATCAGCAATATCTTATGTCACAGCTTAAACAGAAAATGTTGACAAATTCAGAATGTGCAGAAAACAAAGAAATGCAGGATTTATTGCATGCAGCTGAACAAGTGGGAAAGCATACTTTGCAATGTGGTTTTGATTCTCTAGAGGCCTCCTGCAGGGCCGTAGTTACAGGTTAGGCATGCTTGGTTAAAAGAACAGAATCTGCCCGATCATGTTAAGCAAAGCTATTAGATGCTCCATTACAACATGATACCTTGTTTGGTGTTAAAGAAAATGGAGGACAAAGCTAAATCTATGCAAACAGTAAAGGATTTCTTACAGGTACAGCCTCCCAGAATTAGCAGGAACTGGCCTACAAAGAATTGGTCCTTTCCAGTGTCAGACAGGCCACAAAGATGTAGATACAGACGCCCCAGAGGTAGATCACAGCCCCAAGGCTCATACAGGCCTAAACAATGGGGTGCTTCAACCTCCAAAAGCGGAGAGGAAAAATTACAGCCATACAGGAAACCGTCTCAATGACTTTCCCCTGCCAGCACCAAGCACTTATTTTCTGGCAGCTCCTTTTGGGGGGGGACTAGCACTTTTTTCACAAAATTGGCACATGATCACCCAGGACAAATGGGTCTTAAATATCATATCTCAAGGCTACAGGTTCCACTTTCACACCCTGCCAAGGCCAAACGGTATACCAGACCTTCCACGCAATCAATGGGCAGAGGCACAAAAACAAGTTTCATCCCTCATGGACATGAGCCATTCAGCAAGTACCACAGCAAGAGCAGGGACAAGGGTTTTACTCAAGGCTATTCTTTGTACCCAGAAAGGACAAAGCCTGGAGACCACTACTGGACCTGTATATACTAAACACATTCCTGGATATTCCAAAATTCAAATCATTAACTCTGCAGCAGCTTCTGCCCATGCTGGGCAAGAAGGCTTGGCTTGTGACTTTAGACCTAAAAGAGGCATACCTGCATGTCCCATACAATCATGCAGAAGATACCTCAGATTTATAGCTGGCTCAATGCACTACCAATTCTCTGCACTGTCCTTTGGCTTATCTACTGCGCCCAGGGTCTTCACAAAAATGCCAGACACCAGTAATTGCGTTTTGCAGACAAAGAGGAATACAAATATAGCCTTACTTGGACGACTGCCTTATTCAAGCAGAGAACAAGGACATCCTACTACAGCATCTGGCGTTTGTAAAAAGATTACTAACAGGTCTAGGGTACACAGTAAACGATAGGAAATCAAAGCTCGTATCCTCTCGAGATAATATTCCTGGGTGCAAGCTTAAATACAACTGCCCAGATGGCATATCTCATGCCAGACAAACACAGACAACTGACTACTTACTTCAAAATGTTGGCAACAAGGACCCAGTTATCTGCAAGAAAAATTCTGCAGGCTTTGGGCTTCATGGCATCCTGCATACTGCTAATTCCATATGCAAGACTGCATATGAGGAAACTTCAATGGTATCTGAAAAGTGTTTGGACTCAACATTGCCACAGCCTGGAAACAATAATTACCCTCATTCTCTGCCTGCAACAGGAGTTTCGATGGTGGGCAAAAGCCTGTCACCTCAACACAGGACAGCCATTCACCTTACCCACAGCCAGGCAGACACTGACAACAGATGCATCAGATTATGCCTGGGGGTCCATATGGCAGGAAGATGTATTCAGGGCACATGGCCCGCAAGTCAAATGCATCTACATATCAATCAAAAAGAGATGCTAGCTGTTCAGAATGCCCTGACAGCCTTCAAGGATCAACTTAATCCAGGCAACTACTAATAAAGACGGACAATACTACAGTCATGTGGTACATAAACAAGCAGGGGGGGCATGCATTCCTACCCCCTCTGCAGACTAGCCGTAAACCTGTGGGGGCACATCACTGACTTACCAAGTACATCTGCAAGCACAATTCCTGCCAGGGAGGATAAATACTCTGGCAGACGAACTAAGCAGAAACCTTATGGATCCCAACAAGTGGAAATTGGATCCACAAGTCTTCAGCATGAAAACAAGTAACTGTGGATGCCCGGACATAGACCTATTTGCCTCCCCTCACAACTGCCAACTACAGAGATTCTGCACAAGGACTTATCACAAGCAAGCATGGAAAGTGGATGCTCTATCTTTCAGCTGGAAAAACCTAACAGTATATGCCTTTCCCCCTCTGCCTCTCCGCCCCAAGGTACTCCTCAAGGTCAGACAAGAGAAGCCAAAAATTATACTGATTGCCCCAGACTGGCCCAGCCAGCACTGGTACCCCACTGCCAACTACAGAGATTCTGCACAAGGACTTATCACAAGCAAGCATGGAAAGTGGATGCTCTATCTTTCAGCTGGAAAAACCTAACAGTATATGCCTTTCCCCCTCTGCCTCTCCTCCCCAAGGTACTCCTCAAGGTCAGACAAGAGAAGCCAAAAGTTATACTGATTGCCCCAGACTGGCCCAGCCAGCACTGGTACCCAATCCTAAAGAGCTTGTCTCAATGCCCAACTTGGACATTACCTCAAATTCCTCACTTATTGACCCAACAAGACAGTCAGATACTGCACAGCCAACTCAGGACCTTAAACCTGGCAGCATGGCGGATAATGTAGCCATTCAAGACACACCTCTCTCTAAAGCAGTGATGGATGTTATTTTGGAGGCCAGGAGGCCTAGCACCAGAAAATCTTATGCAGAAAAATGGAAGAGATTCTGTGCTTGGAACCAGGCACTAGGTATTGACAAGACTGTTCCAAATATTCCTCAGATTTTGCAATATTTAACTGAGATGCTGGATAAAGGCCTTTTCTTTTCATCAATTAAAATTCATGCCTCTGCCATTTCAGCTCATTACAATACAGAACCACCTATTTTTTCTCATCCATTGCTAAGTCAGTACCTCAGAGGGGCCAAAAACATAAGTCCTCCAAGGAGAGCACCAATACCTGCTTGGGACCTCAACTATGTCTTGGAAAAACTCGCACTGCCTCCGTTTGAGCCAGCCTCTGCAGCTGATATTAAATTCTTATCCTGGAAAAACAGCTCTTCTCCTAGCAATAACCTCTGCTAGACGAGTCTCTGAGTTACAGGCACTCATGGCTGTGGAATCTTTTATCATTTTCCATCCTGACAGGGTTTCTCTTAGGGCAAACCCTACATTTATGCCTAAGGTAGTGTCAGTGTGGCCCTTAACTAAACAATTCATTTGCCTACCTTGTACCTAAACCCACAGAATAAGGGTGAGAGACTTCTGCATTCTTTGGACATTCACAGGCAGCAACGCTTCTACTTGGACAGAAGCAAAGCTTTCAGAAAGACTGAACAACTTCTAGTGGCATATGCTGCAGGATCACAAGGAAAGCCTATCTCAAAACAGACTATTTCAAAGTGGATAGGCCACTGCATTCATTTCTGCTATTCACAGCATGACAAATCAGTGCCTAAGGGCATTAGGCCACATTCAACCAGAGCAGCAGCCACTTCAGCAGCCTTCCTCAGAGGAGTACCAACCAAAGACATCTTAGAGGCTGCATCTTGGAGTTCAGTGCATACTTTTACAAAGCATTATCACTTACCTCTCTACTCTAAATCCAGGGAAGGCTTTGCCACTGCAGTTCTGCAGGGCCTCATAGCCTCTCCTAATCCTATTTAGCCAGCTTCCCAACCTTAGCTTTGGGATTCATCCCAATTGTAATGACTGCAACAGTGAAACACGATGAACATAGTACAGTTGTGTACCTACCATAAATGTAGATGTTCGAGTGTATTCACTGTTGCAGTCCAGGTTACCCTCCCACCATCCCCCTTTTCCTTGCTGAGACTTATCTGTACTTCTCTATTCTATACAACCTATGTGGTGTATTTGCTTGTAGATGAAGGAAAAGTTGTTTTTTTGTGTATGCATGCTTATAGGCATAATTTAGCCTATCTTTTTAGGGGCACCTGACATCTGGGGCAAGAAAAACTGAAGAAAATGGTGTCGGCTGCATCTTTTATACCCCTGGCGCACTGACATCTGGGAGGAGGTGACAGCAACCGACGCCGGACCTAGACTTTGGAACTCTGGCCGACTGCGGGTAGCCTGCCAGCAGGATAACCCAATTGTAATGACTGTAACAGTGAATGCACTCTAACATCTACATTTATGGTAGGTACACAACTGTACTTTTTGTTACTCTAGTCCTAGAGATGACCTTCGGTTGATCCAGAGACACATTTTTATTTTTTGTGAGTTTCTGGTTTTCTGTAATTGTTTTATCAAGTTTCTGAGTTTTGTGGTGATTGGCGACTCTAGAAACTCTATAGATCTGAAGTTTTTAGTAGTCTTTGTCGTAAAGCAAGATGTGGTTCTCCTTCATTTGGTTTTGGAATCTGTGACTCTCTGCTTTCTTGTTATAGTTTATCTTGGCTTTTAAGAAATGGGATGGCTTTATGGTCTGTGAGTGGGGCTTAATGCCTTGGGATACTTAATGCGCCTGGTTAATTTTTAGTTTTTCTTGAATTTTGCTGTTTCTACAGTTGCATCCTCTTAAATTGTAGTGCATGGAGCGCCTTGATTACACCCCAGTGTCTGCCAAAAGACAGAACTGTTGAGTGCTACACTAGAGCGAGATCCGATCTTCACAATTGTTAAGCACAACTCCCCAAGACTTGTTGAGATCGGGTCTTGCACAAATGACAGTGCTGAGCAGTAAACAGCAGCAGCAAAACTAGAAAAAAAGTTTCATTTTTGCCTGCTGCGCCTCCAGTCTATCCCTAATTTCTTACAAACTATTGTCTGCACCTGGTTTATGCGGCTGTCCATTTGACTCAGATATGTACAATTTTTTGTACAATAAAAATCCCAGGGTTCCTACAGTTTTTGGTATCCCCAAGGTCCACAAAGACTCTGACGATCCATCTCTACGTCTAATAGTGGCCTCAGAAGGATCCATCACCACCCCCTTAGCCAAATTCATTGATGTGAAATTAAAGAAACTTTCCTATTCGAGTCCCATAGTATTAAAAGATTCATGGGATTTTCTTAGGCAAGTAAAGCCCCATTTATTTTCCAGTGATATTATTTTTGTTACTCTAGATATAATTGATCTTTTTGGTAGTATACCACATGAAACTGGTCTTCAATGGTTGGAAGAAAGTATGAGGGCAAGTGGTAATTTTTCCCTAGATGACTTTAGGGTTTGTCACTTATTCATGGAAGTTATTCTCAAAAACAACTTTGTGTATTTTCAAGGAGAATTTTTTAAACAGGTAAGGGGAGTGGCTATGGGGGCAAAGTGTGCCCCCACTTATGCCAATATTATACTTTCATGGTGGGAGAATTTATATATAAACAATAGTGTATTTGCTAAGAGTTGGGTTCTGTATAAACGTTTTCTCGACGATATATGTATATTTTGGAATGACACAGAAGAAAGATTTTTTTGAATTCCTTACATATATCAAGGGGACAACAGAATTTTTGGATTTTACTTGCACTTTAAACATGAGTGTATTTATTTAGACGTTTCTTTGAGAAAGTTTAATAACATCTTTTCTTCCAGAGTACATCGGAAAGAAACTTTTTCAAACTCATAACTTCATTTCAAAAGTGGGCACCCTTTTTTTTCAAAAAAAGAATCTTGTTACGGGACAGCTGGTCAGGACTAGCCATATGACTTCAGAAGACTCTGAATTCATTGGGGACAGTCATTTTGTCATGAATATGTTCCGAGAGAGGGGTTATCCTGACCATTTAATTAATGAGATGTATTATGAGGTGCAGGAAGGTAGAAAGGGAAGATTTCTTCCTATTTTGGGTCAGGAAGAAAATGTTTATCTTCATTTTAATTCTCCCGAAATGAATACTAATAATTTGGAACAAGCATATATTATGGATTATACTGGGGATTCATCTGTTATAAAACAAATAGTTAACAGAGAATGGGATAGGTTTAAACAAATTTCAGACTTGCAATTTGTCAACTCCCAGCCTTTAAAATTTACATACAGGAAAGACAAGAATTTTAAGAATCTTTTTGAGTTTGGGAGTGGTAATCACTCATTAAAAGGATCTCATAGAGCTGGTACATTTAGATGTGGCTTTTGCTCTCAGTGCCAGTATATTCATAATAGACCTGATATTGAAATTCCCAGTAGAAACAGGCTAATAAAAGGTTTTACATATTCTAATTGTAACACCATTGGAGTAGTTTATCTTGCCACATGCCAGTCCGGTTCATCTTTTTATGTGGGGAAGACTGAGAGAAAGTTATAAATTAGAATTTATGAGCACTATTATGAAATGGGAAGACAGAATACCGATAATGCCCTATTTCGTCACTTACAAATCTGTAATCCAGCTCATTCATTTTATTGTTTTGGAGGTAGTACCCAAAGAGGTGAGAGGTGGCATGTGGGAGACTAAATTAGAATACAGAGAATTATTCTGGCAAATAATTTTGGAGGCTACAAGGGCACCAGGTCTGAATGACATGGTTTCGCTCCTTCCTGTTCTAAAATTAAGAGCAGCAAAATTATAGATAAGCTAGTTTTTGGAATTTCAATTTTTCCACCAGATGGCGACAGAGTACATGTTTGAAATAAATATTTAAGGATCTAACATATTGTCACTTTGTGATAAAACATAACTTACCATCTTTTCAATTTTACAAAATATTCTTTTATTTTAATGGATGGAAATTTTAAGTATTAAAAGGTTTTTATATTCTTATTTGATTAGCAATAAATTGCTCCAGTATGTTGGATACTCTATTCCGATCTCATTCCCTTATTTGGTTTCTCCATTGCGAACTATTGTGTGTGGTCACATTTGACAGTGGTCACTAACTGCTTTACCGGCTATGAATGCCAGCAAAACACTTCACTTTTTTCCCCATTTTTGTTCTAACTAGTGGTGTATGGAGAGCTAAAACTCCATACACTACAAAGAATTGTAATCAGACTTCTAAATGTAACCCTGTGTTATGTGTTCTCAGCAAGGATGCAAACTAATATACCTCTATGTAACCCTGCCTTATGTGTTCTTGGCATAGAATCCAGTATCCACCTCTCGAGCTTTGCTGTTGAGGTGAAGTAGGTTGCATCTATGTCTCCAACACGTAATAAAGCAGTTATGATTGGCTACCCAGTCCTAATCCTCTGTATTGTATTTTACTCTGCTTTCTTATCTTTTAATAATTTTGCATATTTGTAATAAATTGCTTCACTTTGATTTGTGTTCAGTACATGGGAAATAAAATACTCTAATACACGTGAGGCTGAAGGCCCTTTTTTGCAAACTGAAATTTAAATGTAATGCTAAAAAAGTCTTTCTTTAAATTGGTCTTATCATTTGATTTAATTTTTTTCATGAAGACATTTTTAGAAGCAGTAGTTTTGCTACAGATCTCTGAGAATTCTAATCTATCAAGTCCAAAGCTCTGTTTTTGTAGTTGTGTACTGTACCTGAGTTGTGAATGTAAAGGTTCAGTAGACCAGTTCACTTACCTTATCAGATTGTAAAATTAAAAAAGTGTCATTTATGTAGTGTTTTTCATGAAGTCAGAGATTTTGTACAGACTAATTCTTCCTCCATACCAAAGGCTGTCCTTTGATTCATAGCTGTTTGTCACCTTTCTGTTTACTTTCCAAACTGCTGAAATGTGGAAAATGTATTTTTGTTATGCATTAGATATACCTAGGGAATTGAGATATTTTAATGGAAGAGCCATGGCATTTAAGGGTTTTGAGTCATTTGTTTTGTTCTCATGGAGCACACTGCGGAGCTACTGGAAATCCTTGTTTGGAAAGGAGGGGAGCTTAATGTCTAAGTTTATATATGGCAGGCAGAAAATCCAATATATGGTTGAAACTCCATTGCATTACTTAACCCCCCCCCCCGATATATGGGTGGCTTCTAGACCTTTGGTTGCAGTGTGGTGCTCATTGCTTGGAATGTTATACATGCTACATATCAGACCCCTGCAGCCCTAGATGGTTAGCTTTTGAGATCTGTCATGCAGCAGAAGTATGCTTGGTCATTGTCAGTCTCTTCCAACTCTTCACCCACCATCTATGAGACTTATTCCCAAATAACACATAGGCATCTGTAGACTATAGGAACACCTTGGCTCTGGGAAACAAAATTCTTTGACAGGTATCACTTTACACAGTACTAAAATATGTTGTTCGAGATGGAAGACATTCTTGCTCATCACTGTACTGGCCAGTTCCTGTTTTACAGAAGGGAGCTTTTCCTAACTCATTATTGTACTGCAGAATTCCTAGTTTACAAAAGGAGCCCTTCCCAATTAATTACCGTACCAACCAGATCTGGTCTGTACTGCAAGTCAGTCTTCTGCCTTGACAGTATTGATCGCTCTGTCTCTCTGTGTATGTATGTATGTATGTATATATTTATATCTATATCTATATATATATATATATATATATGTATAACTGTGTGTGTATATATATATATATATATATATATATATATATATCTATAGCATTGCATTGTGACAGCTTTAGTAATAGTCTTTCTACATGGATCCTACTAATTAATTTAAGCGACTACTGTCCTAATAATCTGGTAAGAGGGGCAAACCAGTTTCCTTGAAGCTGAACCTTATAATGTGTTCTCTACTCTAAAGTAAAATCTCCAAAACTTTGAGTCTTGGAACGGGATCATTTTGCTCCATTTAAATTAAGTCATTAGAGTCGTTGGCTCTTCCACTGAAGAAATATAGAGGGGGCCATAAGAAAGTGGCACTCCCTTTAAGATTAAACTAAAAGCTATGACCAGACTCTAGAAAAATTTGCAAAGCAGCTCTCTCACCTAGAAAGATAGGTATATGACAGTATTAAAATATATGTACTCATGGGGTAAGTAGTGCTTTAAGGCATTGTGTATCTGACAGTGCCATTCTGAATTCCTGAGCAATCCCAGAAATTGAGGTAAAGTCAGGAATTTCTGATGTTAGGCATCTGCTGTACTCCCCAACTTCCTTCCTACCCTCTTATGTTCCATTATTGATGTGGTTCTGCTGTTTTTGTAACAATTTAACATATACCTCCCACAATGCATTTTTAGTCCTGCATTTTCCATTCTGTCTGTACACCCTTCAGACTGTACTCCCTTCATTCCTTGTGTAATGCGTACTATTAAACAAGTTTAAAATGTTGTTATCCTTGTCTCCCAGATACAGCAGTCCTGACATTGTAGGAGAAGGTGGCCAGCGTCAGTAAAATTGGAAGACCATTGTGTGATTTCCACCCATGTATTCAATCTTTTTATCTCCATGGGCGTTACTTAAGGTTTGGAAAAAAGCCATGATGGTACTGATTTCTAGAAATGGTGAACACATTGTCCTAGGTAGCTGTCACAGATTTCAGCCTATTTTTTTGCTTCAGAACTGCTGTAGAAAAGCCCACAAATTAACCAAAACGAAAAGGAGAATCAAGCAGCAAACTAGCAACACTGGTATATAAACGTTTTAACGTAAACCAAGTTTATTTAAAACAAGACATGTTTTTGTCCCTCTTAATAGAAAGACTTCATCAGAAAAACAAATAAAAAAACAGTTAGGGCTTTTTAAAAGTTCCGCTCCTGTACAGTCAAACCTTTGAACCTTTGAGCCAGTCAACTAGTCATTATCTTAAACAACTCTTTAATTTCAAAGAAGTAGCTAAGCATATTAATATTAACCCTGATCACTCCTTTCACTTTTTAGCCATTGACCAATTGATAGCCTAGTATGAAACTATGAACCTATCTGCCCTAGGGCATTTATAAGCCTAGCCAGAGTGTGTGTGGCTTTCGCCACCCCTTGGGATGAGAATACTACACCCATTTAGGGTTTAGTTTACTGTGTCTCTGTCTAGTAGTGACACAGAGATGACCCCCGGGGTAAACCTACGATCTCCCATCCACTCGTCAAGACTTCTCTTGAAGAGAGTGAGGGGCTCTGCCTAACATGGTCTGGGATTCTGTTCCAGAGTGTAGGGAGCCTCTGGGTTATGAATCTGTCCCTCCAGCACGTCCTATTTATTTCTGTGTTGAGGTTCAAATCTCTTGCTCTCGTGGCACTGATGGATTTGGATTTTCTGAGGTGGAGCATGTCCATTAATTCCGGATTGGACATGGCCTTGTACGTCAGGCATAGATCACCTCTGAGTAGGTGGTATGCGACTGAATAGAGCTGGAGT
The DNA here is from genome assembly GCF_019279795.1 of Protopterus annectens. Lineage (NCBI taxonomy): Eukaryota > Metazoa > Chordata > Ceratodontiformes > Protopteridae > Protopterus > Protopterus annectens. The sequence goes on from NC_056750.1 coordinate 246,728,910, forward strand.
GTCTTCAGCCGGGCAGCATATGACATATGTTTGAGACCCTTTATCCTTTTGGTGAGGAACTTTTGGGGTCTTTCTAACTGCTGCAGGTGTCGGATAAGATGCATCCCAAATGGGGCATTATACTCAATCATGGGCCTGATAAGAGAAGAGTACACGGGGCACAATGACCTCTCTTGATCTAGATGTGAAACCCTTCATGATAAGGTGGGCAATATAGAAGGTCTTCCTAACCACCTTAGCAATGTGAGTGTCAAATGACAGGTTACTGTCGACTTGGGTCCTTAGGTCCCTGATTACCTCTTCCGTACTTAATGGATTACCACCTATGTGGTAATTTGTGGGTACCTTGTTTTTCCCAAAGGGTATGACTATACATTTTTTGGTGTTCAGTTTAAGGCCATGGCTCTGGCACCAATTATCCATTTTTATGAGGCCTTTCTGAAGGATGCTTGTGTCTGCTGGAGTATCAATTATGGCGCCCAGTTTGCAGTCATCTGCGAACTTTGTCAGCCACAATCCTCCTATGTTTGCTTGCACCTCGGAAAAATAAATGCCGAACAAGAGGGGTCCCAGGACTGAGCCCTGTGGGACACCACTTGTGACTGGCTTAGAGTCTGACATGGCTCCAGCAATTCTGACCTTGTGGGTTCTGTCCTTGAGCCAGTTTGCAACCCATCTTGTGACACATGAGTTTACATTTAAGCTGGTGAGTTTGTCAATGATGCCCGAGTGGGGTATTGTGTTGAAGGCTTTTGCAAGGTCAAGGTAGGCTGTGTGAACTGCCTTACCCTCATCAATGGCCGTAGTGACTGTTTCAAAAAAGTCGACTAGGTTCAAAAGGCAGGATCTGCCTTTGACAAAGCCGAATTGGGTAGGATCCAATGTCTGTAGGTCCCTAATGTCTTTGTTTATGAGTTCCATAATGATCCTTTCCATAGCTTTGCAGACCAGGCTCATCAAGCTTATGGGGCAGTAATTTCCAGGGTCCGTAGAAGCACCTCCTTTGTGGAGTGGGACCACTGTTGCTGTACGCCACTCTTTGGGTAATGTATCCTGTAGTAAGGCTAAGATTAAACAGCAACCTTATGTGCGGGTTTAGTTCCTCTTGGAGTTCATGTAGCATGCAGCCGGGACACCGTCCGTCCCATTGATGCTGTGTTTTTAGCTTTGGAGAGGGCGGCTCTCACCTGGGCATCTGAGATGTTCGGGAGGCTACACTCTGCTGGGATAGATATTTCCTTTTGGGGGAGGCGGAGAAATTTGCACTGAACCTGTCTGCCAGAATGTTGACAATATCTGTGGGTTCAGTGTATTTTGTGTCATTTTGGACTAACTCTGAGCATATCTGGGAGTTTCCACCCAGGTTTCTAACATAGCTAAAGAAGGCCTTGTGATTTTCTTTTGTGTCTTTTGCGATTTTTCTCTCAAAGTTGGCCTTGGATGATTTTATGAGTGATCGAAGATTTTTGCTAGTACTGATCAGAGATGCCTTCCCTTTTGAGGATTTTGCTCTGTCATGTAGTAGCTTCCTCCTCCTGTTGTAAAGTTTGTTAATGGCTGGGGTCCACCAGACAGGACGCCTGCCTTTGTGGGAATGGGTCTTGGTTTTATTAGGGATTGCATGATCCATGCATTCTTGAAGGTGTCCGTAGAAGGCATTTATAAAGGATTTAGCGGTGTGGGTTGTGGATGTCCTTCAAGGATGCATCTGCAGTCATAACATATGGGTTGTCCTGCCTCAGGCAGCCCTTTGGTCGGCCGGATTCCAAAGTCTGGGTCTGGCCTCGGCTGATGTCGCACTTTCCCCGACGTCAGAGCTTCTGGGGTATAAAGGCATCAGCCGACGCCATTTTCCTCAGTCTTTCTTGCCGCGCGGTGCCCGAAGCAGAAGCTGTTCGCAAGTGCCGGTCGGTCAGATCCAGAGATTTCAGCTACCGAAGACTTCTAAAAAAGCTAAGTACCCCGTTGGGGACTCTTTCTTGCCTCAGCCGATGTCAGACAAAGTAAATAATTGTTTAACTTGTGGGAAACAAATACCTCATAAGGATTTCCATTCTTACTGCCTTCCTTGCTTAGGCCCAGACCACGACGTATCAGCTTGTTTAGCCTGTGCCTCCTTCAACCGACGGACTCTTAGACGTCGGTCGGAGTTTACAGAAGAGTTTTTTGGATCCGCTTTTGCATATAAAATGCCGTCGGAGACTCTGACTACGCATTTGGCCAAAAAACGCAAGGAAAAGGACTGACACTCGTGGCCCGCGGTTTTGGCTGAAACCACGGTTAGGCCTACCGCGAGTGGCGCGGTTTTGGCTGAAACAGTGTCCTCGGTTCTTGCTTCTGCCGAAAACATACCTCCGACAACCGAGGCCAGAGCGGCCCCGGCTGAGTCGGCTTCAGAAATCCCTACCGAAGAAGCAAACGCACAAGAATTGTCCGACACCATTCCATTGGACATTTCTACTCCTGCACGAGGGGCACCTAGGCCCCCTGCTTCTATGTCTATTAAGGTCTTCTCCAGGGCTAAAGCTGCCAGAATTCCAAAAGCTTTACCTGCCAAATCTACTTCTCAGAGACCTTCTTCAAGTTCTCAGATTCTCAGCCTTGCTGAGGACCTTGTATCTTTGATTAGGGGTTCCCAACCTCACCCAGTCAGGGCCTCCCACCCTCCTCCCGACAAAAGGCCTAGGACTGAACCCCCTGAACCTCTCTCCTCTGATTACTCCTCGGATGGATCCGATTTATCAGACCATCAGGAAGGGCCATATTCACCTTATGAGGATTCAGATGCAGAAGACTCTATTCCTTCTGCCTCCCCTCCTGAAGAATTTTCCTTTGGGGAGACTTTACACTCAATGAGGGAACTCTTTCAATGGCAGGGTCAGGATTTTTCTGATTCTAGAAAAGATTAAGGACATTTTTACATTTGCCACAGCATAGGCCTTTAGCCATACCTCCTGTGCTAACTGTAGTTGATGATGCGTATAATGATGTCAGTTCTGCCCCTGATTCTCTTCCCCCGGCCCCTGCCAAACCTGACAGATATTACAGGGTCCCGGATTCTCACTTCCACTTGTATAAAGCCCATGCTGCAGACCCAGAAACTATTTCTCAGGGCCCAAAAGGTGTTGCAGCTGCCACTGCCAAAAACCCCCTACCCTCTGAAAGAGAGTCAAGAGCATTAGAGAGATGGGGTAAAAAGGTTTATACATCTGCTATTCTTTCTGCCAGGGCTTTAAACTGTCAATTCCATATGATACAGTACCAGAAATATTTGTTAGATCAGCTGAACAAAAAGCTTTCTTCTCCTGAACCTTTAGACCGTAAGTCCCTTCAGGATTTGGTACACAACTCTCAGCAGGTCAGTAATCATTTCTTAAAATGTGGCTATGATGCACTGGAGGCTTCATTTAGATCAGCTATGACTGGGGCAGTAATTCGGAGGCATGCCTGGCTAAAAGAGCAATCCTTGCCAGACCATGTCAAGGCTAAACTACTAGATGCTCCAATGGAGAAACAAAGTTTATTTGGCTCCCCTGCACAGGAGATTCTAAAGAAAGTGGAAGAAAAAGCAAAATCTGTACAAACAGTAAAGGATTTTCTGCAAGTTCAACCTCCGAGGTTCAGTAGAAACTGGCCTTCAAAGAATTGGTCCTTTCCAGACACCTCCAGAGCACAGAGGGGCAGGAATAGGCCCAAGAGGCAGAGGTCAATCAAAGGGTGCCTACAGGGGTCGTCAATGGCAGCCTGCCAACCAGAGGAGTACTGCCACAGCTGCAACTACAACCACTTCCACAGGACAGACACAATGACTTGACTCTGATTCCGCCTACCAGGGAACAACTGGAAGCACCCTTGGGCGGAAAGCTGGCTTTATTCTCGGAAAACTGGCATTGCATTACAAAAGACACATGGACATTGCAAACAATAGGCAAAGGATACAGGTTTCACTTCCACACTTTACCAAAAAGGAGCGGAATGCCAAACCTTCCACCAAACCAGAAGCCAGAGGCTTTGACAAATCAACAATTTACTTCAGATGAAAGCGATAGAAAGGGTACCATCTATGGAACAATGCCAAGGATTTTACTCCAGACTATTCCTTGTACCAAGAAAAGAAAACCAATGGAGGCCTATTCTCGACTTGTCCGCACTAAACACATATCTCATTGTGCCAAAATTCAAAATGCTGACCCTACAGCAACTTCTTCCCATGTTGGGCAAGGAGTCTTGGCTGGTGACTCTAGATCTCAAGGAGGCATACCTGCACGTCCCTATACGACCAGATTGCAGAAGACACCTCAGATTTCTTGCAGGATCAGAGCATTATCAATTCTCAGCATTGCCCTTTGGCGTATCTACTGCGCCCAGAGTATTCACGAAATGCCTGGCATCAGTAATTGCACATTGCAGGCTTCAGGGAATTCAAATCTACCCATACCTGGACGACTGCCTAATACAAGCGGACAACAAGACAAAACTAATAAAGGATTTGGCCTATGTCATACACCTGTTACAGGCCTTGGGATACACAGTCAACACCCAGAAGTCAAGACTAGTGCCATCCCAAAGGATAACCTTTTTGGGAGCGGATCTGGACACAATAACTCAGATGGCTTTTCTCACAGAAGAAAAACAAAAGCAACTCCCAGACTACTTCATGGCTCTGACAAGACAAGCTCAGCTTACTGCAAGGAAAGTCCTGCAGGCCCTGGGTTACATGGCATCCTGCATAATCTTGATCCCGCATGCCAGGCTGCATATGAGGAAATTACAATGGTACCTAAGGAATGTATGGTCTCAACACAGGCACAGTCTAGAAACCATGATACCAATCATTCCATGCCTGAAAAAGGAATTCTTGTGGTGGGCTCAGGCTTGCCAGTCCAACAGAGGGTTGCCTTTCAACAAACCACAACCAAGGCAGACCATCACCACAGACGCCTCAGACCTAGGATGGGGAGCACACATGGAAGACAAGTGTATCCAAGGCCTATGGTCTTGAGACCAGCTAAACTTGCACATAAACCTAAAGGAGATGTTGGCAGTGAAGCATGCAATCGAGGCATTCAAACCATTCCTCCAGCAAGGACATCTGCTGATAAGGACAGACAATACCACAGTCATGTGGTACATAAACAGGGAGGCACGCATTCCTACCCTTTATGCCGGATGGCAATGGATCTGTGGAACCTAGGCCTGAATCTCAACATCCAGCTGCAGGCCAAATTCGTACCAGGAAAAGAGAATTCACTTGCAGACAGCTTAAGCAGAACTACCATGGATGCTCACGAATGGATGCTGCATCCAGACATCTTCAAACTCATAACAAACAAATGGGGGATGCCAGAGATAGACCTGTTCGCCTCCCCACTCAACCACCAACTGAAGAAATTCTGCTCAAGGATATACCACCCACAAGCCTGGAGGGTGGACTCTCTCTCTTTCAGCTGGAATGCCCTAACAGTGTATGCATTCCCACCTCTCCCATTGCTGTACAAAGTTCTACTGAAGATCAGGGAGGAACAGCCAAAGGTGATACTAATTGCTCCAGACTGGCCAAGGCAGCACTGGTATCCGCTACTGAGAAGCATGTCTCGGGCGAACTCATGGCCTCTACCCCTATGGCCTCTTCTTCTAACGCAGAACAACTTAAAGACCCTGCATCCAAACTTAAAAACACTGCAGCTAACTGCCTGGAAAATTGTTTAAAACAACCAAACTGTCTTATCTCAGAGGGTCAAGGACATTATCCTGGAGGCTCACAGACCCCCCACAAGGAAGACATACTCAGCAAAATGGAAGATATTCCTCATTTGGAGCACATCAAAGGGTACAGATGTCACACTGGTAAACCTAGTGCACATCTTAGAATACTTAGCAGAGCTGTTCCACAATGGCCTGTCCTATTCTTCCATTAAGATTCATGCTTCAGCAATTTCAGCAGAGTACAATATGGATCCTCCTATCTTCTCTCACCCTCTCCTCAGGCAATTTTTAAGAGGGATCAAAAATGTAAAACCCCCAAGGAGACCCCCTCTGCCTGCATGGGATCTCAACTTTGTGCTGAAAAAATTAACACTACCCCCTTTTGAACCAGCATCAGCAGACTTACAGTTTTTATCTTGGAAAACTGCTTTCCTTCTGGCAATCACTTCAGCAAGAAGAGTATCCGAGTTACAGGCATTAATGGCAGTGCAGCCTTTCCTTATTTTTCACCAGGATAGAGTGTCTCTGAGAACCAATCCTACTTTCATGCCAAAGGTAGTATCCAGGGTATCCTTGAACCAAGCTATTCATTTGCCTACATTCTTCCCTAACCCACAGAACAGGGGGGAAAGACTATTGCACACCTTGGATGTACACAGACAACTATGCTACTATCTGGAAAGAACTAAAACCAGCAGAAAAACTGATCAACTCTTTGTAGCATATGCAACTGGAGTGCAAGGAAAAGCAATTTCCAAACAGACAATTTCAAAATGGATAGGAAATTGCATTTGTTTCTGCTACTCTTTCCATGGAAAGACAGCTCCTGAAAATATCAGGCCTCATTCCACAAGAGCCACAGCCACCACTACAGCTTTCCTACGAGGGGTGGCTACCAAGGACATTTTAGAAGCTGCTACTTGGAGCTCCGTGCATACATTTGCCAAGCATTAAATCTACCTTTATACTCCAGATCCCGAGCAGGTTTTGCAACTGCAGTTTTACAGGGGATCTTAACTACACCATCCTTATCCTAGTACCTCCTTCCCCAGTTTGGCTATGTATTCTACCCATTTGTTATGACTGCAGATGCATCCTTGAAGGACATAGTACAGTTTTGTACCTACCATAAATGTAGATGTCCGATAGGTATGCATCTGCAGTCAGGATTACCCACCCTCCTTCCCCTCTGTGGTATTCCTAGGGTGCTTACCCCTCTTTCAGCTAGCTGGGGAATCTATTATGGTGTATTTGTTTGCATGTATATATGTGTGTATATATATATATATATATATATATATATATATATATGTATATATGTATATTTATTTATTGTTTGCTACTATTTGGAATTTTCAAAATTTCTCCAAATTTAGCCTTCTTAGAGGGCACCTGGCATCTGGGGCAGGAAACACTGAGGAAAATGGCATTGGCTGATGCCTTTATACCCCAGAAGCTCTGACATCGGGGAAAGTGCTACATCAGCCGAGGCCAGACCGAGACTTTGGAATCCGGCCGACCGAAGGGCTGCCTGAGGCAGGACAACCCATATGTTATGACTGCAGATGCATACCTATCGGACATCTACATTTATGGTAGGTACAAAACTGTACTTTTCCACTGGCCCAGGGGCCTTGAAAGATACCACTTCAGTCTTAAGAAGTGTGAAGTCGGCTTTTGAGAAATTCTTCACTGTGGTCTTCTGTGCAGGGGGTGGGGGTGGGATGTAGATTTCCAGTGAGATTAATTTATGGTCTAATCTCACCAATGAGGGGTATACTTCCGGTGTGGAGCATTTTGTCCCCATGTTTGTGATGATCAGGTCTAGTATATTATCTCCTCTTGTGGAAGTGGTGACTAGTTTTTCCATCGCATTTGAGTTTATGAATTCTAGGAACCTTTTGGGTAGGGTGTTGGGGCTTGAGTAATGTTCCCAGTCTATGTTTGGGTAGTTGAAGTCTCCCAATATGATGGTATTTGGAGAGACATTCCTACTCTCCAGTGTCTTCAGGAAGGCTGAGTGGGGTTCCTGAGTTTGAGAGGGTGGTCTGTAGCATGCTACAAACTGTAGGGCAGTTTTGCCTATGGTTAGTTGCACCTGGATGGTCTCCGATGCTTCGTGCGTTGCCACTAACCTGGAGGTGTGGTTATCTTTGATGAATATGGATACTCCCCCTCCTTTTGTGGTTCAGTCCAAATTTTGGGGCCGGAAAGCATGATATGAGGTATAACCTGGTAGTGCTGGGGTGCTCTCAGGAGCCTTGAACCAGGTTTCAGTCACTGCACAGACATCGATGTTCTCCATACTGAGGAGGGCTTCGAGACCGTGCATCTTGAGGTTTAGACTTCTGGCATTGAGCAGCATTACCCTTAGTTTTTTTTCACTTGTGTTTTCTAGGGAGGTGGGTTTGTCTTTTGAGCCTTGCCTAAAAAAGGCACTATGGGGTTGGCATGAGCCTTGGCCAATATCCAGAAGCCCAGGGGTGACAGGTGCAAGCCGTCCCTTGAGAAGCAGCGTGGCTTGTCAAGCATGTCATCCCAGGCGGACAGATATTGGATCCCCTTAGAATGACACCAGTAATTAAGCCAATTGTTAAAGCTGATCATTTTGTCTCTGTACTGTGGCATCATTCTTGGTGAGGGTAAGATGCTGCTCAGGGTCAGGGTCATACTGGCCTGGGCTACATAATCAGAGAGCTCCTCTATGTCTCTTTTCATGTAGTCCAGGAGAGTGCGTCTCAGGTCATTCACACCGGCATGGACAATGACTGAGTCATATTTGTACTTGCTTTGGAGTGACCGGAGTGCTTGTGTTATGTGGCGAATTCTAGAGCCCGACAGGCAGCTTACTGTAACCTTTTCCTTGTTCAGTCTGGTGAGCGGGACGTCAGTGTGTCTGACTATGGAGTCACCTATTACAAGTGTATCTGGCATGTTGTTTAGCCTTAAGGGCTGTGACTGTTTAGCACAATGACTTTGTGAACTATGTGTTGCATGTGCTATGTCTTGAGGTAGTGGTCGCTTGGGTGTCTGCTTTGGAGGCCTCTGTTGTTTTGGTATATTTTTAATTAGAGCCTCCGAGTATGTTTTTGTGTGTTTATGTGTTTGGTTTGCAGTTGTGATAGGTCTATGTGAGACTGGGATTGTGGTGTGCGTGGTTACCTTCTCCTCCTGACTGGTTTTGCCAGTACTGAGTTGAGAGAGCTCAGCCTGATGTTTGACATTAGAGGAGAGCCTACTTCTATATTATTGGAATGTCATGAACTTGAATGGCAATTGTTGTTAAACGCTTTTTGTTATCCTGGTCTTAACGACAATTGTAATATTACTTGTCTTTTGAAATTAAAGAGTTGTTGAAGACAATAAGAGTTGAAGCTTATTAAATGGTACCACTAAGGGTTTATAAATTTATATTCTATGACTTGATAGACAGTTGTTTTCCATCTTTACCACCTGTCTCTTCTATAGCTTTTATATAAATTAGTTTGTTTATACAAATTAGCTTTATTGGCTTATTTTATAATACAATGTGTGTTTAAGCATGCCCGTAGTAGGGCTTAATACTTGTGTGCGATTTAAACTACTGGATTATTGCTTATCTGTTTAGAGTTGCGTTACTTTTTATGGACTTGCTTATTAGTTTTTACTTAATTGGTGTATATTTACATGGATATTTTATTATGATTTGCACGTTGTTGGCTCTTTAAATTTTGAGCCTTACTTTATTAAATGTGACTAGTTGATTGGCTCAAAGGTTTGACTATACAGGAGCGGAACTTTTAAAAAGCCCTAACTGGCTTTTTTATTTGTTTTTCTGATGAAGTCTTTCTATTAAGAGGGACGAAAACGTGTCTTGTTTTAAATAAACTTGGTTTACGTTAAAACGTTTATATACTAGTTTGCTGCTTGATTCTCCTTTTCGTTTTGGTTAATTCGTGGAGTTTTCTTTTTCTTGTTACTGACTTACTGTAGAAAAGCAATTGACTGACAGATTAAGAATAGCTTGAAACGAAGCTTGCTGCTATGTAAATTTATGTTTTGCAAAAGCATCTTGAAAATACTGATTGCACTGCTGAAACATTCAACTGATCTGGGAGTTGAATCATATGGCAATGTTTTTTATTGCTATTTTGGCCACTGTAATCCCTCCCGTCAGTATCTTTAGAGTCTTTCAGCATAATTCTTCTGTAAGGTTTCATAGTCTTCTTTTCTTTGTCTCTTTTCATTAGTCAGATTTAGCTGGACTTCTCTTAACTTAAACCCCTCCTGAATAATTACCATGTATGCACGTGCGCATGCACACAGAGACACACACACCAGACCTTTAGTACCTTTGCCTGTATGCTCCAAGCTGACCTTATTGAAGTCCATCAGTGCTGTATAAGTAAGCAGTTTTGTCTTCTGCCTGAGTTTTGAACCCCATATTATTCTGTCCTTTGTCAAGCAGCTCTCCATGTACTACTGCATCTTTTCATCCATGATCATGAGACAGATATTCCCATTCAATGGGGTCTTCATCCCCCTGCTGGAATATGGCCTTCCTGCTTACTCCTTTTTCAGTATGTTTGATTGTCAACCTCCAGCAAAAAATCCTAAGATTCCTCTTACTGGTTTCAGGGTAGGACTGTCACTGTAATGCATTTTAAACACTGCCGTTGCTGTACGTTAAGCATAAGGCAGACCCGTCCACTGGGCTTCTGCTATAGTAAAAATTTCATCCCCTTGACTCTGGTCCCCATAAGTTTTTTATTTTTATTTTATTTTACATTTGTTGACCGGGTTAGTCCAACTGAATACATGTCCATTTTCAGTGGAGGCCCGGGGAGAAAAGCTCCACATTTCAGAATAAAATCACAATAACATAAGTACATTACTAAGATTTAACAAATTGTACTAGTAAATACATTTTAGCTAAGAGTATACTAGTAAATAGATTTTAGCTTAAGAGTAAGGAAAAAGTCTTCTAAGCTAACATATCACGTATGGATATACATACAACAAAAATATAAGGTAAGTAAAATTGAGCGCTATTTGAACTTTAAGAAGGTTTTACAAACAATGGTGTTAGTAGAAAAAGGAATAACTAGTTTGTGTGAGTGAGAAGAATATGGTCAGGAGACAGTGGAGGAAGTTAGTCAGGGTTTGCACAGGGGCATAGCCAGTGTGATTTAAGGTATGGTTTGAGCTTGGATTTAAACAGGGTAGTAGAAGTTATGGAGGTTAGATCAGTAGGGAGGGAGTTGTTTTACCCACTGTGTTGGAAAATAGAGAGTCTCCAGCCAGATTGTTGGTTTTACATATCTTTACCATTAATTTATTTGAAGAGCGCAGGGTTTTCAGGTTATTGTAGGGGGTGATTAGATTAGTTAGTATTGGAGTAGATGTAGTTAGTATTGGAGTAGATGTAGGATGAAACAGTATCTTATAGGCAGTAGTTAGCTGGTTTGATTTAGAATAAGATTTGGCAATTCTAACCACCCTAGTTAATTAAGATTGTTACATTGATGGGTTCTATAGGTAGAGCCAGTTGCAAATCTGGCAATATTATTGTAGGAGCTAGCCAGCTTGTTTAGATTGATTTTGCATAGTTTGGTATAGATAGGGGATGCATATAGTAGGGTTGAGATATAAGGTGGGTCCGGGCAATAGTTGTCCTGGCTAGTGGGGTAAGAAAGGGTTTGATCCTATAGAGGGAACCTAGTTTTTTGTTTACTGTTTTATAGTGTTGTTAATATGTGGCTCAAAGGTGAGGTGGTTGTCGATTAGTACTCCAAGTAGTTTTGTAGTAGAGTCTGGAGATATGATTGTACCATTACTAGATGTGATTGTGAAATGTAGTGGGGGGGGCTCTGCGGGTGGGAGTAAATAGTAGCATTTTTTTTTTTTTTTTTTTTTTTGGTTCAGGATGAGACATCATTGAAGAAGCCAATTCTCTACTGTGTTAAACGTGTCTCTGGTTAGGGAATGCAGTTGTGAAAGTGAGGAAGCTGAGCATATTCGTGTAGAGTCATCCACATATTGGATACAGGTGGCCTGACGTAGTACAGTGTGTAGGTCGTTAGTAAAAATAGAAAAGAGGAGAGGACCCAATATGGAGCCTTGAGGGACTCCAAGGGCAATTGGTAAGTGGGAAGACAAGTTCTTCTCCCATAGTACCGCCTGTTGCCTGTTATTTAGACAGGATTGGAACCATTGCATAGCAAGTGGATCCAGTGAGAAGTTGCTAAGTATGTTTGAGTAGCTGGTGGTTGACCATGTCGAAGGCTTTTGACAGATCAATGAAGAGGGCTGAGGAAAGAGTATTGCTATTACAGTTTTTATTAATGACATCTGTGAATGAAAGAAGAGCAGAAGAAGTGCTGTGAAATGGTTTGAATCCATGTTGGCAGGTAGCTAGTAGGTTGTTTTCTCGGAGGTGGTTTAATAGTTGTTTATGAATGCACTTCTTCATGATTTTTGCCAGAGGGGATAATATGGCTATAGGCCTTGGAATTACCACATTTATGCAGGGGGATGACATGTGAGATTTTCCAGAAATAGTTCTGTTAATGAGGATGGATATGGGGTGGGCTATAGCTTTGGCTGCTTTTTGCAGGTATTCTCCAGGTAATAGATCTGCAGAGAGGGTGGTGGGTTTAAGTTTCTTGATTAGGGTGCAGACAAAGGATGTAGGAACGGGTTGGAATTAAAATATTGGGGAGCTATTAGGGATAATATTGGAAGGAGATGCAGTGTCAGGGGATAGCTGATTGGCCAAAGATTGAATGGTGGCTGTGAAGAAAGTGTTAAAATAATTGGCAATTTGGTTGGAGCCAAGGAGATTGGAGCCTGAGGGGGGTGGGTGTGATTGAGTGACCTGGGTGCAGGAGTTTGTTTATACCTGACCAAAATTTTTGAGGTTTATTTTGGTGGATCTGTTGGAGTTGGCAGTAATAGTTTCTTTTATCTGACAATATGGCTTTTTTAGTTTCATTTCTTAGTTGTCTAAATATTAGTTGATCTGCCAGGTTTTTGGTTGTATGCCAGGTAGCCCATCGTTTGTTTCTATGGAGGATTTTTTGTTTGGTAGTTTTGGTGAGGCAAGGTGCTGGTTTAGACCTAGTTATTACTATACGAGTTGGGGCATGGTACTCTAGAATGGTTAAAAATTTAGAGTTAAAGTATTTAACGGCATTTTCTAATGGTAGGTGTTTCAGGGGTGACCAGTCACAAGCTACAAGTTGAAAGCTGCCAGTGTTAAAAATTTTTGTTACATCTTATTTTCTTATATATGATTGGGTTTGGGATATCAGTCTTATACCTGATTAAGAAGGTGAGTGAGTGATCACTTCTATCTTCTGGAAGGGTCCCTACTTTGTAACATTGGATGTTATGTGATCCTATCTCGCCTACATTCAATACTGATGGGCTCGGAGCCGATCCCTTGGCTCCGACTCGGCACGCTATGCTATAGAGCGAGGCCTCTTATTGGCTGAGCTATTTCTTATCCCAGGATGCACCACCACTAATCCCCCAGATCTCGTTTGCCGCTTACAAGCTTAGACGTGGTCTCAACTTGGCTGGGCTAAGTACTAATTTATTTAGGCTTTTCCTGTCAGGAATTTGCTTGCTTTGAACCCAAAAGCTGTTTTAACAGCTATTGTTGTGATTTGAGTGTGTATTGAACAGTTCTGTTGAGGAATTTGTGTTTTTCGTCAAGGGAAGGTTTCCCGTTTTAGTTAGGGGGCCTTCCCCTGTTGCCTTTGCTATCTTAGCTTTTTATTTGTGGGTCAAGTACCCGTTTAAGTTAGAGGGTCTTGACTCTCTCTTTTTCTGTGTGGAAATTTTTCTGTATTGTGTTTAAAAAAAACAAAAAAAACTTTGTATTTCTGTTCTAAACCTTTAAGTTTTGGTGTTTCGCTTTAGACAGGTGTGTTTTGTCTAACTTAGTCATGTCCAAAGAGCATAAACCCTCCGGGTTTAAAAAATGCACGAGGTGTGGTTTTAAGATGTCCATAACGGACGACCACTCCTCGTGCGTTTACTGTTTAGGCGCCAAGCACCTACAAGAATCATGTAGCGTGTGTCACGCCTCCTCATCAAGGGTCCTCCAGGAGAGGAAAAACAAATTAATTCTTAAAGGGTTAATCAAGCCATCCTTCGAGGAGGCTTTATCTTCGTCTCCCTCTCCTTCAAAAAAGAAGAAAGCGTCGGCTCCGACCAGTCTGTCGGAACCGACTGCCAAAAAACCTAGGCAGACTTCTCCATCGGCTCCACGGACTTCGGAGCCAAGGGCGGAACGGTCTGCTTCGATGCCTCCAGCCTCGACCCCTCTGGTTTCGGAGCCGAGGACTGGGGCATCGAGAGGCGGGTCACCTTCATCGGCTCCACTGATATTGGAGCCGATGAGGGTTACCGGCTCCGGCTCCGAAGGGGAAGAGTCTAAGTCCTTATCGGCACCGAGGGAAATTGCCTTGAGGTCTCTCTCGGAGCCGATAGTGGTAGAATCCATTCGGAGCCGGTCCCCTAGTCCTTTGGAGCCGATGGAGAAATCGGTTCGGACCCGATCGGTATCCTCCAGGTCATCCAAGATGTCTGA
>NC_056750.1:246743693-246775498 GCF_019279795.1 Protopterus annectens
GTCCTTTGTGGAGAATTTATATGTAAAATTTAGAAATTGTGTTGTTCCATTAATTGTTTCCACAAAATGACCTGCCCAACGTGCATCTTCACGTACAAGTATGAAGATGTCGTCAAGAAACCTAGTATAGAAAATGATGTTTTTAATCAACTCGGTGTTATTAAACAAAAAATGTTTTTCCCAGTATGCTACGAAAAGGTTCGCTACGCTGGCTCCACAAGGGGAGCCCATAGCTACACCTTGTTCCTGTAAGAAAAACTTTTTATCAAACATAAAAAAGTTAGAAGTCAACACAATATCAAGCAATTGTGTAACTAAATCTATTTCAGATGTAAGTGCTCCTAGTTCTTTCAACAATAATCCAATCCATTCCACCGCCTCCGCATGTGGAATGGAAGTATACAGATCAATAACGTCAATAGTCAAAAAATTGTTAAATTCATCAAAAGGAATGTTATTGATGTTATTAAGAAAAGTCCAGGAATCTTTACAAATTCCTGATACACCCCTGATGTAATTCATCAATATGTTGTCAATCAACTGTGAGCAATGGTAGGTGATAGAAGACCGTGCATCTATCAAAGCCCTCATGGGTGGATCCTGTACGTTTTTATGTATCTTGGGGATCCCAAACATTACTGGCACTTTAGATGGAACTATGTCAATGTAATTGTAGGTATTTAGATCTATTTTACCTTCCAAAAAGAGATCCCTAAAATATGACCTGGTACGCCTTTGTGCGGTGTTAACCTCGTTTGTGGAAATAATTAATGGAACAACACAATTTCTAAATTTTACATATAAATTCTCCACAATGGAAATTGACTACTTAGACGTAAAATTAGAGAAGGACCTAGAGAAAAAAGTAATAACATCAATGGTTTATAGGAAACCCACGTATGTCAATTCCTTTTTACACTTTTCAAGCTCACATCCATTCAGACAGAAAAGGTCAATAGTCAAAAGTCAACTAGTTAGAGCTGGTAGGATGTCTAGTACTTTTGTTGATTTTACAAAAGAATGTTTCTTCCTCAAACAGTTATTTGTCAATTGGGGCTACCCTGTTAACCTTATTGATGACCTAATACAAGAAGTGAGTCAAAAAAGAATAGAAGGTTTTTACAAAACTCTATTAAATCAAAGTTCTCCTACATTGGGTCAAATGGAAAACTTGGCAGATTTGAATGTTGAAACAATAGAGACATCGAATATAGAAGAGCAGATTGTACCATATTACAATTTAAGTTTTGTTACAACATTTAATACTGATTCAGAGGTGATTAGGTCGATAGTATCAAAAAACTGGCAAATTATTTCTGAATCACCTTTGCTTTTGGAAAAATTAGGTTCCTGCCCCAACTTTATTTACAGAAGAGCAAGCAATTTAAAAGAGATTCTACAAAGGAGAACTAATAGTGACTTTTATTGTAGACAAAAAGGATCATTTAAATGTGAAGCTTGCAATTATTGTAAATACATAAAAGCTGGAAACACATTTAAAATTAGAAATAAAAAGTTTAAAATTCAGCATAAAATCAATTGCCAGACTACTTCAGTGGTATATATCGCTTTCTGTCAATGTTGCACAGCGTTTTACGTAGGTAAAACGGACCGAAAGGTCCGTGAGAGAATATATGAACACACCTACGCAATTAGAAAAAACAAAGAAGATAATGCACTAGCAAAACATTCTAGTGCATATCTTGGACATTCGTTTTTGTTTATGGGAATTGATCATGTCCCAGCTGACATGAGGGGTGGTCCAATATCTCTCATTTTGGAAAACCGGGAGCTTGAATGGCAACTCATGTTGGATGCGTTCAAACCTCCCGGTTTAAATGAGAATTGTAACATTGCCCCAGTATTAAAACTACGTAGTTATTTAAGGTAGTGTTACTAAAATAAATATGTTCACACTCAATTGTTAATAAATTTTTGTATGTGTTAATGGAGTTTTTAAAAATGATTATATAGGTTCCATAGGAATGATGGGATTTTTAGTTTTACAAAAATAAGCTGTATTGCCAAAAAATTTTTTGGAGTTAGCATGAGTTAAACCAATGTAAAACTTACATTTAGGTGTCCTTGCAAGTTGGATCATATTAGTCTTAATGATATGAATAACACTAGTATTATATTATGAATTTGTTTATTTGTTTAGGTAACTTATTCACAACAGTGACAATGAAACGTAGTAATTTACTGTTGGTTTAAAGTTGCTTAGGTATGATCTTTTAACTATAGTCCATTTGGCGTTATTTTAATGTTTGAAAATACATATATTTTAATGTTTGAAGATATATACATCTTTTAATGTTTGAAAATGATCTTTCTCATTCAAAAGTAGCGTAAAGGAAGGTGGCAATAATTTGTTATTGAATTTTCAAAAAAATGTCGTCACTTCCTATAATCAGAGTGTATCCTTGTTAAAAGGCTTGCTTACTTTTACATCAATTGTTTGTATTTACCTCTGATGAAGCTACGGGCCAGTAGCGGCGTCTTTTGTTTTATAAAAAGAATAAATTGCGTTAAGGACTCTTACTTTGCTGGTGTCGGTGTTGTCGGAAGACCTTTGCTTTGTGTTTCAACAGTTTGTTTTTGTCACTTTTGCTGGATAGAGGGAGCAATCTTTGCCAGACCATGTCAAAGTTAAACTCCTCGATGCTCCAATGGAGAAACAAAATTTATTTGGCTCCCCTGCTCAGGAGATTCTAAAAAAGGTTGAAGAAAAAGCAAAATCTGTGCAAACAGTTAAAGATTTCCTGCAAGTTCAACCACCGAGATTCAGCAGAAACTGGCCTACAAAAAATTGGTCCTTTCCAGACTCGGACAGAGCCCAGAGAGGCAGGAACAGGCGTCAATCGAAGGGCTCCTACAGAGGCCGTCAGTGGCAGCCTGCCAACCAGAGGAGTAGTGCAACAGCTACAACAACAACCACTACTACAGGACAGACTCAATGACTTGACTCTGATTCCGCCTACCAGGGATCAACTGGAAGCACCCTTGGGCGGAAAGCTGGCTTTATTCTCAAAAAACTGGCATTATATTACAAAGGATACTTGGGCATTGCAAATAATAGACAAAGGATACAGGTTTCACTTCCACACTTTGCCAAAAAGAAGCGGAATGCCAAACCTTCCACCAAATCAGAAGGCAGAGGCTTTAAAACAAATCAGCAAGTTACTTCAGATGAAAGCTATAGAAAAGGTACCATGTTCAGAACAAGGCCAAGGATTTTACTCCAGACTATTCCTTGTACCAAGAAAAGAAAATCAATGGAGGCCTATTCTCGACTTGTCCGCACTCAACACTTATCTCATTGTGCCAAAATTCAAAATGCTGACACTACAGCAACTTCTTCCCATGTTGGGCAAGGAGTCTTGGCTGGTGACTCTAGATCTCAAGGAGGCATACCTGCACGTCCCTATCAGACCAAGTTGCAGAAGACACCTCAGATTTCTTGCAGGATCAGAGCATTATCAATTCTCAGCATTGCCCTTTGGCTTATCTACTGCGCCCAGAGTATTCACGAAATGCCTGGCATCAGTAGTTGCACATTGCAGACTGCAGGGAATTCAAATTTATCCATACCTGGACGACTGCCTAATACAAGCGGACAACAAGAACAGATTGTTAAAGGACTTGGCCTATACCATACACCTGTTACAGGCCTTGGGATACACAGTCAACATCCAAAAGTCAAGACTAGTACCATCCCAAAGGATCACCCTTTTGGGTGCAGATCTGGACACAAGCACCCAAATGGCCTTTCTCACAGACGAAAAGCAAAAACAACTTCCAGATTACTTCATGATTTTGACAAGACAAACTCAGCTTACTGCAAGGAAAATCCTGCAGGCCCTGGGTTACATGGCATCCTGCATAATTCTAATCCCACATGCCAGACTGCATATGAGGAAATTACAGTGGTACCTAAGGAGTGTATGGTCTCAACACAGTCACAGTTTAGAAACCATGATGCCAATCATTCCATGCCTTCAAAAGGAATTCCTGTGGTGGGATCAGGCCTGCCAGTCCAACAGAGGGTTGCCTTTCAACAAACCAAAAGCAAGGCAGACCATTACCACAGACGCCTCGGACCGATGATGGGGAGCACACATGGAGGACAAATGCATCCAAGGCCTATGGCCTCAAGGGCAGCTAAGCATGCACATAAACCAAAAGGAAATGCTGGCAGTGAGACATGCAATCGAGGCATTCAAACCCTTCCTCCAACAAGGACAACTGTTAATAAGGACAGACAACACCACGGTCATGTGGTACATAAACAAACAGGGTGGCACATTCATACCCTATGCCGGATGGCTATGAATCTGTGGGATCTATGCCTGAATCTCAATATCCAACTACAGGCCCAATTGCCAGGAAAGAAAATGCACTGGCGGACAGCCTAAGCAGAACTACCATGGATGCACACGAATGGATGCTGCACCCAGACATCTTCAAGCTCATAACAAAGACATGGGGAATGCCGGAGATAGATCTGTTCGCCTCCCCACTCAACCATCAACTGAAGACATTCTGCTCAAGGACATACCACCCACAAGCTTGGAGGGTGGACTCTCTCTCTTTCAGCTGGAAAGCCCTAACAGTATATGCCTTCCCACCTCTCCCATTGATGCACAAGGTTCTACTGAAAATCAGGAGGAACAGCCAAAAGTGATACTAATAGCTCCGGACTGGCCAAGACAACACTGGTATCCACTATTGAGAAGCATGTGTCAGGCAAAATCATGGCCTTTCCCCCTATGGCCTCTTCTTCTAACGCAGAACAATTTCAAGACCCTACATCCCAACTTGAAAACATTGCAGCTAACTGCCTGGAAAATTCCTTAAATCCCAATCAAACTGTTTTATCTCAGAGGGTGAAGGACATTATCCTGGAAGCTCGCAGGCCTTCCACAAGGAAGACATACTCAGCTAAATGGAAGAGATTTCTCATTTGGAGCACATCAAAGGGCACAGATGTCACAGTGGCAAACTTAGCACATATCCTAGAATATTTAGCAGAATTGTTCCACAATGGCCTGTCCTATTCTTCCATTAAGATTCATGCTTCAGCAATTTCAGCAGAATACAATGTGGATCCACCTATCTTCTCACACCCTCTCCTCAGACAATTTCTGAGAGGGATCAAAAATGTTAAACCTCCAATAAGACCCCCTCTACCTGCCTGGGATCTCAACTTTGTGCTGGAAAAACTGACACTTCCTCCTTAGAGTATCTGAGTTACAAGCATTAATGGCAGTGCAGCCTTTTCTTATTTTCCACCAGGACAGGGTGTCACTAAGAACCAATCCTACTTTTATGCCAAAGGTGGTATCTAGGGTATCCTTGAACCAAGCTATTCACTTGCCTACATTCTTCCCTAATCCACAGAATAAAGGGGAAAAACTTTTGCACACCCTGGATATACACAGACAACTACGCTACTATTTGGACAGAACAAAAAGAAAAACTGACCAACTTTTTGTAGCATATGCAACTGGGGTGCAAGGAAGAGCAATTTCCAAACAGACAATTTCAAAATGGATAGGAAATTGCATTCGCTTTTGCTACTCCTTTCATGGAAAGACAGTTCCTCAAAATATCAGGCCTCACTCCACAAGGGCCACGGCCACCACTACAGCCTTCATAAGGGGGGTGGCTACCAAGGACATTTTAGAAGCTGCTACTTGGACCTCCGTGCATACATTTGCCAAGCATTACAATCTACCTTTATACTCTAGATCCAGAGCAGGGTTTGCAACTGCAGTCCTGCATGGGGATCTTAACTACACCATCCTTTTCTTAGTACCTCCACCCCCCAGATTGGCTATGGTATTCTACCCATATGTTATGACTGCAGATGCATCCTTGAAGGACATAGTACAATTTTGTACCTACCATAAATGTAGATGTCCGATAGGTATGCATCTGCAGTCAGGATTACCCTCCCTCCTTCCCCTCTTTGGTATTTCTAGGGTGCTTACCCCTCTTTTAGCTAGCTGGGGTAATCTATTATGATGTATTTGTTTGTTTATTCATGTATATAATTTGCAAATGTTTGGAACTTTTCAGCATTTATCCAAATTTAGCCTTCCTAGAGGGCACCTGGCATCTGGGGCAAGAAAAACTGAGGAAAATGGCTTCGGCTGATGCTTTTATACCCCAGACGCTCTGACGTCGGGGAAAGTGCGACGTCAGCCGAGGCCAGACCCAGACTTTGGAATCCGGCCGACCGAAGGGCTGCCTGAGGTAGGACAACCCCATATGTTATGACTGCAGATGCATACCTATTGGACATCTACATTTATGGTAGGTACAAAACTGTACTTTCTGGGCTCCCACCTCTCTTCTTGCAGACCTGTTCTCCATGCGATGGAGAGGGCACTTGCTTCTGGAAGCATTCCTCCGACGTTGGAACCCCGTTTTTTTCTACCTGAGCTACAGC
This sequence comes from Protopterus annectens, assembly GCF_019279795.1. Classification (NCBI taxonomy): domain Eukaryota; kingdom Metazoa; phylum Chordata; order Ceratodontiformes; family Protopteridae; genus Protopterus; species Protopterus annectens. Next base: position 246,750,148 of record NC_056750.1, read on the forward strand.
TGCCATGGGCCACCTCCCCGGGACACCAGGCAGGGAAGCCGCAGAAACCTTCTGTACAGGGTATCCACTCTTCCATGTCCTCTTCAGGAGCCCCCACAGAAGAGATCATGCAAAAGGAAGCAAGTAAACTCCCCTGAGGAGTCACTTACAGAGGACATGGATTTCAATGACTGTGAAGGGTCCCCACGGTCACCCCCTGATGATGTCTCCTTCAGAGACATCCTTGAAATACTAAAACAGAGGGGTGATTGGAAGCCTGCCAGTCTTTCTTCTGAGGAGTCTGTGTTCCTGCGGGCTTTCCATGCCCAGCCATCTACTTCTTGGGAGACCACACCTGCAGACGAGCTAGTTCAGCTCGTAGTGCAGTACACCTGCAAGTACCCTTATTCTGTTGAGGCGATCCCTTGGAGACCTGACAAGATACTTTCTCCACCTGAGGGAAATCCACGTTGGTCCAGAGGTTTACCAGTCAATGCTAGGGTGGTGGCGGTGACCACAAAAAAGGATCCAGCTGAAGAGAGTCCTACTGTCCACCCGCCCAGCATAGAGTCCCGGGCCATGAACAGGTTAGGGAAGCAAGTCTTTGCATCAGCGACCTTTGCTATATGATCCCTGAACTATTTGGGACATTTTACGAGGCTCCAAACAGACTTGATCTCTGAACTCTCTGGAACACTCGCAGGACAGGTGCCTGACGAGGTAAGGGACAAAGTTGCCTCGCAGCTCGCAACCCTGGAATTGATCTCCAACTCATCCATGAGGTTGCTTTCACATGCAGAGTGGTGGGTTCAGGCAAAGTTATGAGACATCATGCCTGGCTGCACATTTGTGACCTTGTGGATCCCTTCAAGTCTTCCTTTCTGAATGCTCCCATCAAAGCATCTTCCCTGTTTGGCTCCAAGGTAAGGACACTCTGGCCAGGTGTGAGCAAGATGATAAGACCCTGTCTGCCGTAGGTCTACGTTTTTCCAATCCTCAATGTTCCTTCTCCAGGAACCAGAGGAGTGGGAAGATGTGGCACAAAAAAATCTCGGGACCCTTTCCGTGCCACACGTGGTGACAATACCCCCAGGGGCAGAGGGGGTAACAATTCGGAAGATGCCCCTACCGAGGCAGAGGGGGTCCACGTAAACAAGGCCCTAGGGACTCCTCCTCTGGGCAGCCTTACCAGCACTTCTGAGGAGTGGCCCGATGTTTCTCTCTGCACCAAGCTGCCCTGGTGCTCTATTACCACCGATCGTTGGGTGCAGAATATCATTACCAGAGGCTACACCATTCCCCTCATTACTTATCCAGAACCTCCAACAAAACGTCCTGACGTTCCACCCAGTCAGAGGGGAAGAAGCAGTTTCAGAGATAAACAAGCTGTATAAAAAGAGTCATCCAACTAGTCCCACCAGACCAATGTGGATCCGGATTTTACTTGAGATTCTTTTTGGTGCCAAAAAAGACAGGAGACTGGAGACCCATTCTGGATCTCAGCAATTTGAACAAGTCTGTTGCCCAAAGCAAATTCTGGATGGTCACTGTTCAGTCTATTCTCCCTTTCCTAAGGGAGGGCAGTTTGATGTCCTGAATAGATCTCCGGGATGCATATTACCATATCAAAATGGACAAGCGCTCCAGGAATCTACTTCACTTCTGGCTATGAGCCAATCATTACCAGTTTCATGCCCTGCCATTCGGTCTCTCTACAGCCCCTCCAGAGTATTCACAAAATGCATGGCAGTGGTTACAGCTCACTTGAGACTGCAAGGATTCCGGGTGTTTCCATATTTGGACAATTGACTCCTTACCACCCCCACCAAGCATCTTTCTCTGGCAGGAATTTTGGGGATAACTGTGCACTGGGAGAACTCCAACATTACTCCATCTCAGCAGATATAATTCATTGGAGCAGTCTTCGACACGCAACCCTGTCGGATGCCACTCGCAGCTCACAAACTCCAGAGATTAAGGCTTCAGCTCCAGGTGATACTCTGTCAAAACAAAGTATCAGCGAGAGCGGTTTTTCAGCTCCTAAGATCCATGGCAGCTTGCATACTTATAGTGCCTCTTGCAAAGCTGCACATGCAAATTCTCCAGTGGCTTCTTCTCTCTCAGCAGTTCCCAAACCATCACCCTCTCTGTTTTCAGATTCAGATATCCAACTCTTGCAAATAGGACCTTCTTTGGTGGATGAGGCCAGACACAGAATTTTAGAGCCACTCATTTCAGTCCCCTCAGCCCAAGGCCATTGTGACCATGGATGTTTCCCTGATAGGGTGGGGGGGCCCATTTCCAGGGAAAGACCGTCCAAGGCGCATGGTCCGCATTGGAGGCCAACCTGCATATCAACGTTCTGGAATGGAGAGCCATGCTGTTAGCGTTCCAAGAATTCCAAATGGTTCTTCCTTCTGGAATGATTGCATTTTAGTCAGATGTCAGTAGTCTGGTATATCAGTGAGCAAGGAGGAACCAAGTCATACCCCCTTTGTTGGGAAGCCATGAGAATTTGGCACTGGGTGATAGCTTCCAACCGCTTTCTGATAGCAATGCATAGCCCAAGGAACTTCAACGTGATTGCAGACAAGTTGAACAGATGTATTCTCTTGCCCCACGAGTGGTTTCTCAATCCCAATGTAGCGGCAGAAAGTTTCAGCCATTTGGGCCAGCCTTGCTGTGATCTTTTCGCCTCCCCATCCAACAGCAAATTCAGCAACTATTTTGCCATATTCTCCCCAAAGGGGGAGTCCCGGAGGGATGCTCTGATTCATGATTGGCCCACAGGACTTCTTTATGCCTATCCCCCCCATTCCCCTGATCCCTCAATTCATAAAGAAAGCTATTCGGTTGAAATGCAAAGTGATCCTCGTAACTTCCTTTCGGCCTCGACAAGTTTGATTCCCCTTCCTTCAGCCTCATCTGTTATGTTCACCGTGAATTCTTGATCCTCTTCCAGACCTGATTTCTCACCCCCAAGGGTTGAGTCACCCCAGTCTGTCCAGTTTCAAGCTGACAGCTTGGTTTCTCCACTTCCATTAGTTGCTAGGCAGGATGATCTCACCTCACCTGTTCATGACATTATTCTGGCCTCTCATAAACCATCCACCAGAAGACTACATCGGGGCAAATGGAAACGGTTTTCTATTTGGTTGACTGAGAAGATGTTAGATCCATATTTGGCTCCAGTCACAGCAGTTTTGCAATATCTGTCTGAGTTTTTTGAAGATGAAGCCACAGCCTCTAGCATACAAATACATCTGGCAGCAATTTCTAATTACCATAACGGGCTGGGTGGTATTCCTCTTATATCACTGCACGTATGTAAAACTTTTCTCAAAGGAGTTTCTCACATTAGATCTCCAATCAGACAGCCTGTAGAGCTGTGGACTCTCACGTTAGTTCTCCAGTTTTTGACTCCACCCTCGTTTCAGCCCGCACCGAAATGTGACCTCAAATTCTTATCATGGAAATCTCTCTTCCTGGTAGCTATCACATCAGCCAGATGAATTTCAGAGTTGCAGGGATTGTGCACCAAAAGACCCTGTGTATTTTTCCACAAAGACAGAGTATCACTCCAGACGAACCCATCCTTTCTCGCCAAAGTTGTTTCTGATTTTTCCATTAATCAGCCTATTGACTTACCAGTCTTTTTCCCAAACTTTTCTAATAAAGAACACTGCCTACATTCCTTGGATGTACACAGGCAATTTGAGATTTTATTTAGACAGGACCAAAGCAATACACAAGTCTGATCAACTTTTCATTTCCTTTTCTGGGCCTAGAATGGGAAATTCTGTCTCCAAGGTCACCTTATCAGAATGGTTAAGGGACTGCATACATTTCACTTATTCTTTAATAAAAAAAACCTATGCCACAGAATACTAAAGCCCTTTCCACTAGGTCGATGGTAACTTCTGTAGCCTTCCATTCCAGGGCTTCTATGGATGATATTTGCACACCAGCCACTTGGGCTAAACCCTTAATGGTTCTCAGGAACATTCTTCCATAAGGGCCACCCAAGGATCTCAAAGTAGCAGGGGATTCTGTCCCATCAGTGACGAATGGAAAGAAGATTAACATCATCAGATAAAGAAGTTATGTCTTACCATAACGTTCCATCTGTGTTGTTGTTGATCTTTCATTCATCACCTCCCACCCTCCTTCCTCCGCCAAAGGCTCCTGGGGGACTCTTTGGGTCCAAGTGGTGTCTTGGGGCATTTGCGCAAAAGTGGCCTCTGCTTTACTGGTATGACCTGGGCAAATTCGATCTGAGGTAACAGGGAGAAGGGCATTGTGGGTAGAAGCTTAGCTCGAGAGTTTTTGGCTGGCGGGAGCTTGGTATTAGGCTGACTCGGTTCCGAGGGCTCGGAACCGAACCCATCAGTGATGAATGAAAGAAGATCAAAAACACAGATAGAACATTATGGTAAGACCCAACTTCTTTTCCCCTCTCATTCTCTTTATTCATCAGCCCCTCAAAGTACTCTTTCCATCTGCTCAGTACACTCCTCACTTGTAAGTACGTTTCCTTCATCATCCTTTATCACCGTTACCTGCTGCACATCTTTGCCAGTCAGTACAGTTCCTTTTCTCCCTCCTTAGTGTTCAAGCTTTCATACAACTCTCCATATGCCTTATCCTTAGCCTTTGACACCTCTCTCTTAGCCATAACCTCATCTCCTTATACTCCTGTCTACTTTCTTCATCTCTCTGACAATCCCACTTCTTTTTTCACCAATCTCTTTCTCTGTATGCTCTCCTGTACTTCCTCGTTCCACCACAAGGTCTCCTTATCCTCCTTCCTCTGTCCAGATGTCACACCAAGCACCTTTCTAGCTGTCTCCCTTACCAGCAATTCGGTAACTCTTTACTGCCATGCAGTGCCCTTCTCAACTCTTCCCTGAACTCCATCTCACAATCACCCTTTTTCAGCTTCCACCATTTGATCCTTGACACTGCCCTCACACTCCTCCTCCTCTCCTTGATCACCAACGTCATCCTGCAGACCACCATCCTATTCTGCCTAACTACACTTTCCCCTGCCACTACTTTACAGTCTCCAATCTCCTACAGACTGGCCCTCCTACATAGGATATAATCCATCTGTGCGCATCTTCCTCCACTCTTGTAGGTCACCCAATGCTCCTCCCACTTCTTAAAATACATATTCACCACAGCTATGTCCATCCTTTTCACAAAATCTACTACCATCTGGCCTTTTGCATTCCTCTACTTGACACCATACCTACCCATTACTTCCTTAGCCCCTCTGTTCCCTTCACCAACATGCCCATTGTAATGTGCTCCAATCACCACTCTCACCCGTGGGAACACTCACCACCACTTCATCCAACTCGCTCCAAAATTTTTCTTTCTCATCCATCGAACGCCCAACTTGCAGAGCGTATGCACTAACAACATTCTTCATCACACCATCAATTTCCATCTTCATAAACATCACTCTATCTGTCACACTTTTCACCTCCAGAACACTCTTGGCATAGTTTTCCTTCAGGATAACCCCTACCCCATTTTTCCTCCCATCCACACCATGATAGAACAATTTGAACCTGCCTCTGATGCACCTGGTCTTACTCCCCTTCCATCTGATCTCTTTACACACAACATAGCAACCTTCCTTCTCTACATCATATCAGCTAGCTCTCTCCCTATACTAGTCATACTGCCAACATTCAAAGTTCCTACCCTCACTACCACACTCCTAACTTTCCTCCTCCCTTCCTGCATTCGGGCATGCCTTCCCCTTCTTCTTTTCCTTCTCCTTTGGTCAACAGTAGCTCAGTTTCCAACACCCTGTTGGCCAACAGTACTTGTGGCGGTCATTGTTAACCCGGCCTCGACTGATCCGGTATGGAAATCTGTATTGTTGTCCACATATGTCACTTGTCAAAAGTTTTACACTGGATGCCTTTCCTGATGTAACCCTCCCCATTTATCCAGGTTTGGGACCAGCATGAAGAAATGCACTGGCTTGTGCATCCCCAGTGACTGGGTTGGTTATAACATTTGTATGTTATAATTTCTTTTTTGTGTGTCATCCTTCTGCAAGTCCAGTTGTGCAAGAGGTTCAGGAGAGATCACAATCACATTGGTTTCCACCAGCTGCTGCCCTTGGCATTGGGTCACCAATGATTGCCAAATCTGCCCCCAAAAGGAGATGATGGACTACCTGCTGGAGATAGCTTTTAGGGGGGTCACTGGTGCCTTCCCTGTTGCCTGTTAGGAAGGTGAGGGGTGAAAGGGTGAAAGTTTCAGTTCTGAAGTTGGATCAGGGGGGCTTCCACTGGTATCCCAACATAAGTTGTAGAGGCTGCTCACTGGTGAGATTCATTGGTGCAACTGGTAGAGTCACATTACCAGCGTGCCTTTCCTAGAATGCCTCCAGAGAACAACTAGCCCATAACATCAGCCACCTTGATTACTAGGATTGTTGCCCTTTGGACTGGCCTATCTGCTAACCGTACAAGGAGCCTACCTTCCTGTGGTATTGTCATTACCCATTCCTTGTTCATTGCCCAGTTCTTATCACCAGCTGTCCACCCACTGTAATAGTCTATCCACTGATCTCTCCTATTTTTGTCTGTGCCACCCCTGTCTGTTTCTTTGTTCCATGTTTGTCTGACTGTCATTGCTACCTGCCATTTTATTATATCCTACTCACAGCCATTCATCCATCCTTGCCTTCACCTTCTGCCCTTCTTTTATGGAAATTACAAAAGGGAGCTTTATCCCTGTAAAAAAGAAATACCCTTCCTTCCCCTGTCATTTATATCTTGGGGTTACCCTTATATGTTTATTTCTGATCGTTGTTTTTCTGTCTGTTCCATTTCTTTATATATATATATATATATATATATATGTAAAACAGAATTGCTACCTTGTTGTTTTTACCCACATTGATCTTTTTGTTAGCTGTTGTCCTCAGCTGCGCTGCCATTGTGGTGACCAGCCACTACCTGCAGGTATAAGTCACTGCATTGTACAAAGATCACAGATTGACTGTAGTGTGCTAACGTGCCTCCGCTCAGATTTCCTTCATTTCTGCTATGCACACCGCTGTAGTGTGGCTACTGCTACCATTGGTGGCTTAGTGCTGTTCATGTTATATTACTGGTTAACCTCTATTTTTTCTTTTCTGGTCCTTTGTTATCTAGGTGGTATCCTTGCCTGCTACATATTTAATTAGCTTAATGGCACTTCTTGCAGTGACATCCATGAAGATTAGTGCTTTGCAGGCATGCCGCACTTGTCTATAATCGCAGTTAATATGATATGAACTGCATTTGGAGGTTTTTATATATATCTTGAGATGTTTACAGTAGAGAAAAATTGTATCCCTAGATTTACAGGTTAATGTGATGCCACCAAAATGTAGTAGTTTGGCTGCTGAGTTTTTAGTCATACGTTTTCTTCTCCTGTACCTGATAATCAACAGTCCATTCACCTCCTTGCCCACTTGTTCTCCTGTCACACACACACACGCAATGAACAAGCCTTTTCTCATTCATTCTCTTTTTGCCTGCCTGGGAGGAGAGCAAGGGTCTATATCAGATTGTCAAAGTTTTAATACTTAGAATCACTACAGTTCTAAGTCTTAAAACTTCGAATTCCTATAAAAATATTTTTAAAAGACAAAAAGACAAACAAAAGGGTGTAAGCAGGGGGGCAGGCCCCTCTGCACCCCCCCGCTACTTAAATATTCCAACTCCAAGATGGAAATCTTCCGTTTCTGCACTGTATTGCACTGAAGTGCGATCTCGGAGTTGGTATATTTAAGTAGCGGGGGGGGGGGTGCAGAGGGGCTTGCCCCCCCTGGTTACACCCTTTTGTTTGTCTTTTAAAAATTATTTTTGTAGGAATTCAAAGTTTTAAGACTTTGATCACTAAAGTTCGGTCTTTAGTGATACGAAGTAGTAAAACTTCGACAATCTGATGTAGACCAGAGAGCTATCAGAGAAAGGGATGACATCCGAGCAGTCATAGGGGTTTTAATATTGGCCTTCATTTCCAATTCCTCCCTGTACAGCAGTTGATGAGCAGAGCTCCAGTACCAAGCACTTTAGCTTGTATGCTTCCTCACATCAGCACAAGCAAACACTGCATGGAAGATTTCCACACATCATAGCCCTTATGCTCCTTTTCTGAAACTTCTCTTAACACCCAAGCAGCAAACCTTACTGCTTCCCTCCCCTCTGGATGGGTAAGGCAGTGCTGTATGCATATTCTCACCTTCTGCTTTAGGCTTCTTCAGAGTTTTGTTCACTAATTAGTTCCAGGTTGTTTGGGATACAGTCGGGGCTTAATCCCTTTGTTCCACAGAGGTGGCATCTGTTGCCATTTTCTTTTAGGTTCATAGGTTCATACTAGGCTATCTGCCCTAGGGCATTTATAAGCCTAGCCCAGAGTTTTGTGGCTTTCGCCACCCCTTTAGTTTGAAGGATAATATGCCCATTATTTTGCTGTGCCTCTGTCAAGCAGTGACACTGAGGTTATCCCTGGGGTATACCTGCGATCTCCCATCCATTGGTCAAGATTTCTCTTGAACAAAGCCAGCGAGGTGCTCTGCCTCACATGTACCGGGATTTTGTTCCACAGCATAGGGAGTCTCTGGGTGATGAATCTGTCCCTCCAGCACGTCCTATTAATAGCCGTGTTAAGGTTTAAGTCTCTTGCCCTTGTAGTTCTGATGGATTTAGATTTTTTGAGGTGAAGCATGTTCATTAATTCCGGGTTGGACATGGCCTTGTATGTCAGGCACAGGTCACCTCTGAGCAGACGGTGGACTGAGTAGAGCTGGAGTTCCTTCAGTCGGGCAGCATAAGACATATTTTTGAGACCCTTTATCCTTTTGGTGAGGAACTTCTGGGGCCTTTCCAATTGCTGCAGGTGTCGGGTCAGATACATTCCGAATGGGGCATTGTACTCAATCATTGGTCTGAGTGATGAGTACAGGGGAACGATGACCTCCCTTGATCTAGATGTGAATCCCTTCATGATCAGGTGGGCAATGTAGAAGGTCTTCCTAACTACTTTGGCAACGTGAGTGTCAAACGAAAGGCTACTGTCAAACTGGGTCCCCAGATCCCTGATAACCTCTTCTGTGCTTAGTGGATTGCCACCTATATGGTAACTAGGGGTAACCTTGTTTTTCCCGAAGGGTATGACTATGCATTTTTTGGCGTTTAACTTTAGGCCATGGCTCTGGCACCAGTTGTCCGTTTCTATGAGACCCTTCTGAAGGATGTCTGTGTCAGATGGGTTCTCAACTATGGTGCCCAGTTTGCAGTTATCTGCAAACTTTGTCAGCCATAATCCTCCTGTGTTTGCTTGTACTTCTGAAAAGTAGATGCCGAACAAGAGTGGGCCCAGGACTGAGCCCTGTGGGACACCACTTGTGACAGGCTTTGAGTCTGACATGGCGCCAGCAACTCTGACCCTGTGGGTTCTGTCACTTAGCCAGTTTGCAACCCATCTTGTGACGTATGGGTTTACATTTAGGCTAGTGAGTTTTTCAATGATACCCGAGTGGGGTATTGTGTCGAAAGCCTTTGCCAGGTCAAGGTAGGCTGTGTGGACTGCCTTGCCCTCATCAATGGCCTTGGTGACTGTTTCGAAAAAGTCAACCAGGTTTAAAAGGCATGATCGGCCCTTGACAAAGCCAAACTGGGTTGGATCCAAAGTCTGCAAGTCCCCTATGTCTTTATTTATGAGTTCCATTATGATCCTCTCCATAGCTTTGCAGACCAAGCTTGTCAAGCTGATGGGTCGGTAGTTTCTGGGGTCGGTGGAGGCACCTCCTTTATGGAGTGAGACCACCGTTGCCGTATGCCACTCCTTGGGTACGTATCCTGAGGTGAGGCTAAGATTAAACAGCTGCCCTAACTGCGGGTTTAATTCCTCATTGAGTTCGTGGAGCACACAACCGGGGACACCATCTGGTCCCATGGATGCTGTGTTTTTTGCTTTGGAGAGAGCAGTTCTCACCTGAGCATTTGAGATGTTTGGGGGGCTACAATCCTCTGGTATAGATAACTCTCCTTTTGGGGGGGATGGGGGAGAGAAATTTGCACTGAACCTGTCAGCCAGTATGTTGGCAATGTCTGTAGGTTCAGTGATTTTTACATCATTTAGAACTAATTCTGAGCATATCTGGGAGTTTCCTCCCAGGTTTCTAACATAGCTAAAAAAAGGCCTTATGATTGTCTTTTGAATCCTTAGCGATTTTTCTCTCAAAATTTGCCTTTGATGATTTTATGAGAGATCTTAGTTTTTTACTTATAATGATCAAGGGTGTCTTCCCTTTTACGGATTTTGCTCTTGTCTTGTAGTAGCATCTTCCTTTTGTTGTAGAGCTTGTTTATGGCTGGGGTCCACCAGACTGGACGCTTGCCTTTGGTACAAAGAGTCTTTGTTTTGTTTGGGATTGCCTGATCCATGCAGTCCTGGAGGTGCTGGTAGAAGGCATTTGTAAGTGATTCAGCGGTTTGGGTAATGGTTTCCGCAGGCTCGGGGGCCTTGAAAGAGACCACACCAGTCTTTAGAAGTGTGAAGTCGGCTTTTGAGAAGTTCTTCACTGTGGTCTTTTTTATCTGGGGTGGAGGCAGGATGTGGACTTTCCAGTGAGATTAGTTTATGATCTGATCTCACCAATGATGGGTATACTTCTGGTGTAGAACATTGTGACCCCATGTTCGTGATGATGAGATCTAGTATGTTTTCTCCTCTAGTGGGGATGGTGACTAGTTGTTCCATGGCATTTGAGTTTATGAACTCTAGGAACCTTTGGGCTAGAGTGTTGGGGCTTGAGTAGTGATCCCAGTCTATATTTGGATAGTTGAAATTACCCAGTATGATGGTGTTTGGGGATACATTTATCCCCTCCAGTGTTTTCAGGAAAGCTGTGTGAGGTTCCTGAGTTTGAGAGTGTGGCCTGTAACATGCTACAAACTGCAGAGCAGTCTTGCCTACGGTTACTTGCACCTGGATGGTCTCCGATGCATCGTGCGTTGCCACCAACCTTGAGGTGAGGGTGTCTTTGATGAATATGGACACCCCCCCTCCCTTCTTGGTGTTGTCCGGATTTTGGGGCCGGAATGCATGATATGAGGTAAAACCTGATAGTGCCGGGGTGCTCTCAGGAGCCTTGAACCAGGTTTCAGTCACAGCACAGACATCGATGTTCTCCATACCGAGAACGGCTTCGAGTGTGTGCATCTTGAGGTTGAGACTTCTGGCATTGAGCAGTGTTACCCTTAGTTTTTTCCTTTTTTGTGATCTAGGGTGGTAGGTTTAGAATTTGAGCCTTGCCTAAAAAAGGCACTATGGGGGTGGCAAGAGCCTTTGCCAAAATCCGGAAGCCCAGGGGTGACAGGTGCAAGCCGTCCCTTGCGAAGCAGCGTGGCTTGTCCAGCATGTCATCCCAGGCAGACAGACATTGGATCCCCTTTGAATGACACCATAGTTTAAGCCAATTATTAAAGCTGATCATCTTGTCTCTGTATTGTGGCATCATTCTTGGTGAAGGTAGGATACTGCTCAAGGTCAGGGTCATACCTGCCTGGGCTACATAATCAGAGAGCTCCTCTATGTCCCTTTTCATGTAGTCCAGGGAGGTACGTCTCAGGTCGTTCACACCAGCATGGACAATGACTTGAGTCATACTTGTACCTGCAGTTGAGTGACCTGAGTGCTTGTGTTATGTGGCGGATTCTAGCGCCCGATAGGCAGTTTACTGTGACCTTCTCCTTACTCAATCTGGTGAGTGGGGCGTCAGTGTGTCTGACTATGGAGTCACCTATGACGAGTGTGTCAGGCATTGTGTTTGGCCTTAAGGGCTGTGACTGTTTGGCACACTGACTCTGTGGTCTATGTGTTGCATGTGCTGTGCCGTGTGGAGGCAGTTGTTTGGGTGTGTGCTTTGGTGGCCTCTGCTGTTTTGATAGGTTTTTGATCAGAGCCTCCAAGTATATCTCTGTGTGTTTATGTGTATGATTTGGAGTTGTGATGGTGCTATGTGAGACTGGGTTTGTGGTGTGTGTGGTTTCCTTCTCCTCCTGTCTGGTCTTGCCAGTCCTATGTTGAGAGAGCTCAGCCTCCAGTTTGGCTATATAGTTGCATCTCTCGCATGTATTTGTGTTTTGTGGTAGAAGGAGAGGGTTGTCTGTGTACATGAGGCAGTTGTAACATTGCCTCAATATTCCCAGATTCACCATTTGAGCAGGAGAGGACACTAGCAACTGATCCCTCGACATGCTAAAAGGAATAGACAAAAAATTTATGTAGATGAGTTTGAAAAAGACTTTGGGGGATGTGGTGATCGAAAAAGGGTTTTTAGGCTGGTGGGGTACTATGTATAATAAAGAGTGCTATATCAGAGTAAAAAGTACTTTAGGAGCAAGTGCTAGGCTTTTCAGGTAGAGAGTAGTCTACTTAGGAATCAAGTAGATCTGAACTTTTTAGATAGAGAATAGGCTGGTTAGATTAGCAGTACAGTTCAAGAAGAGCTGTTCTAAGGGAAAAATGAAGAGTGGACTTTAGGTAGCCCGAATAGTTTAACCTTGATTAACCGCCTCTGCTCTTGTGTGCTCCTGTGGCAACTCCGCGCTAAAGCGTGCTTTATAGCAGGGGGCTGGAAAAGGCAGGAAATGACCCAAAATGGCCAATAAACTACAAGTTACTGTCTTTAACCACTCCTCTGAGGACAAACAGGCAGCTCAGTACTCCCCACTCTCACTGGTGAGTAAAGAAACTTCCCCCTGACCAAACAAGGAAAATGGAGAATTACAGGAACCAAGACAAAGCCCAGGGATCAGCAAAATCTGATCACTGGAACAAACTATTCAGGAAAGTATGGAAAACAAGAATACTTTTTGTTTTTTTACACAGGACAGAAAACACAATAAATGCTTTGATTTTCGATTAAATGCTATCAAAAGCTAGTACATTTGAGTGTATTAGCCTGTAGTTTAATTTTTAAGCAAACTTAAACTAGGAAGTGCAACAAACAATTCAAGCTTATAAAAACAGGAAAACCAGGTAATAACTGTATAAAATAGGCAGAAACAGTCGTCGAAAGGCACAAAAGGTCGAAAAATGCAGAAAAAAATACTTAGAATCTGGAAAGTTTGTCTTTTCTGGCCTCTGCTGCTCTAGGAACTCTTCTGGATACCACGAGGAGCTGTGCTGAGTTCTCTACAGCCAGAAAAGCCCGCCAAAGCGTGCTTTATAGCAGGGGGCTGGAAAAGCAGGAAATGACCCAAAATGGCCAATAAACTACAAGTTACTGTATTTAACCACTCCTCTGAGGACAAACAGGCAGCTCAGTACTCCTCACTCTCACTGGTGAGTAAAGAAACTTCCCCCTGACCAAACAAGGAAAATGGAGAATTACAGGAACCAAGACAAAGCCCAGGGATCAGCAAAATCTGATCACTGGAACAAACTATTCAGGAAAGTATGGAAAACAAGAATATTTTTTGTTTTTTTTCAAGTTTTTTTACACAGATAGGACAGAAAACACAATAAATGCTTTGCTTTTCGATTAAATGCTATCAAAAGCTAGTACACTCGAGTGTATTAGCCTGTAGTTTAACTTTTAAGCAAGCTTAAACTAGGAAGTGCAACAAACAATTCAAGCTTATAAAAACAGGAAAAACAAGTAATAACTCTATAAAATAGGCAGAAACAGTCGTCGAAAGGCACAAAAGGTCGAAAAATGCAGAAAAAAATACTTAGAATCTGGAAAGTTTGTCATTTCTGGTCTCTGCTGCTCTAGGAACTCTGCTGGATACCACGAGGAGCTGTGCTGAGTTGAATGTTTAAGTGATTAAGTGGACTGATCCTTGTATCTTTTTAACCATAACCCAGCCCATAGCATCAAACTTCCCCCTGACCAAACAAGGAAAATGGAGAATTACAGGAACCAAGACAAAGCCCAGGGATCAGCAAAATCTGATCACTGGAACAAACTATTCAGGAAAGTATGGAAACCAGTCAGTTATGTCTTTTCACTTACACAAAACCCTTATTTGGACATGTATCAACATCTTTTAATGAGGTTTAAAAGCAGTTCATCACAATAGCTTTTCACTTGGCCAAATATGCTTTTAATGATTTTTTTTCCTTTTAGGAAGGAGGGAGTAAAATTTTGAGTTTTACTTTTTTTAACATGTTTATTGAATTATCACTTAAGATATTAGGAAAAGTGCATTTATATAAAAGAAAATAAACCATGTAAACATGAAACTAAAAGAAAGGCGCAGTAGAGGAACAAAAAAACCTTTATTGGATTAGCGCTTTTGCTCTTAATATTAAGAGGACTTAATCAGAGTAAATAAAAACATAAAAGAGCACTCTTTTTATAACAAGCAAACTCATGTGTAATAGTAGTTTGAACCAATAAGTAACATTTCTAACCAAATTGATGAAATTGGGTTGAACCAACCAAACATGGGATGCACTGGTAAAAGAAATCTAAAAGTGTACAATCCATACAATTCGTAGTAAACATTAAAAAAGCAAAGTATTAAAAATAAAAAAAACAATGCAGGAAGAGCTCCAGGTTCACAAACAGTCTTTTAATAAAAACACGCAAGCACTTTCACCAAATGCTTCTTCAGGGGTGACTTAAAAACTGAGTACCTAAGGCACCATATTTAACTATTAACCTAAGGTCACATGACAAAACGAATTCCAACTTAAAGGTACACGTCCTAAAATTCATTCAAAAACCATTTAAAAATATATATAAAAAACTAATACACCAAGTATATATCTATGAAAATATATAAAACATGCATCATTCTGAGGGCAAATACACATGTATTAAATCACAAAGATAGCATGAAAATAAAAACATATATACATATATCTATAGAAGTATGTGAAACAGCCACATACACATCATGCTAATGTATTTGAACATGAAGGTAGCATATGATGTACAGCTAGCCACTCATTTCCTTCGTAGTGGTCTGGCTTTCAAAATAGGTCTTAGTGGTATACAATCATCCAAGCCATGCCCTGCATTCGCTCTCAACCTAATAATCCACTGAGCTTCCATTTCTTCTGTTCTTAATCTCATATCCCCTCCTCTCTTGTTACCATAATTCATTCCTATAAATAAAAAATCAAAACTGTATGTACTGTCTGTGTTGGCAACATGTTTGGCTAACTCATTAAACATGCTTTTCTTGCCTATATGATATACACGTTCCCTAATCCAATATTTTAGTATCCTGTCAGTCTTCCCGACGTAGAATTTACTGCATACCCTACATACAGTCAAATATATCACATGCGTACTAGTACAGGTAGCCTTGATCTTAAAGCTAAACTGTTCTCCTGTATCTGGATGGAAAAAGATGGAACTATCATTTGATATGTGGACAAAGGGAACACTTCCTACAGGGAGTAGTTATTCCATGTATAACTGATGTATTAGTATCCCTTGCACCACAAAGGCATCTCTTCTAGGACTTTTTATTTCTGAAAATAAACTGAGATGTTGAATCCAAATATTTACTGACTTGCTCATTAGTCATTAAAATATTCCATTTTTTTCTAGTAATGCTAGTATAGCGACTAATATTATTTGAATAACAGAATGACTCTCTTAAATTGTTGTTATATCTCCTTCTCAACTTATAACTACTGTCATCCTGTGTCCATTCAGAGAAATGAGGTTTAGCTCTTGTACCTCTCATATTTACCACCTTCTCTACATTCCTTCCAATCATATCTACATCATACCCTCTATGCACCAGCTCAGTGCTAGTAGTATCAAGCTGTTGTTGAAAGTCTTGTTCACTCACATTGAGTCCAATGACTCTGTATAGCTGATTTTGAACTACATTCGTAAAAATATACTGTGGATGCATACTTTCTCTGCTAAGCTGATGACTCACTCTGCATTCTTTTCTATGAATTCTAGTCCCAAGCAAGTTCCTGTCATCCCTAAAAATGGTCACATCTAGAAAATCAACATTCGTAAGAGACCATTTTACAGTGAATGTCAAAAAATTAGTAGATTAGGGAACATGTATATCATGTAGGCAAGAAAAGCATGTTTAATGCGTTAGCCAAACATGTTGCCAACACAGACAGTACATACAGTTTTGATTTTTTATTTATAGGAATGAATTATGGTAACAAGAGAGGAGGGGATATGAGATTAAGAACAGAAGAAATGGAAGCTCAGTGGATTATTAGGTTGAGAGCGAATGCAGGGCATGGCTTGGATGATTGTATACCACTAAGACCTATTTTGAAAGCCAGACCACTACGAAGGAAATGAGTGGCTAGCTGTACATCATATGCTACCTTCATGTTCAAATACATTAGCATGATGTGTATGTGGCTGTTTCACATACTTCTATAGATATATGTATATATGTTTTTATTTTCATGCTATCTTTGTGATTTAATACATGTGTATTTGCCCTTAAAATTATGCATGTTTTATATATTTTAATGGATATATAGTTGGTGTATTAATTATATGCGTGTGTGTGTGTGTATATATATATATATATATATATATATATATATATATATATATATATATATACATGTATATACATTTTAAAATGTTTTTCGAATGAATTTTAGGACGTGTACCTTTAAGTTGGAATTCGTTTTGTCATATGAACTTAGGTTCATAGTTAAATATGGTGCCTTAGGTACTCAGTTTTTATGTCACACCTGAAGAAGCATTTGGTGAAAGTGCTTGTGTGTTTTTATTAAAAGACTGTTCATGAACCTGGAGCTCTGCCTGCATCGTTTTTTTGTTATAGGATTCCTGCTTTTCTGCACCAGAGGTACCTGGAGAGTAGCGGCTATTGTTTTTTCAAAGTATTAAAAATGTTGTAAGGATTGAATAAATAATAAACATTAGAAAAACTGAAATGCTAACACGATCAAGGGTTAAGCTCTTAGTCGAATAAAGTTTTTTTTTTTTCGTTCTTCTCCTGTGCCTTTTGTTTTCATTTTTAGTTTCTTGTTTTTTGTGTTTTGTGGTTACTGTTCATTTATGCTGTGTTTACGGATGGGTGTGGATACAATGGACAGTCAGGAGATCATTTTGAGCACTCCTACTGACACATTATATAGAGATTTAACCTATGTTTTGCAGTAGATCGCTAAATGTGTCCCTAACCCTATGGAGCAAGATGACGGTTTGGCAAATTGTCAGCCACGTTTACATATTAGATCTAGTATGGCTAGCTTTTTTGGCCTTCCAAACTTTGGGTCTTTCAGGGAAAACCCGAGATGGAATGCGTTTTTACACAGTTTAGATGCTTGGTTAAGTTTTTCTAATTTCAACACCTTCGTTCATGTTGACAACAAACCTTCTGGCTCTTTGGCTTCTCCTTGAAGGTGTTTGAGTCTAAATTAATGAAATATAGAAATTTGCAATTTGACGATTTCTTTTGGGCAGAATATATGTTTTAAATGGATACCCCATGGTCTACGACTTTGGAAATTGCCGCTGTGCTTAGAAGCACATTCTATTTTACATTATGAACTGCTTGAACTGTTTGATTATACTGGATGTTAGCTCATGCGGTAGATAATTTGTGCTCATTGTCCTTGATAATCAAAGTTGGACAATGAGATTAAGGCCCTCAACTCTAAATTTGAGAAAAATCTGTTGTTTCCTTCAGTCCATACAGATTACTCTGATATTTTTGTTAAAATTGATAGAGCTAATTTTTGGAACAACTAGTTCAAACAGAAGAAACTTTTCAGGGATAAAATTGCCAGAAGTAGGGTCTGTATCTGGGGTGAACAATCATGTTTTTCTGGAACCCCATCTTGTGAGAAGATCGGAGAAGATAGCCAGCAAGGGGAATTCATTGATTCAGGCACACTGGAAGGTAATGATTTCTATATTTTTAGCTTTAGTAACTTTGTCTTCACAGTTGGTCATTATGACCTACCGAGTCAAGTTTTCTTTTTTGTGCAGCAATTTAGAACTGACATTGCCAAAACCCTTATTCAGTTAAAGTCCTACACTTGTATATATCGATTTTATGTTTATTTTTTGGAAACTTGGACTGTGACCCTTCCTTTTTTTTTTTTTTTTTTTTTTTTTTTTTTTTTTTTTTTTTGTGTGTAAGCAAATTAGATCAGTTTGTGCCAATTTGTCTGCGCTGGAGAAACTAGCCTTGGCTGAACTGGTTTCCAACAATAATATTCGGATTAGTAAACCTGACAAAGGCGGTGGAATTGTTATCATGAACAACCTGGAATACTCTACCAGAATGCTAGACATTTTTAAACAAACACTGACATTTATGCTAGAGTGTCTAGGAACAAGATGTTCATTGCTTATCCCAAAATTGACTTGTCAATTATTTGATTTGCTCTTCTAAGGCATTATCGCCAAACAGTTATATGATTTTTTTTATCAGTTGCCCACCCTGTTGTTCCATCTATTTTTGGCATCCCGAAAATTCATAAGAATGCATGTTAAGTTGTCAATCTCGCCTTCATTCTTGCTGGATGGGTTCGGAGCCAATCCTCGGCTCCGACTCGGCACTTGCTAAGCTCGAGAGTCACTTTTACCAGCTCGAGGCAGCCCCATATCCCATGATGCAAGGCGATAATTACCCAGATCTTGTTTGCCGCTTCGCTAATGAGGTCATCTTTTTTACCAGCTCCTGGTAAGTGATAATTTTCTTGATATTTGTCAGGTTTAGGTGTCTTAAATCCCTAATTTTTAGTCCCTTAGTCTTTATTCAAAACTTCTGTGGACTTTCACTTAGCTCCATACCCTTTTTTTCCCTAGTTTCCTTAGTTTAGTTTTCGGGCCTTAGGCCTTTTTCCCACCCTCACAGTTCCTGTCAGGTTTTCCCTCAGGTGTGTGTGTGTGTTGTGTCACTGTATTTTAATAACAGATTTATTGGTTATTAATAACTTTTACTTGTTAGTGTCTTGCTTGGACTTTTCGGTGTGTGTGAGTGTTTAGAACTGAAACATGTCCAAGGATACTAGGGTCTCAGGTTTCAAGAAGTGTGACTCGTGCTGTCAGAAGATGTCTCTTGACAGACGGTCACACTTCTTGTATTTATTGCCTGGGACCCCTACACCTGCAGGACTCCTGTGCTATATGTCACTCTTTCAGCCAGAGAGTCCTGCAGGAACGTAGAAATAAGTTGATCCTAAGGGGTCTTCTTAAACCTGAGAGCTCCCCAGCTAAAGTCAGCTCCGGGAAGTCCTCTAAACCTTCCAAGACCCAGGCTTCGGTGTCCAAGTCTGTGGTCTTGGTTCCGACTCCGCCGGAGTCGACATTGGCTCCGTCCGGAGCCGATCCTTCCTTGTTGGAAGCTTCTGTGCCGGCGCCGATTGGCACCAATACCTTGGCTTCGGCACCTGTCGGCTTCGTCTGGAGCCGACACCCTACCTTCGAAGCATGTCTCGGCTCCAGCTGGAGCCGAGATATCTTTGTCTCCTCTCGGAGCCGACAAGTTGTCGGCTCCGCCTGGAGCCGAACGTTCTTCGGCTCCGATGGCTCCGTCCAAAAAGAGGTCTAGATCTCCTTCTTTGGAATCTATTCACTCGGCTCCAGCCTCTCCCTTGCTTTCGGAGCGGAGCCATCGGAGCCTATCATCGAGGTCTTCCAGGCTCTCAGACCATGACTTAGAGAGAGTGGTAAGTAGGCTATTAAAGTCACAGGCACTAGCCCAGATGCTCCATAGCCTGTCTCATCAGACGTCAGCTATTCTACATCCCCCTGAAATTTCTCCTTCGACTCTCCTACAGAGCTCGGAGCCGGAGATTATTGGTACCGTGACTGTTGCTGCTTCGGAGCCGATACCACACCTTTCGGCTCCGTCGTCCTCGACTCCTATCTCCTCCTTGAGACCTTCCTTGGAGGGAACCGGGCATCGGGCTTCCCTGGTCGGTTCTGAGGGGGCGAGTGGCATCGGACCCTTGTCCGACCCCGTTCTCCCTCTCGGAGCTTCGGCCTTGGTGAGCTCGGCCCCGACATCTGCTTGAGCCTTCCCTTCGGTGGGACCGGGATCCCTGTTTCTTGAGCAGGATCTCGGCCCTCCCTGGGAGGGGAGCCTTCGAGGTGATGAGGAGTGTGCTAGCCCCTGAGCTTAGTCAGCAGTCTGTTCCTTTAGCTCCTCCCTCTACGGTGCCTGTAGATGCCTCTTCCCGCTCTCTTGCTCCCGGACCCAGAGATCCATCACCCCAGGTCTCCCCATTGGGAAGAACTTCCTCTTCCGAGGTTTCTCCTGATCCTTCAGGTGAACCCCCGTGTTAGAGGACCTGCAAGAGGAAGCATTTAGACTCCCCTGAGTCTACAACATCGGATACCGATTTAGATGAGTCGGAGAGGTCCCCAAGATCCCCCTCTGAGGATGTCTCCTTTTCAGACATCCTTGAGCTCCTGAAACAGAGGGGGAACTGGCCCTCCATTAACCCCTCCGAGGATGAATCTGTATACCTGGAGGCTTTTGGATCTCGACCCTCCACCTCCTGGGTGTCTCCGCCTTTCGACCTTCTCATGGAAGTCATAGCTCGAAAGGCGTGGGCATCTCCTGATTCGGTGGAACCAGTCCCCAGGAGACCTTCAAAATTTATTACGGCCCCCTCAGAAAAGCAGTTTCTTACTAAAGGTGTCCCGGTTGATGCCATGGTGGTGGCGGCCGCCACTAAGAAGGAACTTGCAGATCCTTCCATACCAGTCCATCCTCCTAACAAGGAGTCTAGGACTATGGACAGTTATGGTAAGCGGATGTTTTCCTCAGCGACCTTTGCTATGCGTTCGCTGAATTATTTGTGTCACTTCACCAGACTTCAAAGGGACATCCTTAAAGAATTAGGTGAAGTAGTACAGGATCCTTCAGCAGCAGGGGCTCAGGAAAAGATTGCTTCTCAGCTGGGAATCCTTAACTCCATAACCAACTCCTCCATGCGGCTCATTTCTTATGCAGCCGATGGGGCGAGTAGAGCTGCAGGCACAGGAGTGGCTCTCAGACGTCAATCCTGGATGCGGCTCTGTAATTTTGCAGACCCTTTTAAGGCGTCCTTCACAAACTCTCCCTTTGATGGGTCAACTTTGTTTGGCCCTCAGGTGAAGGACACGTTAACCAGGTGTGAGCAAGACGGCAAGACTCTTTCTGCCATAGGAGTCCGTTTCTCCACCCCTTCTAGGCCTCACCCCAAAGGTCAGAAAGGGGGGAAGATGTGGTTCCAAAAATCTCAGGGAGTCACGCCGGACGCACGTGGTCAGTTTACCCCCAGAGGCAGAGGGGGTAATAACAATAGATGCCGCCCTAGAGGCAGAGGGGGTCCGCAGAACCAGGGCAGTAGAGAGCCTCTCTCTGACAAGCCCGTCCAGCATCCCTGAGGTGTTGCCCGACTGTCCACCCTTGGAGGCAGTCGGGGGGAGATTGTCGCTGTACCCAGAAGCCTGGTTTTCCCTCTCTCAAGACAGATGGGTACAGTCTATCATATCCGAGGGTTACAAGATTCCTTTCGAGGAAAGCCCCTTCCCTCAGAAAAGTTCCCTTCCAGATGTTCCACCCGGTCTAAGGGAAATTGCAAAAGTAGAGGTTTCAAAGCTTCTAGAAAAAAGGGCCATCCAGCCAGTTCCAACAGACCATTTAGAGTCCGGAATCTACTCAAGGTTCTTTTTGGTTCCCAAAAAGACGGGAGACTGGAGACCAATATTAGACCTCAGCAGGCTCAACAAGTCTGTCAAAAAGACGAGATTTTGGATGGTCACACTTCAATCGATTTTGCCCTTTCTGAGCAAAGACAACTGGATGTGCTCCATAGACCTTCAGGATGCGTACTATCACATAAAAATCCACAGACGCTCCAGAAGGTTTCTCCGCTTTCGGCTGGGGACCAGTCATTTTCAATTCAGAGCCCTGCCCTTTGGTCTCACTACAGCCCCCAGAGTGTTTACCGAATGCATGCCAGTGGTCACGGCTCACCTGAGACGTCAAGGATTCCAGGTGTTTCCATATCTCGACGACTGGCTCCTCTCAGCCACTACCAGGCATCAACTCATCCAAGCCAGAGACTACACCCTACGTCTCTGCAGTCAGTTGGGAATTTCGGTAAACTTCGAAAAGTCCTCCTTATCGCCCTGCCAATCTATTACCTTTATAGGCGCAAATCTAGACACTACTCAGATGTCAGCAAACCTAACAAGTTAGAGAATCCTAGATATCCAAAACCATGTAAGGATCATCCTTGACAGCAAAAAGGTACAAGCCAGGTTGGTCCTTAAAGTGTTGGGCCTCATGGCGGCTGCCATCACACTTCTTCCTTTGGCCCGTTTTTACATGCATCTCCTACAGTGGATGTTGTTCACACAATGGTCCTTCCAGCAGCTTCCCATGCGTCACAAGATCCTAGTGACACAGACCTGCAAGAACCATCTATCCTGGTGGATTTCCTCTCCTCTAGTCCATCAGGGCAGACCATTTGTTCCCCCGGCCCCAGTAGCCACGGTCACTTCGGATGCCTCCCTGATCGGGTGGGGGGGGCATTATCAGGGCAGGATGGTTCATGACACGTGGCAACCGTTCGAATACCACCTGCACATAAATGTCCTAGAGATGAGAGCAGTGCTTTTAACGTTGCAAGCCCTCAACGACTTTCTTCCCTTAGGAACTATTGCAGTTCATACGGACAACATGTCCGTGGTGTGGTACATCAACAAGCAGGGCAGAACCAAGTCCTATCCTTGTGTCGAGAGGCTCTCGGACTTTGGCAATGGGCGATCTCTTCTCATCGGTTTCTGGTAGCAACGCATATCCCTGGGAAAACCAGCATAATAGCGGACAGATTGAGCAGAGCTATACTCATGCCTCACGAGTGGTCTCTCAAGCAATCCATAGTGGAGGAGATTTTTCAGAAGTGGGGCCGCCCATGCTGCGACCTTTTTGCTACTCCTCAAAACAGCAAATGCCCAGACTTCTTCTCTCTCTTCCCACTTCCGGGCCATCCCCCCAGAGACGCTCTTACCCAAGATTGGCCCCAGGGACTCCTTTATGCTTTTCCTCCCTTTCCATTGATACCACAGGTACTCCAGAAAGCTGCCGTTTTAAGAGCCAAAATGTTTCTCGTTGCCCCTTACTGGCCTCGACAAATTTGGTTCCCGTTCCTTCATCGCCATCTCTTGGTGCAGCCTTGGCATCTGGACCCAGCGCCAGATCTTCTGACCCACCAGTCGGGTCAACTGCACCGGTCCGTTCCTTCCCTCAACCTCACAGCTTGGTTGCTCCATTTCCTTCCTTAGCCAGGCTTCCTATGATCTCTAACCCCGTTAGAGACATCATAGTAGCTTTTCTTAAGTCCTCTACCAGGAGGATTTACTCTAGCAAGTGGAAACGCTTCTCCCTTTGGGCGAAAGCTAGGAACATAGATCCCTTTACTGCCCCTGTTCAGTCAGTCTTGGATTTTCTAGCGGAAATTTTTCATTCAGGTTCTTTGTCTTCCACAGTCAAAGTTCAGTTGGCAGCAATCTCGAACTTTCATGTCGGGTTTGCCGACCACAACATTATGTCCCACAAACTTTGTAAAGCTTTTCTTAAAGGAGTGTTCCTTCTAAAGCCCCCTGTTAGGGATCCTCCACCACAGTGGGACCTAAATTTAGTGCTGACATCCTTGATACTTCCCCCTTTCGAACCGGCTGCTTCATGTTCATTAAAGTTTCTTTCTTGGAAGACACTTTTTCTTGTCACCATTACCTCGGCTAGAAGAGTGTCGGAACTTCATGCCCTCTCTGTTCGTCCCCCTTATTTGGTCTTCCACAAGGACAGGGTATCCTTGAGAACCAGTCCATCCTTTTTGCCCAAGGTTGCTTCTAAGACAAATTTAAAACAATCCATTGATCTTCCTGTATTTTTTCCAAATTATTCTAACAGGGCGGAACAAAAATTACATTACCTAGATGTTCACTGCCAACTCAGATATTACTTGGACAGAACGAAGCAATTTAGGAAATCTGATCAGCTCTTCCTTTCTTATGCTGAAAATAAAAAAGGTCTCCCTGTTTCTAAAGTGACCTTATCCAGATGGCTATCTTGTACCATTTCTGACATTTATCAACTTAGGGGGCAAACAACTGAGCTCAAAACCTAAAGCACATTCCACAAGAGGCCTAGCCACTTCTACAGCTTTTCAGGCTAGGGCTACCATTAGATACTATTTGTGCAGCAGCCACTTGGGCCACTCCTCATACCTTTGTTTCTCATTACAAATTGGATTTGGCCTCCAGAGACAGGGCAAGCTTTGGTTCCACTGTTCTCAAGAGTCTGTTCCATTGAGCCACCGAGGATAGAGGTGCTAGGGGATGCGGTCCCATCCAGCAAGAATGAAGGCGAGATTGACAACTTAACATTTAGAAGTTATGTACCTACCATAACGTTCCATGTTAGTTGTCTTCTCTTGCCTTCTTTCTTGCATCCCTCCCTCCTGTCCCCCTTGCCTGGACAGACCTTGATCTCCCTTTTTCTCTGGAAGATTCTTCTTCCTTGGACACCAGATAGTTCTTGTCCTTGATTACCTGGTTTCCCTTACAGCCTTTTTAGGTTAGTTGTTTCTCTTTCCTTAGTGGAAAGTTTTTTGGTAGGCAGTTTTTTCCTCTAGATACCAAACGAGATCTGGGTAATTACCGCCTTGCATCATGGGATATGGGGCTGCCTCGAGCTGGTAAAAGTGACTCTCGAGCTTAGCAAGTGCCGAGTCAGAGCCCCTGAATCGGCTCCGAACCCATCCAGCAAGAAAGAAGGCGAGAGAAGACAACTAACATGGAACGTTATGGTAGGTACATAACTTCTAATTTTGACCCCTCCACTATAACCTATAGTTGCTGCTGGTCATTCCAAGACTTTACCTTTAGCTATATTTGTTGATGAACAATGCAAAAAGCTTGTGAACATTGTGCCCGATGTACTTCTTGACTCCTGGCATTTGTTAATTTTAATACTATAGGCTTTGACAAGTATTTGTTGTTTGTTACTATTGACATAATCAATTTATTTTTTGTTATAACTCATGGCACTGGGTTGAAATGCTTTTAGAGATTGTGTATGAGCTGCCTTTGACAACAATGAAGTCTTGGTTATTTATCCTTGACCTTTTGGAGTTAGTTTTGAGAGGAAATTTTGTCTATTTTGAGGGATAATTCTTCCATTAGATTTCTGGAGTAGCGATTGGGGTCACGTGTGCCCCATTTTATGCTAATTTCATCTTAGCATGTTGGGAGAGGCATTTTGTGTTTCCTATTGAATTTTCTAAATTATTTTTATGCCTATTTCATATACCTTGTCAACATTATCTTTGGCAGGGTGAAGTGGATTATTTGTTAAAGTTT
>NC_056750.1:247075998-247328309 GCF_019279795.1 Protopterus annectens
TATAATATTGCTTTAAACTATATAATGCATACAGAACTGAAAGTGATTCTGTTAGGTAAATGGCTTTGTTGAAAAGTGAATAAGAAGTTGGTTTTAAGGTATGTATACTGTGTGCATTTAAATGTTTTCCAGGACTTTTCCACTGATTCAGCTGCACTGATGTTATACGTTTTGGTGTGGGCACATAAGTGTTTTGCAGATTTAAGGCAAATTGATATAATGCCTGATAGACTGGTACAGCAAGACGCAAAGGTGTGTAAAGATCTGGACAATAGACTATTGAAATGGCTGAGGATGTTGTACAAATTGATGAGTTAAGTTTTTTAACTTCTGATTTGTTAACAATAGTGAGGTCTTCAACTTTTAATTTACTAATTATAAATTGCATTTACATTCTTGACTTTTCTTCAAGATAAGATGGAATGTAAATGTCTTCTGCATTCTTTCTATAGCAGAGATACAGTTCAAATCCTACCTCCGTTATATATATGTGGTATAATCTTTTCCTCTGTAGTGCCTGAAAAAAAAAGGTTTCAGTCTGATTTATTAAGTTAAGTATGGATACATTAATGTATTCCTCAATAAATGGTGCTGAGATTGGATGAATTATGATTGTTTTGTTTCCCCCTTGCATAGGTTCTTTTTGACAGATTGGAGCCTCAGTAAAAGTCTTTTTTTTTTTTTACTTGTATTTCTCAGGATTTACATGTACCACTGTTTCAGGTTATATGGACAAAAAATAAAATCGGTAAGGAATAGGATAAAATAAAGACAAAAGGACAAAAAAGGGATAAAAAATGGGATTTTAAACAAAGTAAGCAAATCTGCAGACATTTGTTTAGTGAGTGGGCTTATTTATTTAAGTTGGGTGGGACTTGTCAGAAAAATATGTATTAATGTGTGTGCTTAATGCTAATTAGAAACTAAATAAGCTAACACGTTTTTCATTCTATTTTATATGCACTATTTTATATACTGCTTAGTTTTATATGAGACTAAAAGATGCTTTTGAAACTGCAGTGTGCTTTCTGAAACTTGCAAAATGCCCTCTGACCTAGTAACTGCTAGCACAGCAAAATTCATGTTTATGCCTTTTGGAAATGTACTTGAGAAGCAGGTGATTATCTGCTAGGTCAGGAAGCAATGAATGAACAATGCCATATTCTATAATGTAATGATTTTGAACAATTAGCTCTGTTCGAAGTATGAGAACACGCACAGCTGCAGAAGGAAGGGATAAAACAGACAAAGGACTGTTGGAGAAATGAACTGCAATCTATACTTGCTTTGTGCTCAAATTAGCCATAGTACCTTGAATGGTAACGTTGCATATATCTAACCGGTGGTAGCCAAGGCCATGTTGTTTTTCTTAGGAAGTTTCTCACAAAAATTGATAGTACAAGCAGAAATTTACAAAAACAATCACTACGAAATGATGATGTTAAAACTTGTGATTTACTACGTCAGCTTGGTAGGCAATGTCTTATTAGAAAATGTATAAAAATGCTTGCATTTCCTGATTCTAGTCAGACAAACTCTGTATTAGCACGTTTTTGTCTCCTTGCTGCAAGATTAAAGTGCCTTAACCTGAACCTACCGTGTATTGATCATTTTTAAAGTATATTTTCCTTTCACAGATTGGTCCTTCGGACCGGAATTTATATCTCTTACTCTAGCTCAGGTCAGAATGGGCCTGGTGGCATGAAGCCATACGGGGAAGAAGCCACATCAGTTCTTCTGCTTTGAAAGACCTCCGACTGAATTGTCGTTCAAAAGAGGCCAGCCACTGTTTCTGATCTGTGATTGGAGGATGAGTCAACGTTCCGGTGGGATCAAAACATGGGGGCTCAGGTAAGGAGGAATTTACCCTTTTCTGTTTTAGATCAGGGACTTGTTACAGTATTTTTGCTTTTGTCAGGGAGATTTGCAAGTGCAGATCAGGGACAAAAAAAGATTGCTGTCTTGTCATAGATCAGGGAAACAGAATAGGTAGGCAGTTATTCTAGATAAACTGTGAAAAAGTGTAAGTCGTGGTACCACGTGATAAAAAGGGTTACGTAACAATTTCTAACTTAGCTAAGGCAACATGGGAAATCAGTGCACAAAAAGTTCCCAAGACCCGCCCTTAACCGAAGACACGAAATATATGCAATGACAGCGTGCCGATAATGTTAGGTATTATACAAAATGGGTTAATAAATACAAATTTGATGGTAATTTAGATAAACTTTCACTTATTAAACTTGTTAGACAACTTAAAACAGACACGAAAGGTCAGCTAAAAAAGCAACGACAATTAGGAGTCCCTCAGGCACACAGGTGGCTTGAGGAGACAAACTGCAGGGAACAAAAGATTAAAAATTCAAAAGCAATGTTTTTAGATAAAGAAGACAATAACTTGGTAATAGCAACAGCCCCTCTGCCCCCTCCGCTTCCCTTACCAGAATATGAAGCGAGTGGACAACCTGATCCACCTCCGGTATACCCAGCTGTTCCTGCAAAACCAAAACCGTTTAGACCACTCCCACATAGTAACGCAGAACTGGACAACAGAGTGAAAGGTCTGACAGACCGAATCTCTGAGAAATGGAAGCGTAGGGCTGATTGGACTTGCATTAATCAATGCATACAGCAAGAAGGTGAAACTGTTGATAGATATTATGCCAGACTATTAGAATGTTTTAATAACCATTGTGGAATGCAGGTATCTGAAGACCAAACACATGATTCCCCATATGAGCAGCAGCTAAAGAATGCATTTTTAAAAGGCAGCATTGCACCCATTAGCAGCTTTATTACAAAGCACATGGTAGATCATCGTACAAGTAGATTACAGTCAATACTTGAATATGCAAGACATGCCGAAAGGCATTTTAATAGCAAAAAGAAAAAGAAAACTCAAGTATTTGCAGTAGAAGACGGATCAGAAGTCTTTGTAGTACAAACTGGGAAGAAGGGTAAGAAAAATGCTCAGGGGAAACAAACAATCTGATAAACAATCAGAGGACTTTGAAGAGAGAAAGAAAAAGGGTGAATGTTTTAAATGTGGGAAAAAGGGACATTTAGCAAGGGATTGCAGGCAAAATAAAAAGGTAACCATAGAAGACAAGGAGGGTGAGGACTGACTATATGATAGTCAAGAATCACTGAAAAGGAATAAACAAGAAAAGACAAGTACAAATGTGATAGAAGGGGTAGAGGACGTGATAGAAGATATAGAGGATGTGCACGAAATCACAGATAATGAAGAAAATGAAATTTTGGACTTAGCATTATTGAGCCTAGAGCTCTACTTAGCAGACACAAAACCGGAAGTTACACTTCTGGTAGAGGGGAGGGAAGTTAAATTCCTGTGTGACTCAGGGGCTTCGCGGACCCTGATACATCCTTCCAAACTACCAGAAAATTCAGAATCACTTGACTACATATTAGTGAAAGCAGCTAATGGACAGCTGTATCGGGAGCCACTCTCCCACAACATAGCGATAACTGACCCAGTTTCAGGGATGATCCAGAAAAGCAAAATTGTTGTTTCTGCAAAATGCCCAGTGAATCTCTTGGGCAAAGACCTAATGCAGATATTTGGCATAGTCGTAGTCCCAACTATGCAGGGTATGGAAGCACAGTGACAAATGGATACTTTTGTAGTGCGACCGGAGGGTGAAACATTTTATTGGTACAGCCAGGACTTAGTTATGACTGGTCCAGGGGCAGTAACCGAAGAACTGATGAATGTAGCCATCAGTAAATCCCCCTCCCTTGACACTGATAAACAGCATTTGTTGCATTGCACTCTATATTACTGTAACAAACCGGGACCTGATAAAGAATATGAGCAAGAACTGTTTAGAAACCATGCTAACAGATTAGTATTACGAAATTTGTACTGGGACACAGAAGGAAACAGTGTAGTGAGCTGTTCATTGCCCCAGGAATTTTTAGCACTTTACAAATCTAATTGATTACCACATGTGAGTTTGACTAAAGATAAAAATGTGAAGTGGGCAGACCTAGGAGAAAAAGTCACAAAGTGGGAAAAGCAGAGTTAGAACTTTCCGAACAGGGAGTACAAAAGCAGAAACTGAACTGGATAACACAGACACACCCAGCTGTACACTCACAGGCAAGTGAGGACAGCTGAGTAGCACTCTTACTAGAGGAAGAGGAAAAAGCCTTACGAGACATACCAGAGACTCTCTGGTCAACAGGGAAATCAGATGTAGCACTTATTCATGCAGCAGGACCAGTTACTATCACGCCAAAATCAGCATTTAGACCTCAAAAGAGACAGTATCCCTTGAGAAAGGATGCAGAAATAGGAATCAAACCTATAATAGCAGCCTTACTTAAGGAAGGAGTCTTGATAGAATCTCCCGATTCACCATGTAATTCACCCTTATTTCCTGTTAGAAAAGCAAATGGAGAATGGCGTATGGTCCAAGATTTACAAGCTGTAAATGATGCAGTTATACCTAGGGCACATATGGTGCCAGATCCACACACTTTATTGAATGATATGAAACCTCAACAAAAGTATTTTTCTGTGGTAGATATTAGCAATGCATTTTTCTCAATACCGATACACCCTGACAGCCAACATTGGTTTGCATTTACATTTCAGGGGAAAAAGGTATACATATATGCAACTACCACAAGGATATTGTGAAAGTCCAACAGTATTCGCACAGGAAATGGCAAGTAACCTGGCGGGATTTATCCCACTGAAAGGCAGTCAGATTTTACTTTATGTAGATGACATTCTGCTGGCAGCCCCCACTCAGCAAGAATGCAGAGAGGATACCATAGCATTACTACAATTTTTAGCCACTCAAGGACACAAGGTAAACAAGAACAAACTGCAACTTTGGAAAAAACAGGTAAAATACCTGGGATTGTAATATCCAAAGAAGGCAGAATATTAGATGAAGACAGAAAAATAGCAATATTACAAGCACCTAAACCAACTACCAAGAAGGAAATTATGTCCTTCCTAGGTACTACTAACTTTTGTCGGAAATGGATTCCAAACTATGCCTTGGAATCTGCTCCACTGACCAACTTGATATTCAAAAAGCCTATGGCAGCACAAGATTTATTACAGTGGACACCAAAAGCAGAATCAGCTTTCTGCAAATTGAAACAACTGATAGATTCTTCATTAGTTTTAGGATTACCAAACTATCATAAACGATTTTTCCAAACTGTAGATTGTAAGCAAGGTTATATGACATCAGTGTTAACACAACAGCATGGGGACAAACAACGCCCCATAGCTTACTATTCATCACAGCTAGACCCAGTGGCGTGATCCCTGCCCCACTGTGTACAAGCAGTAGTCGCAACTGCAATGGCAGTGCAGGCTTCAGCCTCAGTAGTGTTGTTCCACCCTCTCACATTGAGAGTGCCTCATGCAGTTGCGATTATTTTACTGCAAGAAAAAGTAGCATATCTTTCTCCTGCTGGACATCTTTCCTGTATGACTATACTGTTGAGCCAACCTCATATGACAATTGAACGATGCACAACTTTGAATCCGTCAACCTTGCTCCCAACCCCTGCAGATGGCAAACCTCACTGCTGCCTGCAGGAGATTGAGCAAAACACATTACCTAGAAAAGATCTTACAGATGTTTCCTTGGATGATGCTGAGGTGACATACTATGTGGATGGCTCATGCAGGAGGGGTTCTACAGGACAGAATCTAGTGGGGTATGCAGCAGTTTCTGATACTGAGATTTTAGAAGCAAAGTCTTTACCACACAACTTATCTGCACAAGCAGCAGAATTGATTGCTTTAACACGGGTATGTACCTTGGCAAAAGGTAAACGGGTGAATATTTTTACTGACAGCCAGTATGCTTTTTCTACTGTACATGTTTTTGCACAGCAGTGGAAAAATAGAGGAATGATAACATCTACTGGTAAACCAATTAACCACGTGCAATTTATTTTAGATTTGTTAGACTCTATTCAGTTACATCAGAAAGTAGCTATTTGCAAATGCGTAGCTCATAACAAGCAACAGGATAGAATTTCAAAAGGTAATGCGAGAGCTGATACAGCTGCAAAACAAGCAGCTTCAGCTTCAGAAGTATTTCTTTTGAGTGAGGAATTACAACCATCTGAGATTTTAGATTTAGAAATGTTAAAAACAATGCAGACACTTACTACAAATGTAGAAAAACAAAAGTGGATAAAGCGAGGAGCAATCCTTGAGAAGGGACTGTAAATCTCCAAAGAGAAGAAACTGATTTTGCCATCTAACTTGTTTAGATATGCAGCTTTGTTGAGCCATGGGCAGTGCCATGTCTCAACAGGGGGGATGGTACAGTTAGTGAATCGAGTGTTTATGACGTATGGATTTACAAACTACACAAAAAATTTTTGTGCAGCATGCCATGTTTGTAACAAGCATCATGCACAAGGGGCATTAAAATCTAAGCAAGGGAGTTTCCCTACACCACCGCATCCATT
The DNA here is from genome assembly GCF_019279795.1 of Protopterus annectens. Taxonomy (NCBI): domain Eukaryota; kingdom Metazoa; phylum Chordata; order Ceratodontiformes; family Protopteridae; genus Protopterus; species Protopterus annectens. The sequence goes on from NC_056750.1 coordinate 247,082,473, forward strand.
CCATACTATCTGTATGGATTTTATAGAGCTGAACAAATGCGAAAATAAGAAGTACTGCCTTGTCATTATAGATATGTTTTCCAAATGGGTGGAAGCTTTTCCAACTAAAAATCCAGATGCAGCTACTGTCGCAAAAGTCCTTGTTAAAGAAGTTATTCTTAGATTTGGCATACCAGAAAACATTTATTGTGACAATGGCACACACTTTGTAAATCAAACTATACAACAACTAAGCCATTATTTCGGGATTTCTCTGAAAAACCATTGTGCATACCACCCCCAATCTGCAGGATTAGTAGAGAGGCATAATGAGGTTTTGAAAAACAAGCTCAGGAAATTGATTAGTGAGACACAAACAAACTGGGTGCCCTGTCTACCTCTGGCACTGTTGAGCATGAGAACTGTTCCAAATGTAAAAGGGTTAACTCCTTTTGAAATTCTGTTTGGGAGGGCATATTATACACCTCAGTGGAAACCTCTCATGCCTGCAGAGCAGGAGGCTGACAGTTCACTTGCAGAGTACATGAGGCAATTTTTGAATAACAAACTTTTGCAGTTAAATTCTGTTTCAGATAAAGAACAAACCAGACCATCGGAAGCAGCAATAGCCCCAGGCATGTGGGTCTGGGTGAAGGTTGTGAAGAAAAAGAACTGGAGTTCTCCAAAGTGGGAAGGACCGTACCAGGTACTACTGTCGACACCCACTGCAGTCAAGATCGCAGAGCAAGCGTCCTGGATTCATCTGACACACTGCAAACTGGTTAAGAACTTTGAACTGAACAAAAACCTTGTTACTGTTGTACAACGAGAACAAAATGACCAGGTATAGAGTAAACAGAGATACAGAACTACCTCAGAAAATTTGCATAATTATTCTGATAGCTATACTGATAACATTGATCTTTTTGCTGTGGCCTTTCCTTTTCCCAGCCAAACAAGTTGAACTGAACAAACGTGATGCATTACTCATAGACTGGCATCCAAACTTTAACACTTACCAAGCAATTAAATATGTGTATGCTCAGACTTTTAACGTTTCGAACTGCTGGATTTGCACAGCTATGCCAACAGCATACGGGGGATTATTAATGACTGCTGTCCCCCTAGGGGTCAATGAGACCTGGGAAAACTTGATTTTTGATACTACACCTGTGAAATCACAAGACAAAATAGCATTGTGCCTACCTGTTACACAAAAAGGGATTGTATGTTTTTACAAGAATTACACTATTCAGGTGATTTGGAGCAATTGCAATGTGACTGTTTCTTATAAATGTTATATTAAAGCCAGTAAGACTAAAACTATTTGTGATACAAACTATGATGCCTATTTTGAGAAGATGCATAGAAATGTTGACGAGATACAGCATAATCCTGTTCTTTTAAAGCAGCTTTCTATTATTGTTAAGAAAATGTTTCATGCAGGGCAAGCTTATATCAATACTAAAGTAGAGAATTGTTATTTTGTTTGTGGGAAAAAAGCATATAAATGGCTACCTGAGAACTGGTCTGGCAGTTGTTTTTTGGGTTACCTGGTTCCGGCCATATGACACACTGCAGCTTTGCCTCAGGGAAAAATTTGAAATGTCAGAGAGGTCAGCAGTAAACCTATAAGTCCAGTTAAGATACCCGAGAATCCAGTGGGACGAATTGAAGCAGGGTGGAGAAACCATAACTCCGTAAAAAACAAAGATAAACTGACACACATGGACTTGAGTGACACCATTATATTGTGGGCAGGCATAGCCCCTGCATATGGTGCAGTAAAATTGATTTGGGAGCTGAGAAAACTGTCTAAACTTCTCGAAGTTATGAGCAATGCAACTTTTCTGCTCTCGAATTAGTGACTGATGAACTGAATGCTATGAGAACTGTGGTGCTTCAAAACCGCATGGCTCTCGACTTCACCCTAGCGGCGAGAGGTGGTACATGCGCTTTAATCAAAGAAGAATGCTGTTCATATATTCCTGACAACCAGCACAAGATAAACGACCATCTTGAGGTGATCCAGCAAGTGTCGACCATGACCAAACCAGGCCCAAACCCTCTGATGGACTTTTTCCAGAATCTGTTTGGGGGGTGGGGTTCCATCCTAATGAACATCCTGATTGCCATTTGTGTGGGATTACTCCTATTAGGAGCATGCATTTGTTGTGGTATTCTCTGCATGAAAAAGTTAATCAAAGATTTCATAGATATATCAGTTTCTGAAACTTTGTATCAAAGTACTGAAATTGAAGAGCTGTTGAAAAGTGAAACACTTTCATAAGTTTAAACTGAATGACTCTCTTAACTGCAAATCCTGAATGAAAAAGGTTAGGAGAAGAAGCAAACTGTTTATCCTTTTGAAAATAGAATTAAAAAGTATTAACAGGGGGAAATGTCAGAAAAATATGTATTAATGTGTGTGCTTAATGCTAATTAGAAACTAAATGAGTTAACACGTTTTTCATTCTATTTTATAAGCACTATTTTATATACAGCTTAGTTTTATATGAGACTAAAAGATGCTTTTGAAACTGCAGTGTGCTTTCTGAAACTTGCAAGATGCCCTCTGACCTAGTAACTGCTAGCACAGCAAAATTCATGTTTATGCCTTTTGGAAATGTACTTGAGAAGCAGGTGACTATCTGCTAGGTCAGGAAGCAATGAATGAACAATGCCATATTCTATAATGTAATGATTTTGAACAATTGGCTCTGTTCGAAGTATGAGAACATGCACAGCTGCAGAAGGAAGGGATAAAACAGACAAAGGACTGTTGGAGAAATGAACTGCAATCTATACTTGCTTTGTGCTCAAATTAGCCATAGTACCTTGAATGGTAACAGTGCATATATCTAACCGGTGGTAGCCAAGGCCACGTTGTTTTTCTTAGGAAGTTTCTCACAAAAATTGATAGCACAAGCAGAAATTTACAAAAACAATCACTACGAAATGATGTTAAAACTTGTGATTTACTACATCAGCTTCGTAGGCAATGTCTTATTAGAAAATGTATAAAAATGCTTGCATTTCCTGATTCTAGTCAGACAAACACTGTATTAGCACATTTTTGTCTCATTGCTGCAAGATTAAAGTGCCTTAACCTGAACCTACCGTGTATTGATCATTTTTAAAGTATATTTTTCCTTTGACAGACTCATCTAAGAAGAAAATTTGTATTTTTGGGGATACTTTTAAATAAGGAAATACTTAAAGTAACTATCAGGGACTGCAGAACATATTAAGGTAACTGTATAATAAGACTATAATGATGCAAGAAACATGTCCAGTAATATGAACTGTTTACAAATACCATTAAACTAGACAGGACTTCCATGATGGCTGCACAATGAGTTATAGCTTAATTCTAGCTCTAAACAAGCAAGTTGGTCACAAGTACCCGAAACTGCACTGATAAACCAAAAAAAAAGGTACAAGCCAGATAGCCAGTCCCAGATGATTGTTTATTCCACAAATCCACGAACCAACACTGATAAATCACACTGCAAACTAAAGAACATTAACGTAGTATAAAATATCCTAACGTTTTCATCATATCACTTCATCAAATGAATACCACAATCAAAATTGACTGTTTAAATAGAAGTTTAAAATGTTGACATCCAATGAAAATACAAAAATAATTAAAACCTTGTTAAAATTGTGACGTGTTTGAAATATTTTGTTAAATGCTAAAAATATACCATATATGTACGTATTTAAAAGAACTGAGAATATTATTCCAAAAGGTTTATGGGTATGTAAATACCCGAATAATGTCAAAGAAGGATCTGATTTTCATAAAGATTTATTAAGAGCGTTTGATAGATGTGGTATGGACATTATGAGAACCATTATACGGAATAATGAGCTCAAAATGGAGGTTGCTTTTCATCAGGTTGAAACTGTGAACAACAAAATAGTGAATGATTTGTTATTTTCGGTTGAAACAGAAAAAAACAAATACATTAATATGTTAGCTAACATTGAGTCAAGATGTAAAAAGACACAAGAGAGAAAGTTAAAAAAGATAGATAGAGATGTTAATGAATATAGTAAACAGATACATTATCCAAGGCCTAGGGAATACAAAGAAAGCAATTCCCAGAATATGTCTTTCAACGACAATTATATGGACAGATGGGAGGGCGAAGACAACCATGAAAACCTAGATAGACAGGTCCCTTTGGACCACCCTTCCCTGAAATGTTCAGAGAGATTAAAGAGAAAGGAACCAGTGAATTATAGGTACAACTATGGTCCCCACAAACAGAAAGTATGGGACCCAATAACAACAACGAAAAAAGATTATTGGAAGTAAATTCTACTAATGAAATTTTAAGGAATGGTAATATTAGTACTTATCAAGGATTTAATATTTTAATTACACCAATACTGAGATTAGCAAGGGACATTTTGCTTTATTCTCAAAAGGTTTCACTTTCATACCAAAGGTTAAGACCAATATTTTTAATTTACTAGTTGACCTTAAGTTGTTTATTCGACAAAAAAATTTGGAAATATTCTTTTCAGCCCAAGAAAAAAGACACGTAAAAAACCCTTTGACCAGAAAAAGCACTTTTAATCCACCTTTACACCCTCAGTTAAAAAACTTTGAAACCGTAGTGGAAAAAGAACTGAGGGAGCATTTAAAACACAGTAGAGTAACCCCCAATGTTACAATAGAAGAAAGGGAAATTTTACAAGGCTGTAGAGATAACAAGAATATTAGAATAATGAAACCGGATAAAGGTGGTGGTGCTGTTTTCATGGATTATATTACATATGAGGGTAAAATGTTGGATATTTTAAATGATGAAGAAACTTATGCTAGGGTGTCATTAAATGAAATACACATAGCTTACAGGAAAATACAGGTGTGTTTAAATGATTTACTTTTTGAAGGATTGATTGATTTAAGTACATATATTTTTTTGACTGTCGAAAAACCAAAAGTCCCTTCAATTTTTGGTATTCCAAAGGTGCATAAAGATTTAGTTGATCCTCCACTGAGACCAATAGTTTCGGCTGAAGGCTCAGTGACTGCACCTTTGGCTAAATACATAGATTCTAAACTTAAATCAGTTATTTTGGAAAACAAGACTATTTTAAAAGACTCCTGGGACTTTTTAAGACATATTGACAGTTCATTGATTAACACAAAAAGTTTCATTACACTTGACGTGATAGATTTATTCATTTGTATTCCTCACAATATAGGTCTGGTTTGGTTTGAAGAAATCCTAGCAGACATTCACACTATTTCTTTTAAAACATTTCAAACATGTCTTGTATTAATGGACCTTGTGTTAAAAAAAATTTTATATTCTTTCAAGGTGAATATTTTAAGCAGTTAAAGGGTGTGGCAATGGGGGCACATTGTACACCCACTTATGCCAACATTGTTATGTTATACTGGGAGAAAAAATATGTTTTCTCCTCAGAATATTACAATTGTTGGAATCTATATGGGTGCTTCTTGGATGATATTTGTTTATTCTGGGATGACTCAGAAACTAAATTTGTAGAGTTCCTTGAATATATTACTGGAACTACTGACTTTCTGAGGTTCACACATCAAATTAATGACAATGAATTGGTATATTTAGACATTAATTTAGTTAGAACAACAGATGGATTTAAGTCCAGAACACACAGAAAATCAACCTTTTCCAACTCTTATTTACATTTTAATAGCGCCCACCCACCACACCAAAAAAGAGGGGTCTTTAAAGGTCAACTAGTTAGAGCAAGTAGAATGACCTCTTTGGACAAGGAATTTGAAGAAGAAAGTGAAATCATTATAGATATGTTCAAAACTAGAGGTTATCCAAATGAAATGTTAACAGAAATTTATGCACAAGTAAAGGATGGTAGGAGCAATAGATTTTCTCCCATTTTAGGCATAAGATTGCCCACTACTAATACGGTAATTGTAAACTCAGGACATGTTAACACAGAGCAGAAATTTTTGTCTGCTTTTACTATGACTTATAAGGGTGAAACCAACATAATTAGGAGAATTTTACAGACAGATCAAGGGGGTTGCTATGGGTGCATGTTGTGCACCCATATATGCAAATATTATTTTAGCAGCATGGGAACGGAAATATGTACTAAATTCTCAATACAAGAAGTGTTGGAGACTATATAAGTGGTTTTTAGACGACATCTGCCTGTTGTGGATAGGCTCAGATGTAGAATTCACAGGTTTTTACGAATACATAATCCAAACTACTAATTTCCTTACCTTTACCTACACTAAAAATAAAAATAATTTGAAATATTTAGATATATTTGTTGGTAAAGGAGAGGGGGAATTTTATTCCAAAGTTTTTAGGAAGGAAAGTTATTCCAACTCCTTTTTAGCATATGACAGCGCCCACCCTCATTTCCAGAAGAAAGGTATAATAAAAGGACAATACGTCAGAGGCAGTAGAATGTCCTCTAGAGATAAGGACTTTAAGGAAGAGTGTAGTAAATTAAGTAAAATGTTTCAGGAGAGAGGTTACCCATTAAATTTAATAAAGGAAATTGAGGAAGAAGTTGTTAAAGGAAGAAAGGATAAATATCAACCCATTCTAGGAAAAAAGGATGAAACAATGGTAAAGAACACAAATAATAGAAGTGATGAATTTGAGGGACATAACAACTTTGTACTGGATTACAGCGGACAGGCAAACCAAATCAGAATAATGGTAGAAAATGAATGGAAAAGATTTGGGGAAATTTCAGACCTGGACATTTTATTTAAACACCCTTTGAAATGCCCATATAGGAAAGGTAAGAATTTAAAAAACTTCTTCGAAGCAAAAACAAAGTGGAACAAAAAAAGTAAAGGAAGAGTGGGTACCTTTAAATGTGGGAGTTGTTCCCAATGTTCCTTTGTATGTTCTAGAGATACAGTATACATAAGAAGTAGGGACATTTTAATACAGAGTAACAATTATGCTAACTGCCAAACTAAGGGCATTATTTATTTGAGTTGGTGCAAAAAATGCGAAGCTTTTTACTTCGGAAAGACAGAAAGAAGATTAAGAAATGGAATTTATGAGCACAACTATGAAATCAAAACTAAATGTATTAATAATGCTCTTTACAGACATAAAACGAAATGTGTAGAGGCAGTATTTACTTTTTATGTATTGGAAGTTGTAGAGAAGGATGTTAGAGGTGGGTTATGGGAGGAAACAATAGAATACAAGGAATTGTTATGGCAACTCCAATTGGAGGCATATAACCCACCAGGCTTAAACAACACAGTATCTTTAGCCCCAGTGCTAAAAATAAGGGCAGCTAAATTATAAATATAAATAAAATGTGCAATTTGTGGGAATTAATTTTATGACAAATTAGGAGATCTGAATAATTTATGTATTTATATACATTTTATTTAATGAAAGGTTGATGGCATGTAGGAGGTTAACAGCTTTTTAGAAGGGTAACAGTTTAAAATAAAAATATATATTTAAACAGCATTTTACAAAAGGAAAATCATTTTTGACCACTAGATGATGCTATAGAACAGCAAATGAAGTTTTAAATAAGGTTTACATAATTTTTATTTAGTAAGTAGAAAATTTAAAGGGATCAATTTTATAAGTTTTTAACAAGTATATTCTTAATAAGATGTTTTTTAGAAAATATGTATTTTATACATGAATGATTCATAATAAAATAAAATAAAATATCAAATTCAGATTGCCATATAAGGATGAAATGAAAAACAACACAGAATGGTTACAGCAAATGTGATTTTGATTAAAGTATTAAATTAAGGTAATTATCAATTATTTAATTAGTGAGTAAATATAAAAATGAAGGAGTTAACACAATGTATTCATTCACATCTGAGGAAGTGAAAGAAAGCAAAGTGTGGAGACATAGCGTTTATGTGTTTGAGGAGCTTATGCATTGCTGATTTTACGTGTTTAAGGAGTTCGTGGTTTGATGTTTTATCTTGATATATGTGCTGGAGTGACTTGCTGTTTATTTCGTCAAATAAACTGGTGAAACTAAAGTAAGCTGTATTCCTTTTCTGGCTGGTTCGTATTTTGAAGATTGTAAATTTGTAGAGTTCCTTGAATATATTACTGGAACTACTGACTTTCTGAGGTTCACACATCAAATTAACGACAATGAATTGGTATATTTAGACATTAATTTAGTTAGAACAACAGATGGATTTAAGTCCAGAACACACAGAAAATCAACCTTTTCCAACTCTTATTTACATTTTAATAGCGCCCACCCACCACACCAAAAAAGAGGGGTCTTTAAAGGTCAACTAGTTAGAGCAAGTAGAATGACCTCTTTGGACAAGGAATTTGAAGAAGAAAGTGAAATCATTATAGATATGTTCAAAACTAGAGGTTATCCAAATGAAATGTTAACAGAAATTTATGCACAAGTAAAGGATGGTAGGAGCAATAGATTTTCTCCCATTTTAGGCATAAGATTGCCCACTACTAATACTTTAATTGTAAACTCATGACATGTTAACACAGAGCAGAAATTTTTGTCTGCTTTTACTATGACTTATAAGGGTGAAACCAACGTAATTAAAAAAGTAATAAGTACTGAATGGTCTAGATTTGCAAAAATTTCAGATTTAGAAGTCATTTTTGAGAGACCTTTGCAGTATATTTATAAAAAAGGATGTAATTTAAAAAATATTTTGGAAGGGGGTGCACACAAGTATTTATACAATGTATATGACAACAACAAGAGAGGGACACATAAGTGTGGTAGTTGTGGTTACTGTTGTAATATATTGAACCTTGAGACCCTTCATATAAAAAGTAGAAACAAATACATTAATACAAATGGGTTTGCAAACTGTAACACCTCAGGGGTGGTATATTTAGCCTTATGTGCCTCATGTGATTCATTTTATGTAGGCAAAACTGAGAGACGGTTAAAACAAAGAATTTATGAACACGGTTATGATATAAGGAAAAAGAACAACAATAATGCTTTATTTAGACATACTTTAACCTGTGAGAAAGCTAATTTTAAGTTCTTTGTTATTGAGGTAGTACCCATAGACTCTAGGGGTGGTCTTTGGGAGACCCGTTTACAATATAGGGAATTGTACTGGTAGCTGGTTTTAGATGCCAGTCATCCCCCAGACCTTAATGACATGGTATCTGTAAAGCCCATTTTAAAACTAAGGGCTGCTAAGTTATAAAATATACACATATCACTCATATACAACATTATTTATATTCTTAACTATTACATTGCATTTATATTATTTATTGTTTTTAAAAAATGTTTCAACATTAAATTTGTTCATAATATGTTTTAAGGATTTCGTACTGAACAGTTACGGCTTTCACTTTTGTTATCCATATCACAACTCAGGGAAACATTGGAAAAGTATATTCATGTTCTAAGAATGCTTTTTACTTTCACCAACAGATGGAGCTGTTTTTAATGCATATATTTGACACACTTTCATTTACATATTATTCAATTCTTTATTATTTTATTGATTTTATTGATTTATAAAATCAGGTCCTGACAGTGAACATTCAGTTTTAAGAATAATATTCTCAGTTCTTTTAAATACGTACATATATGGTATATTTTTAGCATTTAACAAAATATTTCAAACACGTCACAATTTTAACAAGGTTTTAATTGTTTTTGTATTTTCATTGGATGTCAACATTTTAAACTTCTATTTAAACAGTCAATTTTGATTGTGGTATTCATCTGATGAAGTGATACGACGAAAACGTTAGGATATTTTATACTACATTAATGTTCTTTGGTTTGCAGTGTGATTTATCAGTGTTGCTTCGTGGATTTGTGGAACAAACAATCATCTGGAACTGGCTATCTGGCTTGTACCTTTTTTTTGGTTAATTCTAGCTCTCCCAGAGTGAAAACTACCACTTAGCAGAGAAAGCCAGTGGACATATATGCTAGGGTAAATTTCAGTAACTGAATAGTAAGTGCACACCCTGGATGCTATGAAAAAAGAAATACAGATGACCTGAGGGAAAATCAGCTTTCAATAAAACAAAAATTTTTGAAAGATGTGACATAGGCTGAAATGGGTATGACAAGAAACAACTGTATAAAAGATGAACCTGCCAAACAGCGTATGCATGTAACACAAAAGCTGGAACTAGACATTTAACAAAAAGGCTGCTATACATAAAAGGTGGGAATAATAACTTTTTAAGACAATAATGCTTTTTGTAATCTTTTTAAATGTCAATGGTCTTACAGATAAATACAAAAAAGAAATGTAGTGAACTATATTAAAAAATGAAGAGTGCAAATATTTATGCTACAGGAGGCACTTGGAAAGAAATGAACATGTGAATTTGATAAAGAAAGGTTTTCAGGATAGTTATTCAGCAGAATACCTGGGGCAAAGGAAAAGAGGAGTACTTATATTAATTACAAGAGGAACTCCAACAGTGATAGAAGATGATAAAAAAGATAATAATGGCAGATTTGTAGTACTAAGGGGCTATTGGCAAGTGAGGAGGATTACACTGGCATGTATTTATATTCCACGTAAAACTGCTATAATAGGGCTTAAGAAAATTCTTGGAGAAATATTCAGCTTTCAGCAAGGAATATTATTTATAGGTGAGGACTGGAATTTGATTTGCAACCATGAAGATGTGTCTGGGGGTCCAGAAGGGAAATATAATAAAGAAGGGTAGATTTTTGAAGGAAATGTATGAAAATATTTGACATATGAAAGATATGAATTCAGTACTAGGAGTTTGGAGTGAATTTACATGTTATTCCCCAAGATACAAAAAATGGGGTAGGCTAGACAAAATTTAAATTTCACAGGAACATGTGCATTTAATTGAAGGTCTTGATAGCATACCCAATAACTATTTCAGATCATTTGACAATAATAACTAAAATAAAAACACAGGGTAATGAAATTAAAATGAGAATCTGGCACTTTCCCACATATCTGTTGAAAAGAGAGGAATTTAAGGAATGGGTAGTAGAAATTATTCAGGAGCTATTTAAGAAAATAGAAATTTCTTCTGAAAACATAGCTAGGTAATGGGATAAAATTAAAGTGGAATTTAAAAATAGCGTGGAAATAAAAGAAAGGGAGATATGGTTAAAAAATAACAAGAATAGTTTAGAATGATTGCCAAATGTTTAAGTATTGCAAAATAGGGGGAATCCCACAGAACAAGAACAGGAGCAACTGCAGAATGCTAAACAGAAAATAATGGATTGCCTCGATACTATGCATGAGTTTAGAAATATTGCTGTTAAGCAATTGGTTTTTGATAATAACTCTAGAGTGCAAAAACATTTAGCACAACTCAGGCAACAGAAAGTAGAAAGGGCTGTAGCCAAGCTTAGGGAGCCTATAACAAGGAAGATAACAAAAGATCCTGTAGAAGTATTAGAAATGTTTTGGAAATTCGATGAAAGTCTGTATAAAGCAAATAAATATGGAAATCAAGAAAAGGCAAAAATGTAAATGTTTATGGAAGAATTAAATATGCCAAGGTTAGAGGTAGATGAGGCTCAATTACTAACAGTTAGGATAGGAAGAGATGAGATAAAAATGACATTGTATAACCAATCTACAGGAAAGTCACCAGGAATAGATAGTATTTCTGTGGAAGTTTGGAAGTTAGGAGGGAAAAAAAACTGATAAAGGTTTTGTTTAACAGTATTTTAAGAAGAGGAGAAGTTAAAGCATCTTGGAAGAATGGTAATGGTAAAACCTAAAGAGTGTAAAGATCCATCAGATCCAGCTTCATACAGGCCCATTTCAATATGAAATCATGATTATAAAGTGTTTATGTCTATAATGGCTAAAAGAATTGCAAAAGTGATACCAAAATTGATAGCTATGGATCAGTGTGGCTTTGTGGAGGGGAGGCAAAAATCTGACAATATTAACAGAGCATTGATAATCCAGAGGGAAGCAGAATGTAAGAAAATACCACTGTTGTTGGTGGGTCTTGAGCAGAGAAAGTATTTGACAGAGTAGACTGGGACTTCATGAGCAGAGCAATGGAAGCATTTGCTTTCCCTGATACAATTATAAGGTTGATTAGGAGTATATATGAGGGATCAGAGGTGAAAATTAAAGTGGGTGGGGTCCTCTCTGATAATTTCTGCTTGAGTAGAGGAACCAAGCAGGGTTGTCCACTTCCCCTTTGTTGTTTTTAAGTATTTAGGAGTATGGATTAGAAATGACTCTGTTGTGGCAGCTAAGGATATGTGGGAAGATACTAAACAGAAAATAATAAAAAAAAAATTGAGAAACTGGAAGCTTTGTTATATGGATATTGTAGAGCAGAGTGTGGGTGTACAGCTTTAAGAAGCTTTCTATGGGCTTGCACAAGTGTATAAATACTGAGCACATGCAAGCCTGACTGCCATTTTGCAGTAAGCTATTGAGATATAAACATGTATGTTTGTGTAGCTTGTCTGTAATCAATTTCAGTACTCTGGCAAGTACAGATTTTTGATAATGCCATTTGGGATAAATTTTGCCAGTGAAGTATTTCAACGAGCAAGAGAGCAAATTTTTTCTGGGTATCCTTGTGCTATTATAGTAGATGATATTCTAGTATGAGGTAATGGTGAAGCTGAACATGACAGACACCTTGAGAAAGGTCTGGAAAGCGCTCATACAGTAAATCTTAAGCTGAATCCTAAGAAGTGCAAGTTCAGGTTATGAGAAGTTACTTTTGTTGGTTATTTGTTTATCAGTTCAGGCTTACGACCAGACCCTTCCAAGCAAACAGCTATTCTTGAGATGCCAGCTCTAGACAATGTTCAAGCCCTTCAAAGCTTTCTTGGCATGGTTAACTATCTAGGAAAGTTCATTCCAGACTTAAGACAACTAGCAGCACCACTCACAGTGCTAATGCATAAAGATGTAACCTGGTCATGGCTGGAACAATGCCAAAGAGCATTTGATATCCTGAAACAGAAAACTGCCAGTCCACCAACTCTCAGATACTATGATGTTCACAATCCAGTTACTCTTTCCTGTGATGCTTCAAAATTTGGTCTTGGTGCAGTCAGTCTTCAAGAGGGTCAACCTGTAGCCTATGTATCCAGATCTCTAACCCAAACTGAAATGCAGTATGCTCAGATAGAGAAAGAACTCTTGGCAATTGTGTTTGAATGTTCGAAGTTCCATGATTATATTTATGGTAGACCAATCCAGATCGAAACAGGCCACCAACCTCTAGTCACTATTTTGAGAAGGCCTATGCATTCAGCTCCAGTCAGATTGTAACCTATGATGTTGTGATTGCAGAAATACAGCCTCAATTTTGTCTACACAAAAGGCAAACTTCTTTATCTTGCTGATACATTATCCAGATCACCCAAAAATATCACTGAAGAGTATAAGAATGAGAGCCTTGATTTTGAAGTCATGGAAGTGAGAAATTTTTCTTCCACACGTCTTTATGAGCTTAGAAATCATACAGTCTCAGATCCTGTTTTACAGAAGCTCAACCACTTTATCAATCAAGGATGGCCATCAGAGCAATCTAGTTTACCTCAAGAAGTGCAACCTTATTTTCCTTATAGAGATGAGATTTTGTCTGACAATGGTATCATTATGAGAGGTCTGAAAGTCATTGTTCCAAAGTCCTTGCAACCAGAGTATATTACTATCTTGCATCGTGGCCACCCAGGAATCAATTCTACTAAAAGGAGAATGAGAGGACTGGAATTTTGGCCTTCTGTGTCACAAGACATTGAGAGAGTACTTTCATCTTGTTCTGTAAGTAATAGTACAAAGCCACATCAACAGAAGGAGCCACTTCAGCTAAACCAGATTCCTGAACTACCTTGGTCGACAGTAGCTACAGAGATTTTCAAGTGGAATGGTCAACATTACTTGGTGTTAGTACTCTTATTCCAGTTGGTTCAATGTTGACCTACTTCCTAATCTAACATCCAGTACTGTCATTACTAAAATGAAGCGTCATTTTGCAGTCCATGGTAGCCCGCAGAAAGTTATTTCTGATAATGGCACACAGTTTACTAGCCAGCAATTCAAAAGATTTGCTGAAGAGTGGGACTTTACTCATGTTTCAAGTAGTCCTGAGTATCTGCAGTCAAACTGGCAGAATGTGCAGTTCAAAGTGTGAAACAGTTACTAAAGAAGTCAAAATGAGATAATAGTGATGTTTTCCTTTGTTTTCCAAAATGTTTTTATTCATTTTATAACACAATAACTTAACAGTATAGTAACAAGAAAAAACAAATAAACTATATACAATGTCCATAACAACTAAAAAAGCAATATACATAGGAGAACACTTAATATTTCTCTAACAGATTACACAATTTTGTCCAAGCAATTAAATGATGGGTTGTGTTGTTAGTCCTTGCTTTTATGATAGCAATCCCATTCTTACAAATGTATTTCACAAGATGAATAAACTCAACTTTAAAGACAGGAGTAGATTGGGATTTCCAATTTTTAGTAACAATTTTCCTTGCTATAGAGAGGATAGACCATAGCAAAAATGTTTGATTTTTAGGAATGGCTTCAGGAACAGGAACATTGAAAAATAGTGATGTTTTCCGGAATCTCTTGAATCTCAGAAATATTTCTCATGATAAACATCTTGGTTCACCTGTTCAGAGACTTCTGTTGAGACAAACCAGAACTACATTACCAATCAGTAGTAGTTTGTTGGTTCCAAGTGCTAAGAATAACAGATTTGTGAAAGCCCATCTGTTAAAGAAACTCTTATCCCAGAAGTCTTATTATGACAAGTCCAGCAAGCCACTCAATTCATTACGTGAAGGAAAGACAGTGAGAATGCAAATGTGCAAAAGTTATGATCATACTGGAGTCGTGAAGAGTATTTGCCCAGAGCTGAGATTGTACACTGTGGAATCACAAGGTGTAGAGTTTAGGTGGAATTGGAAACATTTGCTGCCAGTGTCCGAGCCTGTACCACAGCACTTAGCATGTAAGAAAGACTCTTTATCCAGCGTTCCAGTTCCTGAGGATGTTCCAGTGAATATCCCTGTTCCTGAGATGAATCCCGAAGTTCCTGACATGAGTTATTCACTGAAGACTGTCCCTGTTGCTAAACCCAATTCTGAATACTATGTTACTGGATCAGGTTGTATTTTCAGACCATGTTACAGATACATGGCAACTTGGACATGAACATTGTGTTTGCTTCTGATGTCTATATTATTGCATATCTTATTCTAATGTCATTTCATTGAAGACAATTCATTAAGAGGGAGGATGTAGATCAGTGTGTGTACAGCTTTAAAAAGCTTTCTAGGGGGCTTGCACAAGTTTATAAATACTGAGCATGTGTGAGCCTGACTGCCATTTGTAGTAAGCTGTTGAGATGTATGTCTGTATAGTCTGTCAGCTGATCAGTTCGTTTATATTTTGTAATACTCCTAATCCATACTGATGTGTTTCTATGTAATAAAGCATATAAATGAACTAGCCTACCTGTTCGTCATCTATACTAGAGAGAGACAAGCAACAGATATGGATACTAAGATACAAGCAGTTAAAATGTTTTTAGTCCCTTTCGTCTTATACACAGGTCAGGCATACTTTTATCAACCAGAGGAAAAGCTGTGGATAGCAATTAAAAAAGAGTGGAAGGATTTTACCTGGAAAGGGAAGACAACAAGGGTCAAGGGGGATGAGCTGATTTTTCCAATAGAACAAGGCAGACTAGGATTACCCAATCTGAGGGGTAATTTAGAGCAACACAGTTAAGGCTCTTATACACAGCACAAGCAGAAAAATATGATTCAAAGTAGAAAAGAATGATGATGATACAGAGAGGAAGCTCAAGGAATAAGGAGAGATTGGGATTGCGGATACAGACCCTTAAGGAGAACAACAAAAATCGTACAGAGCATTATATTCATAAAATAACAGGGTGTATTCTAAGAACTAAACCAGCACGATAATGGAGAAAAGAGATTCTGCTGATAGGATGACTGTGGTTAGATGTACAGATAATAGGCAAAAGAGGGCTGGGATTTACTGGAGAAAATTGGAAAAGGATCCAAGGTATTGGGAGCAAATAACTAGAAAGGGAAGGGTGAGAGAATAGTAAGAAGCCAAGAATTTATTTGGATTGCAGGTTAGAGACTGCCTTCCTATCAAGGATTGATATCAGAGTAGAGGCAAAGGGAAAGAAATAGGGGGGGTCCTAAATGAAAGACCAGCACTGGTAGAGTTTTTAATAGAATCTAAAACAGAAGCTGCCATCATATAAGGAATAATTAGTAGAGCATATAAAATATTGCATGGTAATTATAAGAATCAATCAAAGGAGCTCAGAAAGGATTGGGAAGAGAGACTGGATATGTAATTCAGAAAGAGACAATGGGGAATATATGTATATCTCCCAAATATGCAAGAAAGTCTATTAGATTTAGGATCTTTGCCTGGAAGTGTTTACATAGATATTTTTATACCCCAAGTAGACTCCAAAGAATTTTTCCTTAGGTGAATAGCAAATGTTGGAGGTGCAACAGGCAAGAAAGAGGTGGCTGAGAACATATTTTTAGGATTGTAATGAGCTGGCCAACTTTAGGGATTCCCTACTAATTGCTCTGTCGGAGATGCTGGATGAGCAGATTGGATTGACTGGGGAGATTATTTTTTGAGCTACAATACAGAATCAGAATTGCCTAGACATAGTAAAGCCTTCCTGTGTTTAATTATGGTGGCTGCCATAAAAGCAATTACTAGAAAATGGAAATTAAAGTGTAGACCAACTTTAATAGAAGCAGTGAATATAGTAACAGAGATAAAACAACTGGAATTGGGATCTTTAGAAAAGGGATAGAGCAAACTCATAGAAACAATTGGGAATTGTGGGAACAATATATGCAGAATGAGGTTTAAGGGGCAGGATTTGAATGAGCCATATAAAGCTTAACTGATAATGACTAGATAGATTATAAGTGATGTATATTGTTTGCAACTACAGTTGTTTAATGGTGTCTGTGATGTCTAATGTTTGCAACTAAAGTGTTTTTTCATTTATATAAATGTAAGATTGCCTGTGCCATACATGATAATTTAATAAATATGTTTATTGGAAAAAAAAGTATTAACATCTTTGTACGAAGATGTAGCCATGAGTAAGAACTATTTATATGCACACCTCGAACAGGCACCAGTCTGGCTAACAACAGGAAGAACAATGCTCCTACTTAAGAGTGAACCTGCAAGCTACCCTAAAAACTATAGACCAAGAACTTGCCTTCCGATGACATATAAACTATACACTGGAATTGATGCTGACAGAGTTTATAGTCAATTAGAAGAAAACTCAATTATGGCAATAGAACAAAAGGGTAATAAAAGAAAGTCATATGGAACAAAGGATCATTTGTTGTTAAATAAAGTCATAGTGGAGAACTGCAAAAAGGGGAAGAATCTAAGTACGGCATGCAAAGACTACAAAATAAAAGCATTTGACAGTATCCCACATTCATGAATAAAAGAGTGCTTAAAATGTATAAGATGCACCTTATACCGATAAAGTACATCACAGCGACCATGAAACAATGGCAAATCATTTTGCAGTTAAGCCATGATCTAGGACAAATTATTATTCCAGGGATAAAAATCCAAAGGAGGTATTCCAGGGTGACCCTCTGTCACTGCTGCTCTTTTGCCTTGCCCTTAACCTATTAAGCTATCTGCTTAACATATTGGGTCATGGCTATAATTTGGCTCCTAGAAAGCAACAAAATGTGAAGACTTCTTATCTTCTTTTTGTCAATGATTTAAAATTGTATAGCTCATCAGATGAGCCACAACTGCAAGTTGTCAAAACTTTTTCAGATGATATAAGAATGTCATTTGGCCTTGATAAGTGTGCAAAGGAAACTTTTAAAGTAGGAAAACTGCAGCATCAAGAAAATATCAGTTTGGGACAAGAATGTGATATAAAAGAACTTGAGCAAGCGGGAGTGTATAAATATTTGGGAACTGATGAAGGATTAACAATAAAGCATGAACAAATGCGAGTAAAACTCAGTAAGGAATATTTTAGAAGACTTAAATTAATCCTGAAAACAGCATTGACATCTAAGAACAAAGTTCAAGCTATAAACCAATTTGCCTTGTCCTAACATCCAGTTTGGAGTGACTGACTGGCCCCAAAAGGTGTTAGAAAGATTAGACAAGAAAACAAGGATGCTTCATGCTCATCTAATGATTTATAAAAATCAATGCATACCAAGACTATATATTCCTCTTTCTGAAGGAGGTATGGGCCTCCTTGAAATTGATTACATGTATGATGACCATGCCCTGGCCCAGCAATCAAGAAGCCTCAATCCTCACCACTAACACCAGGGAGGGCGTCTCATATAAGAGGAAAGGATAACAAATACACACAGTAAAGTACAATTTCCCTTAAGTGCACATAGAGATCACAGTCAGTCTGAGGCTGGTTGTCCCCATGCTCTCCAGGTCCCCAATAAAACTCCCCACTGGCACAGCTATAGGGTCCAGATCTCAGCCTAGCTGGCAAGCTAACCTCCACTACCCTCTCTGTCCCACCAGTGCTTCGTGTCCCTGCCCAGGTAGCTGCCACACCACACACTGAGATAAGTATTTATACAACTTCACAGACACTCCTGGGAAAGGCTGACACAGATTCTCCAGCTATGCCCTTTTACCCATACTATACGGTAGTAATTTCCGCCACCACCAGCTAATAGTTATCAGCTACCCAAAGGCCCTTAAAAGGGTGTCCAATTATTACTGTGCAATATTATTATCCAATTGGTAATGTGACTAATTAGTCTAAGGCTTATTGGAAGGGCTTATTACAGGATCACTTATAAGCATGCAATGCACTCTAGAGCTTACTTATCTTCACACAAACCAGCCACAGGTAAAAGGCTTTAAAAATATTTAATAATAAATAATTAAAAACACAAGACAATACTACTACACCACAGTGATATCTAAGAGTTCAGAGATCAAACAGAAACTTAAAACAATAGAGTAGGAAAGTTCTGATATAACAGAAAAACACTTGTCTAACTTTCTTCTAAGTTCCTAGCTATTACTACAAGAAAACATACTTCTAAGACACTACTTACATAAGACAGGCAGAGTGCTGATAAGTTGAATATCAAGATCAAAATGCTTACAGTCTCTCTCTGAACAATAGTTTTTAAACTTACTAACAAACAGATCTGCTAGGCCCTCCCAAATTACATCATTTTGACACTTAGGTTTTCCCAGTATACACATTACATAATTTTGACACTTAGTCTGGAGTTCCCATGCAAAAAGGCTACATTATTTAGCAATCTAACACCTGCTCAGTAAACTACAACAATAAAAGACATTTCACATGTACACTCTAGCAATTATTCCTTAAGTTAAGACAATAGAAAGAATGTGCTCAGCCAGCCACTTCAGCACCACTATTTAGATCAAAAGAGTATATGAGACATAATTTTAACTTCAAAAAACATTTGAAATGCTTGGCTTATTTTTCCTTACAGCAGATGGCAATGTTGCTACAATCTTGAAGTTCACATTTTTCCAGTGTTTTCTTTCATTTAAGAAACAAGGCTGTATTTTACATTTATATTTACAAATGATAGAATTATGTATCAAATTGATCTGCAGTCATAGGACTGCATACATATCTGCTGACCTCACAAGACCCAAACATAGTGAAATTTTTGAAACATGAAGAGAATAAATCTAAGATGACTTCCCTGCTTAGTCTATCAGAAGCATATCGGCATCAAGCAGGAATAGAAATCAAATCAGAAAGAGATAAAAATCAGGCAGCAACTGAATGTGCCAAAAAACAAAAGAAAGACTATAAGGTGAAGGATCAGATGAGAAGGCAAGAAATGTGGAAAATACATAAATATAGTTGCAAGTATAGAAAACTCTTTGAACAACCTCATGTTGAACAGGAATGAATGCAGGAATGGTTAAGGAGAGGTGAATTCAAACCAAAAGATGAAAAGTTAATATTGGCGGCCCAAGACAGTGGACCACATACACATTGGTTTACAAAGTCCACTGAACATGTGGGAAAAACAGCTAAATGCAGGTTTTCTAAAACAGAACTGGAAACAGTTGCACAAATTGTTGCTGGCTATGACATACTAATGGTACATAATAATGTGGCATAACTGTTGCACTGGGGGATTGTGCAAATATTATAATATTGAAGTAGCTGAAAAACACTGGAAACGTGAGTCGCAAAGTATCATAGAAAGTAAGGAAGTCTACATCACATGGGATCACCCTTTACCAACAGTTCAAAAGATAGATGGGAGAAAACCAGATATAGTGGTCCATAAAAATAAGACAAAAGTAGCATTGATCATTGAAATCGCTACACCCAATGACTACAGTGTCTTGTATACAGAAAGACACAAAGTCATAAAATATCAGGATTTTCAGGCTGAAACAAGAGCAATGTGGAAGAAAGATACCCAGACAGTTCCAATAGTAGTAGGAGCAATGGGTCTTATAACAAAGAATTTACAGTCATATATAGATACGTTACCAACACATGTAATTCCATATGATCTACAGAAGGAGTCATTACTGGGCACATTGCAGATGCTGCGAAGAGCACTACTGGCTCACATCAAAGATTGACACAATATTAATTTCATGACCTTTAATAATACTTTGACTTAAAAATGGGGTCCATCCCCATCATGGTATTAGAAATCCAAAAGACTTGGAAAAGGTAAAAAAGCATATGGCCATGTAAACCCCCCATTCGGTTAAACATGTAATCAAATGCCTTGTCTCATAAACTTGTGAAGTATTAATGAATGTAAAGGACTTAGTTTTAGATAGACCTTTACAATATACACAGTTTCCATAAAAAGTGCAACTACACACCTTATTTTGACCAACAGTAAGTCCCTTATTCCATCCCATTTTATTCCATGAAAACCATTCATCAAGGTTACTACCACACTGAAACCCAAAATTACAATGATTATCCAAACACTGATCAAAATACGGGTCTATTTATAACATCACAAATGTTATAACATCAGAAGTCTTAAAGGCATTAGTACCAAAAGTAGTAATAAACCTCGGGGTAGGCACATACATTGATATGCTATAATTTTTACTACTATTTTTTTTTTTTTTTATTTGTATATGTGTGTGTGTGTGTGTGTGTGTGTGTGTGTGTGTGTGTGTGTGTGTGTATATATGTATGTATATATATATATATTTATATATATATATATATATATATATATATATACATATATATATATATATATATATGTGTGTGTGTGTGTGTGTGTGTATGTATGTATATATTTTAAATATATATTTTTTATATTTGAAAAAAAAAAAAAAATATATATATATATATATATATATATATATATATATCATGATTTGGGTATGTGGAGGTAGCTAGAGGTTTTGGTGTCACTGTTGCTTTAAATGGTGTTTATTTAAATAGGTTTACTTTTAGATTCTGGTTTGCACTGATGGCATTAGTTAGTGAGCGAAACCGGTTTGCAATTCTGTTCTGCCAAACTGCTAAGTCTGTATTGTAGCTGAGTATCGATTAAAATTTTACTTGATAGATTATTGCAGTGCTGGATTCTTGTTTTGTTGAGAGCCTTGATATATATATATATATATATATATATATATATATATATACACACACACACACACACAGACACACATATCTATATATATATATATATATATATATATATATATAAAAAATATGACATGCATATTAATAGGTTCATAGGTAAGTACTTGGCTATCTGCCTGAGGACATTTATAAGCCTAGCCAGAGTGTGTCGGCTTTTGCCTCCCCATTGATTAATTAACTGATCCTCTGTCAAGCAGAGCCAATAAAGTGATCCCAGCAGTGTATTTTCTGTTACCCATCCACTTCTCAAGGTTTCTCTTGAAGAGTCTTAGTAAGGGGCTCTATCTAATGTAGTTTGGAATTTTGTTCCAAAGCATGGGGAGTCTCTGTGACAGGAATCTATCCCTCCAGTATGTTCTATTTATTGTTGTGGTGAGGTCTAGCTCACTAGAGCGCGTGGCTCGCAGTGACTTGGATTTCTTTAGGTGGAGCATGTCCATCAATTCTGAGTTGGACATGGCTTTGTAAGTCAGGCAGGGATCACCTCTGAGTAAGCAATATGCCACTGAGTACAGCTGGAATTTGTTCAGTCAGGCTGCATAGGACATATTTTTGAGGCCAGTAATCCTCTTGGTGAGATACTTTTGTGGTCTTTCCAGTTGTTGGAAGTGTCTTGTGAGGTACATCCAAAATGGGGCATTGTACTCTATGATGGGTCTAATGAGTGATGAGTAGAGGGGCACTATAACCTCTTTATTTCTAGATGTGAACCCTTTAGTAATTAGATGGGCCACATAGAAGAATTTCCTAACTACCTTGGCAATATGATTGTCAAAGGAGAGATTATTATCTACCTGGGTCCCCAGATCTCTTATTACCTCTTCTGTATTAAGGGGGCTGCCACCTATGTGGTAATTCATGGGTGTTTTGTTTTTCCCAAATGGGATGACTATGCATTTTTTGGCATTTAGCTTGAGGCCATGACTCTGACACCAGGTGTCCGTCTCAGTAAGGCCCTTTTGGAGGATGTCCATGTCAGCCAGAGAGTCAATTATGGCTCCCAGTTTGCAGTCATCGGTGAACTTGGTTAGCCATAGTCTTCCTGTGTTTGCCTGTACTTCTTAGAAGTATATGCCGAACAATAGGGGTCCCAGGACCGAGCCTTGCAGGACACCAATTGTGACTGGTTTAGAGTCGGACCTGGAGCCCGCTATTCTTACCGTGTGAGTTCTATCTGTAAGCCAGTTGGCAACCCATCTCATGACATAGGGGTTTATGTTCAGGCTGGTGAGTTTTTCTGTAATATCCGAGTGGGGAATGGTGTCGAAAGCCTTGGCGAGGTCAAGGTAGGCTGTGTGAACCACCTTTCCCTCGTCTATGGCCTTGGTGACTGTCTCAAAGAAGTCAACCAGGTTTAGTAGGCATGATCTACCCTTAACAATGCTGAACTGGGTCAGGTCAAGTGTTTGGAGGTTCCCAATGTCTTTGTTAAAGAGTTCCATGATGATGCACTCAATAGCCTTGCAGACTAGGCTAGTCAGGCTTATGGGGCAATAGTTACCAGGTTCAGTTGTGGCCCCTCCTTTGTGGAGAGGAATAACCATTGCTGTGCGCCATTCTATGGGCATATAGCCTGTGGAGAGGCTGAGGTTGAACAGCGTGTTTAGGTCAGTGGTTAGTTTGTTCTGTAGTTCGAGCAAGACACAGCCTGGGACACCATCTGGTCCCACTGATGCTGTGTTTTTGGCTTTTGAAAGGGCTGTTTTCACTTGTGCGTCTGTGGTTTTTGGGACACTACACTTTGCCGGTATTGTTGTGGGCCCTTTTAGAGGTGGGGGGGTGAAGTTTGCACTGAATCTATCTGCCAGGATGTTGGCAATATCAGTAGGTTCAGTATATTTTGTGCTATTTTGCACTAGTTCAGTGCATATCTGTGAGTTGCCACTTAGATTCTTAACATAGCTAAAGAAGGCTTTGTGGTTATCTTTTGAATCCTTGGCTATTTTTTTTTCGAAGTTAGCCTTGGATGATTTCATGAGGGACCTTAGTGTCTCACTGATACTGATCAAGGTTTTCTTTCCTTCTTGGGATTTGCTTTTTTTCTGAACTAGTTTCCTCCTTCTATTGTATAACATGTTTATGGCAGGGGTCCACCAAACTGGTTTCCTTCTCTTAGAGGAGTGAGTCTTGGTTTTGCTAGGGATGGCACAAGCCATGCATCTTTGTAGGTGCTCATAGAGTGCATTTGTAAAGGTATCTGCATCTTGGGCAGCGTTATCCTTTAGCGTGGGGCTGTGAAACTTACCACCTCTGTCTTAAGATGAAGTTTGCTTTAGAAAAGTTTTTTACTGTGGTTTCTTTAGTTGGGGTGGTGGGTGGTGATTAGTTTATGGTCTGAGCTAACCAGTGACGTGGCCCTCGACACTGAACACCAACACCCCATGTTGGTGTTGACCAGGACCATTTATGTTTTCACCTCTGGTAGAGGAGTGGGTAGAGAGCCTGCCAGGCATTTGAGTTGATGAATTCCAGGAAGTGTGGGCCTGAGAGTTTGTTTCAAAAGTGTTTTCCCAGTGAAAGGTAGGGTAATTGAAATCCCAATATCAGGTGTGGTGGGACCTTCATGTTTTCCAGTGTTTTCCAGAAAGGGTGAGTGGTGGTCCTGGGTCATGGAGGGTGATCTGTAGCAGGCCACAATTTGCATTGCAGATTTGCCTGATGTTAGTTGCACATGGATGATCTTAGAGGTATCATGCTGTGCCACTAACCTGGAGGTGTAGGTATCCTTGATGAATATGGATACCCCCATCCTTTTGTATTTCGGTCCATGTTCTGTGGCCGAAATGTGTGGTATGAGTTGTAGCCCAGTAGTGCTGGGGTTCTTTCTGGAGCCTTGAACCAGGTTTCAGTTACTGCACAGATGTCGATGTTCTCCATACTGAGGAGTGCTTCGAGCACGTGCATTTTGAGATTTAAAATCCTGGCGTTGAGTAGCATAACCCTCAGTTTTTTGTTAATTGTGCTGTTTACAGAGGTGGGTTTGATTTTTGGGCCTTGCCTAAAAAAGGCACTATGGGGGCAGCAAGAGCCTTGGCCAGTATTCGAAAGCCTACGGGTGACAGGTGCAAGCCATCTCTTGCGAAGCAATGTGGCTTGTTCAGCATGTCGTCCCAGGCTGACAGACACTGGATCCCCTTTGAATGACACTAGAAGCTTAGCCAATTGTTGAAATTGATCTTTCTTTCTTTATACTGAGGTATCATTCTTGGTGAGGGCAGGATGCTACTCAGGGTCAGGGTCATACCAGCCTCAGAGAGCTCTTCCACGTCTGTTTTCATGTAGTCCAGGAAGGTATGTTTCAGGTCATTCACACCAGCATGAACAATGACAGAGTCATATTTGTACTTGTTCTGGAGTGACGTGAGTGCTTGTGTTATGTGGTGGATTCCGGCTCCCGCCAGGCAGCTAACAGTAACCTTCTCCTTGTCCAGCCTAGTGCGTGGGACGTCAGTGTGCCTGACTATAGAGTCACCTATTACTAGTGTGTTAGGTATGTTATTTCGCCTTAAGGGCTGTGATTGTGTGGCACACTGATTTTGTGTTTCATGTGTTGTCTGGTTTGTGACGAGAGGTGCAGGTTGTTTGGGTGTCTGCTTTGGAGGTCTGTGATGCTTTTGCAGGTTTTTATTTAGAGCCTCCGAATATTTGTGTATTTATGTGTATTTTTTTTTGCTGTGTTTTAGGGTAGGTCTGTGTGCAGGTGGGGTTGGTGTGGCAAATTACCTTTCTCCTCTTGACTGTCTGTTCTAGTCTTGGGTGGAGACAGCTTAGCTTCCAGTTTGTCTGCATAACTGCATCTCTCGCATATGTTAGTGTTTTGTGGTAGGAGGAGAGGGTTCTCTCTGTACATGAGGCATTTGTAACATTGCCTCAGGATACCCAGATTCACCAGCTGGACTGAACACCTGAAATTGCCCTTTGGTCATGCCTGAATAGTAGGGTGAGCTGCTTAGTTGCTTGGTTGGTGAGGGGTGAATAAAGAGCCTTGCCCTGCTGGGCAATCAGTGTCAGGGTATATTAGCGCTTGCTATTAGGTTTGAGGAAGTGCTGGGCTGTAGGATGCTTTTTGAGTGCTTAGGTTGAGAGTTAGACAAGTTTCAAGGGAAAAACTGAAGAGGAGACTTAGTGGAGCCGGGAATAATTTAACCGTAGCTAACCTGCCCTGCCTGGTGCGCAAAACCGTGCAAACGCAGTTTTAATAGTGGGGAAATGAAAGAGATAGAAATTAGCCAATAATCTACTAACTTCTGGGTTGGAACCACTCCTCCAGGGACAGATAGGTTGCTCAAAGCTCCCTTCTCTCACAGGTGAACAGAGAAATTTCCTTCTAGCCAAGAAAGGTATGGGCAACTCAGAAACTAGTATCACAGCCCTGAATTCAGCACTAGCCTGAAAACTGGACTATACTAGCTTAGAAAGGTGGGAAACAAGGATTTTTTTTTTTTTTGAAAAGATAAGACAAAAACAGTAAAAATGCACTTAAAACAGCTTTAAACGACTACAAACAATCAGAAAAGGCTATCACACTTTAGTGTGTAGCCTACAACAGTTAAACAAATTATTTAAACAAAAAACAACTTTTTAAAAGTGCAGGCAGTCAAATAAGTACAATATGTGAAAAAGCAAGCTTTTAAATCACAACAGAAAACAGTTAAGTACAGCAAGAAAGTACAGAAAACTGATACTTAATCACTCCCAAGTCTCTCTTCTAAGCTAGAAGGCTTGTATCAGATTAAGGCTTTCTAGTGCTACTCAGTAGGTTAGTTACAGGAAAGATGGGAAACAAGTGCAGATGTGGTCTTTTAAACCAGAAAGTTGAAAGAGATGGACAAACTGTCCAAATGGTCATAAACTATAGATTCTGGGCCAAGAACCACTCCTCTCTTGATAGACAGGCTACCTAGTGCTTACAACTCCCACTGATAAGCTAGAAGGCTTTCCTCCAACACAGAAAGGCTTGCGGGGCTTAGAAGCTTACCAACAGTCCTGGATACAGCAACTCTGTATCTGGACTAGGCTAGTTACAGGAAAGGTGGAAAACAAGTGCAACTGTGGCTTTTAAACCAGAACGTTGAAAGAGATGGAAAAAAAACTGCCCAAACGGCCAACAGCTACAATTTCTGGGCCAGGAACCACTCCTCTTGTGGTAGATAGGCTACCTAATGCTTACCACTCCTACTGATAAGCTAGAAGGCTTCCCTCCAACACAGAAAGGCTTGAGGGGGCTCAGAAGCTTACCAACAGTCCTGGATACAGCAAGTCTGATTACCTACAGTCATGGATACAGCAGGTCTTTATCTGGACTTGACTAGTTACAGGAAAGGCAGAAAACAAGCTTAGAATTTTTTTATTTACAGAAAAGCAGCTAAAACAGCAGTAAATACAATTCAAATTGCAGCGCAGGCCGGCACACCCAAGTGTGTAGCAACACTACAGCAAATACAGTTCAAATAAATGCAATTAAATTAAGAAATGACTAAAAAAACAAATGCAGAAGGCAATAAATTAGAAGGCTACTAACAAGCAATAATAAGTGCAGAGTAAGAGCGACTGAATAGATAACAGCACACAGAAGAGCAACTAAGACAGTTACAGTAAGAGCAGCTGAATAAAATATATATAAATATTTTATTTATTTATTTTTTTTTTTTTTTGAGGGAGGGAACAGAGCAGGATTAAGATGCTACAGGGGTTGTCCTTCCCAAATGCTCTCTTTGTGCACAGTAGGAGTGCCTGAAATTAGAATATGACCTCACTGCACTCAAGTTGAGTGAGCAAATGAGATGGGCCCAGAAGGAGTATCCAAATACAAATCTACAAGAGGGGCGGGCAGTTTCAAAGCTACCAACATTAACACCAAAGCAAAAACAGGGAGGGTGGGGAACTAACTGTAGAGAGACAGCCACATCTTCAGTTGAGTTAATATTCAGTGAAAAACACAAATAAATAAATTAAATACAGTACTATATGAAAAAGAGCAGATAAAAGTGTACTTAAGTTCACTTATACGTCCAGTTGATTTCAGGTAGATGTTAGCCAGCCAAAGCTCAGATATTAAGCAGAGATAACTCAAAATGTACCACTTATATAAGGCAGGACAGAATATCAGTGATGAGGTGAAACTACCCCCAGTGCTATCAATGGCTACACAGAAATTCTAACAAATACTCTGTAGAGAGACAGCCACAACTTCAGTTGAGTTAATATTCAGTGAAAAACACAAATAAATAAATTAAATACAATACTATATGAAAAGAGCAGATAAAAGTGTACTTAAATTCACTTATACGTCCAGTTGATTTCAGGTAGATATTAGCTGGCCAAAGCTCAGATATTAAGCAGAGATAACTCAAAATGTATCACTTATATAAGGCAGGACAGAATATCAGTGATGAGGTGAAACTACCCCCACTGCTATCAATGGCTACACAAAAATTCTAACAAGTACTCTGTAGAGAGACAGCCAGAACTTCAGTTGAGTTAACACTCAGTGAAAAACACAAATAAATAAATTATATGAAAAAGAGCAGATAAAAGTGTACTTAAATTCACTTATATGTCCAGTTGATTTCAGGTAGATGTTAGCCGGCCAAAGCTCAGATATTAATCAATAATCATTTACAAGGAATTCAAACCACAAATGTGTAAATGGACTCATGCAATGTTTTTCTTCCTCCCCGTATAGTATTTTTCTAATACAATTCATTCAACATCCCCATAGGCATCTTGGGGTAGAACTAGATAACATTAATTTTGCTTCTAGTAACCCCCTATTATCAACACCATTTACTGTATGAATCATTTGGTCCATTATTGTCTTAAAACTGGAAGTTAACTGTCATTTTTCCATTTTTCTCCAGAATATTAAACTGTTAAACATTAAGTAAAAATTTAAAATGTAATATTCAGGATAACAGCTACACATCCTATTTAAATCGACTTTACTTTAAGTACTGAATATTGAAAAGAGATATAAGAAATGGAGGTATGATCTTTAGAAAAACTGAAGGAGCAAATTACATAGAAAAATGGGATTTGTGTGCAGTACACATGTAGAACAATGAAATATGCATATTGCATGAAGGTAGCTATAGTTTGTTTTCTATTAATGTAAATTTTGATTTAGCAGAGAGTATTATGATCAGGTTGCAGATCATCACCTGTTTATTATGTGTTTGAGACATGGATGCTAAGAAATTCACCCTGAAAGCAAAACGTGAGAGGTAAATCTTGGCATCCCTGTCGCAAACACATAATCAAAGGTTATGATTTCAGACCTGATCATAATTCTTTGCATGGCATGGAGCTATATCTGCTTCATGTACTACTAGTTGCAGAAAAAAATGTTTTACAGGCTTCCGAAGCTATAAAGCACCTAGCATACTCTGTCAGATATTGTAAATTATGTTTACACACACCTTGCCATGCCTCTCAAATGTCCAGATTTTCTCAGAATGACCACATTTTTACCTCATATGTTTGGGCTGTTCCTCAGAAAATCTCTGGTTTTTGAACAAATATCTGAGGATTGAAGTTACTAAATAATGAAATACATTTGAGTTTCAGACTTTGTATTCTTCGTAAAATGCAGGCAAACATACAACCTTCTAAGTTTATAACAGGAAGTCCGGGCCTCATAGTTTTTATTCTGCCACTGTTTGATTGGTGTCATGCTATAGTAGCATTTAAATGTTTTGTCTTTTTCTGATACCATAATCACTGCACTCCATGCACTACAAAGATGCTAAAAGCCGCATTTCCTTTCCTTCTCTTACTTCTCTCTCTCTCTCTTTCTTGATATATATATGTATTTATTTAACAATCTGGTTCTCTGACCACCAGTACAGCTTATTTTACATACCATTGCTGTCACATAACTGTTTGCCTCAAACAGACAAGATAAACTTTACGTATTTTACTTGTGACTTAACTGTCCTTTTACTAAACGCAGTTTTAAAACTGAAGTACATCTACTACATTCAGTCTAATAAAAGTCATTATAGTCAAAAGATGATTTGCACCCCACAATGGACATCCATTATGCAGCACACAGACATAACTTTGCCTGTATTACCATACTCTGATAACAAGGATGTTAGGTAACCACTTCAGTCCATTGAGTTGCTCCACACTCCTTATTCATACAACCATAGTACTGACTTCTAAAAATTTTATCAAATCTTTATAAAAACTCACAAATGATTGTTGTCCCTATAGACCATAGCACTACAATAATTTTCATTCAAATCATCCAACTTAAAATGAATATTAATGTGTAACAGTTCAGTAAAACAAAAGTAATTACCCCTGTCATCCTGTAGGTCAGGATTCACCAGGTATCCCATTATTTCAAAATAGATACAACTGTCCACTATATATCCTATACGAAACCCATGGTTAGCTCCCTAATTCATATGTACAATAAACAGTGCCACATGTTTATAAAAATGTTCCATCTGTGTTGTCCATTTTCATTCTTCCTAAACATGTGGGTTTGGATCCAATCATCAGATGCTACTAGGCCGCTTTTTACAGCTTGCGTTTACTGCAAACTCTCGAGCTCCTCCCTTACCCATAATGCTGTAGTCCCATTCTATACCTCAGATCTTAGTTGCTTGTAAGAAATAATGATTATAGAGAAACCACTATCTGGACCTCAAAAGGAGGAAGTTTGGTTCCCCCAGTATCTTCTCATTCTTCCAGAAGTCATAAACAAGAAAGGTAGGGGGTTGGGGGGAGTCAAGGAAAAATGAAAATGGACAACACAGATGAAACATTATGGTGAGTACATAATTTTTTTATCTGATTATGTCAATTTTCATTCCTTCCTTAACATGTGGGACAGAATCCCCAGCTACCTGAATCCAAGTTGGACTCTAAGAAATTATGTTCCTGAGTACTGCTGAGCCAAATGATGCTCTTCCCCTAGAGACCAGATCAACTTTGCAATGAGTAATAAAAGTAAAAGGATTAGCCCAAGTGGCTGCAGCACAAATAACATCCACAGAATATCTGGATAGAAATACTGAAGTAGTTGCTCGGATAGAAATATTGAAGAGGATGCTATGGATCTAGTTGAATGCAGGGATAAACCCATTTTGTAGCAAACAAAGGAAATGCAATCAGTTAGGCACTTAGCTAAAGTTATTTTGGTAACAGGCTTTCCCAATCATGATTTTGAAAAGGAGACAAATTATTGCTCTGATTTTCTGACTTGTTCAGTTCTGTGCATATAGAAATAAAAT
Organism: Protopterus annectens; assembly: GCF_019279795.1. Lineage (NCBI taxonomy): Eukaryota > Metazoa > Chordata > Ceratodontiformes > Protopteridae > Protopterus > Protopterus annectens. The sequence continues at coordinate 247,113,386 of NC_056750.1, forward strand.
TGTGTGTGAACATCCAACAAATGTAAAGTGTATTCCCCTTTATTGCAGAAATTTGTGAAGAAGACTGGAAGGTTGGTTGATTGATTAATGTTGGATCCTGACACGACTTTAGGAGGAAAAGATGGATTGGTTCATAAAGACACACTATCTTTATGAAAAATCAAATAAGGAGGTTGTGATGACCCACCAGTGGGCAGTAATCAAGGAGCCTCAATCATCACCACTGGTAACAGTTGAGGATGTCCACTGAAAGGATAAGTACACATATAGTATTTCCAGATAGAACTGTCTGCATGACGTGCAATTTATACACACACACACACACACGCACACGCACACACACACACACACACACACACACACACACACACACACACACACACACACACACACACACACACACACACACACACACACACACACTTACTAGCTATGCCCCCTTCTGCCCAGACTATAAGGTAGTTACCACTGTCACTAGAGCCCCTTATTAGCTACTGTAACACACACACACACAGGCTGGCACAGGTTTACTAGCTATGCCCCCTTCTGCCCAGATTATAAGGTAGTTACCACTGTCACTAGAACCCCTTATTAGCTACTGTAAGGCCCTTAACAAAGAGTGACCAATCTTACTGTGTAATATTAATATTAACAAAAAGGCTAGTTTAACCAAGAGAAGGCTATTAGGAGTGGCCCACACAGTGTCACCAAATAAATATTTAAGTACTCTCAAAACTTAAATATCTCCACACAGATCAGCCACAATGAAAGGTTTAAATATATTTAATAATAAATAAAACAACAAGACAAATACTAAATATATAGTACAACAAAGGACCAGGCTTAAATTGTGGGAAGTGTACTTACTATATTGAATTCAATGCAGTCACGTAAAATAACCAATGTTCCACACAAAGGAATGGAGCTGTAACCTGTAAACTGCTCTACTCAATTATTAAGATAATTAAAACACAGGGCTAATAAACGTGGTTTCTACTGGATGCTTGGATTTATTTTTACATGCTGGTCGCGTGTTTTTTCTACAAGCTATTGCCCAGTGGATGAGCAGGTTCGAATGAACACTCTATGGTGATTTTGACTCTGTTTTATATTGGATTAAGTATTCGCAAAGTAGAGCAGTTTACAGGTTACAGCTCCATTCCTTTGTGTGGAACATTGGTTATTTTACGTGACTGCATTGAATTCAATATAGTAAGTACACTTCCCACAATTTAAGCCTGGTCCTTTGTTGTACTTTATACGTTTTTTTTTTTTATATCAGGACAAGGCGCTGTGAGCATTAATCTTTGTTTTTAAATACTAAATATATATTCACAGTGACATCAGAGTTCAAAACCTCAGGAAATATTTAAATAACATTGCAGTACATGCTCACACAAATAAAGAAAATATCTAAACTAAGCTTTACTAGATTCCTGACTGTATCTAAGAGAGTTATACTGTCCCCTAGAAACTTATTTCATTAGAGCAAGGCAGATGTGTGGTGAATTGGTCTTGTTATTGTCATGTCCAAGACATAATGCAGAATGCTCTGTCTCACTAAGAGACTTCTCAAAATAGGTTTATATCACATGATCGAAACACAATAACAGCGAACACCATAACATCGAACTTCAAACTCTGAAAGCTGAGAACAGCGATTTATTTCCATGAGAAAAAAAAATCGCTGTTCCAGCACAAAACACGGAGCACACAAACCTTACACACCATTTCTAATGTGGGGGGCAAAGCCCCCCACACCCCTCTACTTAAATATACCAACTCCGAGATCGCACCACAGTGGGAAAAAATTTGATGTTCCACGGCTTCACTGTTGTCAGTCTTCAAGGTTTTGGGTTCAATATCATAGCATTCTAAGTTTTGCAACTACGATGTTATGATATAGACCCCTCAAAATAATATCTCAAATATTACTGTTGAGATAGCTTACAGAATGACATAATTTCTAGTTATCTGACTTCTAGCCCCCAGGCCAAACCCCCTATTGCTAGAAGCTGGCAGCATTTAGCAACTACTTATAAAAATATACAGACAAGGGCTTTTCCTCAGATCTCTGGCAGATGCTGGAAGTCATAAAACAATTGTATTCCTTCACACTTCAAAAGTAGCAATTAGTTCACTCCAAGGACAATACAGAAATCTGCATGGTACAGACCTTGTGTCTCTAGCTGCAGTGAAAACTTAAGAGATAGTCTCTTTATTGCGTCTTATAAAGTAATTTAATTTATTTTTCTAAAGTTTGCTGGACTGAGGTTAAACCTCCAGTTTCCTCTGTCAAGCATATACATTTAAACAGTTACAAAAGTGCATGTACATTTCTATTCTCTTCCAGTAGGGAATACTATGGTTGCAGTTCAAACACAGCACTTTGCAAATACCTTTTCAACACACATCTGTACAAGCAGTTTGATATACACATGATGGATCTAGGACTGTTGAACGAAAGTTCAACAGTCCGAATCCACTATCACCGAACATACTTTAACAAAAGCGCTTTCGCTAAAGTGTGTTAAAAAAAAACACTAAATTTACTTTTACGCAGGGGGGCAAGCCACCCTGCATCCACCACACCCCCCACTTTAATATTCTCACTCCGAAATCACACTACAGTGAGAAAAAGGGAATTTTCCATTATCCGCACCGTAGTACAACCGGCACAACAGGCATACTTATGCGAAAATGGTGCTTTGGTGAAAAGCATTTTCACTAAGTATGATCGCCCATTCGTGATTCCGTAAAAAGTGCGTTCGTGCAAGAGTCCTAGACCCCACATGACATACAGTTCTAATACATTTGTAACACAAGCATCTTGTACAAATCATTTCAATATTCACCAGTGGCATATAATTATTTACAAAATTCCAGCTACCTATGCTGGAAGTATCTCCTTTTGTCACATTTAATTCTTCCCCCCTTTGAAGACTCAAGCTAGTTTTTCAAGTCACTCTTGAGAAATGTTGCTTGAGTGGGATGAGCCTGTCTGGGAATACATTACCCCATTCCCTGTGTTAAGATTCCAACTGCCTTTATATTGCTGACCCATTACAGTGTTGCACTGTCATATCATATGCCTGCAATCCTAGGTGCCACCATAGTAGCTTAGGATTTTGCTGGCTGGATCCCTTTAGCCATAGATCCCTCTTAGACTCCTCCTACCTTCTACTGCAAATACTTAGAACTAGTGTCTCCCTATCATGGTAAGGTTTCATCATGTTAACATGGTACAATCTGTGCCCCTGCCTCCTACTTTGCAGTTCTACCATATAGTTAACATCACTGACCTTAATTACCACTTTGAAGGGTCCCTCCCTAGTTGCCTGCAGCTTGTTGTGTCTGACAAGAATGAGAAATAAAACCTGCTGTCACACAGCATACTCTCTAACTCAAGCATTCCTGTCATACCATACCTTTTTCTGCTGTTGGGCATCTGCCAGGTTCTCCTGGGCCAAGCACATGTGTTCCCTGAGCCTTGTCCTGAGGTTTAGGACATATGGCACAACACTCTTTGTGGGATTCACACTCACCCTTCCACTCATCAAGAATCAAATCTAGAGGCCCCCTCACCCTATGCCCATTTAGCAATTCAAAGGCTGAGAAATCTGTGGACTCCTGTATCACCTCTCTGTAAGGAAACAACAGATGGGGCAAATATGTGTCCCACTACAGCTTAAACTGGTCTGTAAATGCATGATATTTAGTGCAGAGTGTAGAGTTTAACATCTCCACAAGACCATTAGTCTGGGCATGGTTGGGGTGGTCTTTAGGTGCTTCACCACACAGAGCTTCCACAGACAAGCCAGCAGGTCTGACATGAAATTGGCACCTCTGTCAGTCAGTATTTCTCTTGGGAAACCTACCCTGATAAAACAGCCACTGCCTCAGGGTATCTGGTAGCAAAATCTACTACCACTAGGATATACTTCTTTCCTGTGGAACTTGGGGTACTCAGAGGTCCCACAATAGCCATAGCTACCCTCTGAAATGGCTCCTCAGTCACAGACAAAGGCAACAAAGGAGCATTTCCCATTATCTCATGCCTTGCCTACATTTTGGCACTGCTCACAGGTCCTCCAGTACCCTGTTACATCCTTGGAAATCCCAGGGCAATTAAAGTTCTGCATAATAACTCCCTTGCTACACTTTATGCCCATATGACCTCCAAAGAAAATGTCATGGAATATGGCTAAAAGTGCCAGATGGTAGACTCTGGGCACTACCAACTGCTGTATTCTCTCACCCTGTAGCCCTGGTATCCTTTGACAGCGGTGCCTCACTGTCAGTCATGGTACTACTACTCACCTTTGCCCTTGCAGTCACTCTGTCCAAGGGAACATCAGTACCCACCAACAGCTGTGGCTCGCCTTCAGTTTCCCTGCTACAGGGTAGCTCCCTCTCTGAAGTAACCACCTCACCAGTCCGGGCTTCAAGTGTGCAGGCTGTCTAGGTCCACCCCAGGCTACCAGATCCAAATGCCTGTCTCCAAGCCTGACTGCATGTAACTGCATGCACACAAGGTACTGCATTATCAAAATCATTCCCTATCAGGATATCTGTATGGGGTATCCTAAAACACATCCACTTGCTTGCTTCCTTTTTCAACTTCCCAGTCAAGGTGAACCCTAGCCAAAGTTATTTGGGTTGGGGTCCCTCCTAAAGCTGTCACTGGAGTAGACTGCCCAAGCAAGTAGTGCTCCTCTTTAACCATTGCAGGCTTCACAATGGTTAGGTCAGAGGCTGTGTCTCTGTTAGGAGTTGTCTGTTTCCCATCTACTAAGACAGGATATAACCTCTTGTAGTAATTTGGTACCCTTGCTGTCTTCAGACAACTTACCACTGGCATTCTATCATTTGCTGGCTCCCCCACCTTATGTTACCCACCTTGCCTCTGTGGACATCTATACGCTACATGGTCCCAATGGTTACATTTAAAACATTTAATCCTTGATCTTGGCCATGTACCTGAACAAGTGGCTTCCCCTGTTACTGGCAGACTCTGTTGGGGTGGTTTCAGCTGGCCACTGGGTATCCCTTTCCTGTACAGTGATGCTCTGCTTGCTAGGTATTGGTCTCCCTTTTTATTCTCTATCTGCCAACCAGATTCGCATGTCCTCACGCAAAGTGTGAAGGGCTTGTTCCCTCACCAAAAGATCTGCAGGCCCTTCAAAGCTGGTGACCTGACACCCACTCACCCACCTATGAAAATAAGTGCTTAGCTCAGCAACATAATCACACACATTTTCATCTGCCTTGTGTCTATGCTCATGAAACTTTTTTTCTATAAGACTCAGATGTTAACTTAACACTCTAATAAACAATTTTTAACTGTATTATAATTTAAGCAACCAGTATCAGAGAATTTAGAAACAGCAATTATAGCTTTACAATGGAGTAGGGGGGTCAGGAACCGTACCCAGAATGCTTGGTCAGCATTATACTGTTTACAAACCCTTTCAAATATATGACTAAAACTATCAAAATTATCACCCTCTGTAAATTGTGGAAGAAATTTACTAACCTTTATTGCTTCTGAGGTTTGGTTATTCCCTTCCCCTTTACCTCCACGACCCTGGAGAAGAGGCAGCATCTTTTTTTCATGTTGCCTCTGCCGCTCATTTTCTTCAGCCTCCAAATGTCCCAATTTCTCATTTTCTTCAGCCTCCCAATGCCACAGTCTCTCTGCTGATTCTATTTCCAAACATTTGGATTCCAGTTCAAGTCTCTTTAACTCCAGATGGATTTTTAAGTCCTCTGAGGCAAAGTTGAACCATCCATTTTCTAAGAGTTGTACACCCCCAAGGCCAGTCCAGTTGTCTTCCTGGTTGCTGGTCTGTGACACAGCTGTGGTTAAGGCTGCAATCATTTCTCCTCTAGTCAGGTTGGCATGCCCCAGTCCTTTGGCTTGGCACATCTCAGCCAAAATGTTCCTTGTCAGCCTGCCATAACCCTCTACTGACATGCTTGCCTGCTCTCCCTGACTAGCTAAGCTAACAAAAAATAAAACTATTGTGATATGAAACTCTGAATGCTTACCATGTGGCTGCTTGAGAGTACAAACACCTTCTTTAGTACCATTGTTTACAGGCTACAGGAGTTCAATATCCACACCACTGAATCCCAATATGTGACGTGGTGATCCCACCACTGCCAACCAAATGTGATGTGGATATCCCACCACTGCCCACCAAATGTGACAACATACCACTGGACCAGTAATCAAGGAGCCACAATCACCACTGACAACAATGGGGGTAGTCCACTGAGTGGATGACAAGTACACACACAGTATTTTCAGATACAGCTTTCTGCATCAAGTGCAATTTCCCTTAAGAGCACAGAGAGACCACAGTCAGTCTGGGCTGGTTTCTCCCTCTTTCTCCAGATCCCCAGTAAGACTCCCCACTGGCACAGTTATGTTTTGGAGTCCTTAGCCATGGTTCCAAGCCAAGCAGTCCAACAGTCTCTCTGTCAAACCAGTGCTTCGTGTCCCTGTCCACGTAGCTGACACACACACACACACACACACACACACACACACACACACACACACACACACACACACACACACACCTGGAGAAGGCTGGTACAGGTTTACTAGCTATGCCCCCTTCTGCCCAGACTATAAGGTAGTTACCACTGTCACCAGAACCACGTTATTAGCTACTGTAAGGCCCTTAACAAAGAGTGTCCAATCTTACTGTGTTATATTAATATTAACACAAACGGTAATCTGACCAAGAGAAAAGGCTATTAGGAGTGGTCCACACAGTGTCACCAAATAAATATGTAAGTACTTTCAAAACTTAAATATCTCCACACAGATCAGCCACAATGAAAGGTTTAAATATATTTAATAATAAATAAAAGAACAAGACAATACTAAATATATATTCACAATGACATCAGGAAATATTTAAAATAACTTTGCAGTACAGGCTCACACAAATAAAGAAAAACATCTAAATTATGCTTTACTAGATTCCTGACTGTAACTAAGAGAGTTATACTGTTCCCTAGAAACTTACTTCATTAGAGCAATGCATATGTGAGGTGAATGGATCTTGTTGCCGTCAGGTCCAAGACATAATGCAGAATGTTCTGTCTCACTAAGACACTTCTCAAAATAATATCTCAAATATTACTGCTGAAATAACGCAGAATGACATAATTTCTGGTCATCTGACTTCTAGTTCCCAGACCAAAACCCCATTGCTAGAAGCTGGCAGCATTTAGTATCTACTGAAAGATTAGTATTATTCTGTTTTATTCACTGTCTTTTTAAACTGTTGCTAGCATGATTATTAGCTTGAATAAAAAGCTGCAAGAATAGTATGAAATATAAAGGGTTAATCTAAAATAATATAAAATGCTGAAAAATAGAAAGTAGTGTATGTGCTGGCAAACATATAATAGCTTAAATTGATTTTTGGCATCCATGTGAAGGAGTATGTTATTGAGAAACAAAGTCTATAAAAATAACTACATTGATGGCAGCTGCAAGGACATCCATGAAGTAAAGCTGAAACATCAAGCAAGATAAAGATGAAACACAGATAGTGTTGGAACACTACATTTCAGATAACTGAGTTTCCTTGGACCACCGAGCTTAAAGAAAGGACAAATCATAAATTAGAAGAACAAAGAAAAACTGTTCTACAAAAAAAGAACTGTTTTACATCGGACTCTGGAAAAATACCAGATCTTCTGGTATAAATGTAACTATGCATAAACAGACTTTGGGAATTTGCTATAGAGAGCTGACAGCATATGTGTTGCGTGTTTGTAAAACCAAAATTCAAATGTAACAGAAATGTCATGCTAAGGCAGTTTACTGTAGCAGTTTGCCTCCGTGTATTTATTGTACTTAGTACAATCCAGTATTTAAAAGTAGTTGAGTATACTAAGAGCTTATATACTTTGGTGTGCTTGCATGCAAATCTAAATAACAAGAAGTAACCAACAGAAGGCCGCACAGAATTCATCTACCTGTAAAAATATACAGATAAGGGATTTTCCTCAGATTTTTGGCAGATGCTGGAAGTCATAAAACAATTGCATTCCTTCATGCTTCAAAAGTAGCAATTAGTTCACTCCAAGGACAATACAGAAAGCTTCTTAGTACAGACCTTGTGTTTCTAGCTGCACTGAAAACTTGAGAGATAGCCTCTTTATTGCATCCTATAAAGTAATTTAATTTCAGATATTTTTCTAAAGTTTGCTGGACTGAGGTTAAACCTTCAGGTTCCTCTGTTAAGCATATACATTTAAACAGTTACAATAGTGCATATACATTTCTGTTCTCTTCCAGTAGGACACACTGTAGTTATATTTCAAACACAGCACTTTGCAAATACCTTTTCAATAGACACATATGTACAAGCAGTTTGATATACATGACATACAGTTCTAATACATTTGTAACACAAGCATCTTGTATAAATCATTTTTGATATTCACCAGTGACATATAATTATTTACAAAATTCCAGCTAGCTATGCTGGCAGTGTTTCCTTTAATCACACTTTGATATACACATGACATACAGTTCTAATACATTTGTAACAAAAGCATCTTATATAAATCATTTTGATATTCACCAATGTCATGTAATTATTTACAAAATTCCCGCTAGCTATGCTGGCATTATTTCCTTTTGTCACAGAGGTTTATAAGATAAAGCTTTTAGTTCTGAATCTCTCTTAGCTGATGTAATGGCTACCACAAATATCATTTTCCACATTAAATACTGTTTTTCACATTTTGCAGCTGGTTTAAATGGTGATCGAGTCAGGGCTTGTAACACTAAATTCAAATCCCATGGTGGAATAAGATTTTTAAAGAGAGGTTTTAGCAAAAAGATTCCTTTTATAAATGCTTTACAGAGTCATTATGAAGCTAAGGTGGAATTGTCAATTCCAACATGAAAATTAGAAATAGGAGCTAATTATAATTTAACCATTGATAAACTGGCCCCTTCATTAAAAATAGTAGCCAAAAATTCAAGAAATTACAGTTGTGTAAAATCTTATCATAACAGTAGATGCCCTTCTGTTCACTGTTGTAGTATTCATAACATTAGGGATCCCCTGCCAAGGGTGGCCCAACATCTGGCCAGTATACCAAAGTCTTAGGTTGTTTTAAGGTGTGCAGTAAGTCACGTGCATGCTCCTCCAGTATCATAGGGTAAAAGGTGACATCCGGATGTACCATCCTCAGTACCGAGAACCCCAGTAAGAATGCCAGTACAAGGAAAAAAAAGAGGTATTTAGTACATCCAGAAGATAAATGGACCAGGGGGAGCAGGGAAGAAGTGAATACTGCAACAGAGAAGGAAAGGACATCTACTGTTATGGTAATATTTTACACAACTGTACTATGTCCTTCCATTTCAATGTTGCAATATTCATAACATTAGAGAGAGAGAGTGCCAAACTCAGGAAGAAACTTGGGATGAGGAAGGAGCAGTAGAGCCCTCTAGGAAGCCATGAAGGATGGTTCTAGCAAAACCAGCTCTAGTTCTGGAGATTCCATCCAACTTATAGTGCTTGGTAAATGTAGCTACTTTAAGAATACAGTTAGTATCCAAACCCTTGAAAAAAAGCACCAGAAGAAGCCACAGCTCTTGTAGAATGAGCTTTAACAGAACAAGGAAGGCTCTTACCATGAAAAGAATAACAAAAGGAAATAGCTTTAGAGATCCAAGAAGACATATGATATAAAAATTATGCGATGGAAAACACTTACAAAACGTTTATGAATAATGAATGGGACGCCTTGAAAGAATTATAGATGAATAAAGAATGCTGTTTAAACAAATGATAAAAGGTAAAAAGATTGTAGTCACGCATTACACCCAATATTTACAGATGTGTTTAGAACATCTTAAAGATGAGAATGTGTATGAAAAAGTCATGATGGAAGTGTATGGGAAGGTGTTAAAACAATACAAAGAGTTGATGCACAAGGGATAACAATTGGGTTATTTTTCTAAGAAAGACATTGAAAAGTGATTTACTATTGAGGGATGTACTGTGTCTACATTCTATTGTCTCCCTAAGAAACAGAATAATTTTTCTAACCCCCCCCCTTTCTTCATAATATTGGGTTATTACTTCATGAATATTTGTTTCCATTTGCTTCTAGACTTCAGTCATATATTAGGGATACTTCAGATTTTCTTTTTAAAATTTCTGTCTTACAGTGGCAGTCTGATATGTATTGGTTAACTTTAGATGTGAGGAGCTTGTATACTAGTATTAAGCATATACATGGAATTCGAGCTTTGTCTTATTTTTGGGGGATAGCCCTCTTGTTTATATTATTGAATTGTTGCAGTTTTGTTTATTGAATAACTGTTTTGAATTTAATAACATTATATATCAGTTACAGGGTACAGGAATGGGGGCACCTTTTGCCCCTATGTATGCCATTTTATGTTTTTTTGTTTGAAGTGGAGCATCTGTACAAACATGCCTTTGTTAGTAAGTATGTAATACAATATTATAGATATAAAGATGATTTGATCTTTATATGTCGTGGAGGTCATGATGAAGTCTTGGAATTTGTTGAATATTTACAAATGAATAAATTTGGTTTGATTTTTGATGGACTTCAGTGTGGAAAATACATAGTTTATTTAGACCTGGAAATGAAGGGTTGTGATACAGGAGATCAGAACCTCTATGCATAGAAAATTTGATAACAGAGGGCAGGATTTACATGGCAAAAGTTGCCACCCTCTTCACTTGTCTGCCTTACCGTATGGTGAAGTCTTGCATGTGCAAAGATTATGTAATAATGAAGTTGATTTTCTGAGGGAGACTCAGAGGACAATGAATATGTTTGTATCTAGGGGATATAAAAAGTGTGAAATTAGAAAATCTTTTGATAAAGTTATGGGGGAAACTGGAGATGGTAAAGAAATATTAGAAATTTTACTGATGTCCCTGCTAATATTATAAGAGTTCTCCAGTCTGAAAATGACACTGATAGGAAAAGTTATATTTTGTCACTACTTATAGTGTATTTAGTAACCAACTAGTGGATCTTGTCAAGTACTATTGTGGTTTTTATTACAATCTTATGACTTTGCGACTAAGTTTTGCAAGTTTCCTTTGATTTCATACAGAAGGTGCAGAAGATTAAAGGACATGTTAGCAGATAGTAGTTTCCAGCTACTCAAGGTTATATTGTATCAGGATTTCTCAACTTTTTGGTACTTTTCCTTGTGGAGAATATATAAGTTGTCAATACATAGTAAAGATTTTCCGATGATTAATGTTTTTTAATCCAGTGTATAAGTACTCTTGTGACACAGAAGGTGTTGTTTATGTACTCAGATCTCCATGTGATATGTTTTATGTGGGGGAGACCAAAAGGGCTTTCACAATAAGACTACAAGAACATGTTAGGGATGTTAAAAAAATCTAGATGTGAAAGCCCAATTGCTCTACACTTCCATTTATACCATCAAAGTAATCCAGTGGGGTTACAAGCAACAATTCTGGATCAAGTTGTACTTAAAGGTGGTGAAGATGTAATATTAAAACATAAGTTATTATATAAAGGATCTGTTCATGTACTGAAGTTTGGTACTTTAATTCCTTCTTGTTTAAATGCTGAGAGTAACAGGCGACATCTTATTTGATGGTTAACTATTTAATTGCTTACTTGTTTAATTAATCATGTGTTGCTTTTTTGCGATGTATATAAGATGTGCTTTTTTGTGTTTTTACTCTTTCAAGGCTGTTAAAGCCGAGGCGCTAGAGGTTTTTCACTTTGTTATATTAAAACAAATGTTTGTTGTGAAGATTCATGTGGTCATTGGATGGTTTTTAATCCAAGAAGAAATAGTTTACTTAGACACAGCTAATCATAAGGACCTAGGATGAAAGGAAACAAAGAGCTAATCAGATTTCCTAATAGTCTTATCCAAATAAAATCTGAGTTGCCTATACACATTCAACGTATGCAGCACCTTCTCACCGGCAGACTGCAGAGAAGGGAAAATGTGAGCAAATGAGTAGACTGATTAAGGGACAACTCATTCACCACCTTGGACATAAAAGAAGGATTAGTACACAAGGACACCCTGTCCTTATGAAACACAAAAAAAGGAAGGCAAGCCATAAGGACCTGAAGCTCAGAAACCTGTCTAGCAGAAGTAAGAGCTAACAAAAATATAGTCTTCCACAAGCAATATTGCAAGGAAGCTGAAACAGCAGGCTCAAAAGGAGCCTGAGCCAGTTTCTCCAAAACAAAATTAATAATCCCAGGGAGGAGGAACAAGCTGGAGGCCTAATGTGAAGGACGCCTTTAATGAATTCTTTAGCTTCAAATTTAGAAGTTAAAGGAGGAGATAAAGGCAGACAAGCAGAAATAGCTGATAAGTGGGCCTTAACAGAAGAATAAGCCAACCCAGCATTGAGCAATTCACACAGATAAAGAAAGAACTGAAGGAACATATACATAAAGTGGATCCAGGTTAAGAGAAAGACACCAAACAGAAAACCACTTCCATTTGGATAAGTAGGGTTTCCTGGCCTCCTGCAGGACCCTAAGCTCATCCTCAGAAAAAAGGTGTCTGGAATTAAAATCCTATCACCCCACATACTTCTCAAACAAAATCTGGACAAAGCCTTAAATAATGGGGGGACTATGGACCACAAACAGGGACAGATTTTAAATATAGCTCATATAAACTTAGAAAGCTGCAGTATTAGCAGAATTTGTGTTAGCATGCATTTTCTGAAGGATATGAAGTAGGAAACTGAAATATATGTCATTATTTGGTCATTATTTAGTGACTTCAATCCTCCATAATTTGCCAGAAAACCACAGATTTTATGAGGAACAGACCAAATATTTGAGGGAAAAATCTGGACATTCTGCAAAAATCTGTACAGCTGAGAGGTATGCATCCACAGTGTCAGTTGAAGAGTGGACAGGTGGGGATAGATTACAGATCCCTTATCCTGTGTGAGTAGGTCTACCCTGTGAGGTAACTTGTGACGATTGCAGAAGAAGAGGGAACCAGTGCTGTCTCAGCCAAAACGGAGTCGCCAACAAGATTTTGGGAGCATGCTGTTGAATTTTGAACAGGACTTTGGAATCAGAAGAAGGGGAGGGAAAGCATGGAGAAACATCCCCTTCCAAGAAAAAGATAGGGCATCCACCTTCTAAACCAGAGGACCTGGACTCTGGCACAAAATAGAGGAAGTTGTATGTTCAGAGGGGAAGCAAAATGATCTAGTTGAGGAGTATCCCACTGGAGGACAGTGTCCAGAAACACATCCCTGTGAATCATCCATTAGTGGGACTGAGTTAAGGACCTGCTCAGAGTGTCTGCCACATTGTATTGACCTGAGGGAATGTAAACTGCCTGAAGAGTCATTTGATACTGAATAGCAAGATCCCACAGGAGTACTAGGAGTGCTAGCCAGCAAAAATAAGATAAGATCTTGACTCCCATTTGTTTACATACCATATCACTGTGGCATTGACTGTAAACACCTTGAGAGGTCCTGGGGAGAAAAGAGAATGAAAAACATGAACTGCCAACAGAAGAGCTCTCATCTCTTTGACAGTGATGAGCTTTTCCTGTTGAAGAGGTGACCACATCTCCTCTACCTTTAGGGAGCCAAAAGCTGCTCCCCATCCCACATCTGAAGCATCTGTGAACAGCTCCTGAGAGGGACGAGAGGAATGAAAGGGGAGTTTTGGACTTAGAGACAACTGCTGGATCCGCCAGTGAAGTTCCTTCTTGTGACAAGGCAGAAGAAGAAGTAGAAATTCTAGGGGATGTGCATGTTGAAGCCAGACTGACTGCAGAAACCAACTGAAACTTTCTTGTGTGGAGTTTGGCCAGTGAGAGCATAGGGATAGTGAATGCCATGATCCCCAGAGCTCTCAGAAATTCCCTGGCTATTATAAAGGTCAGAGGAAAAAGCATTTGAAAGAAGGAAATGAGTGTTAAGGCCTTGGGACGAGGCAGGGATGCCAGCACAGGCACAGTCTGCATCTTGCACCCCAGAAAATCATGGTCTTGAGAAGGAGTAAGAAAAGACTTTTTGAAATTTATGGCGAATGCCAAGCTTTACAGAAGAGAAATGGCAATATGAAAACTTTGCATTTCTGGAGGATGCCTAAAATAGAAGGTTTTCAAAGTAAGGAAAGACTTGGATCCCCTGAAGCCTACAAAAAGCTATCACAGGAACAAGGCATTTGGTGAATACTCATGGGGCAGATGTAAGGCCAAAGGGCAAAGCAGAGAACTGAAAATGCCAGGAAGCAACAGAGAAATATAAAAACTTCCTGAAAAGGGAATGAATTGGAATATGGAAATAAGCATCCTTGAGATCCAGAGAGAGCATATAAGCCTTAGAAAATAGAAGAGGGAGCAAAGTCTGAAGGGACAACATTCGAAAGAAGGGCGCCTTCAGAAATGTGTTTAGATGAGAAAGGTCTAGAATTAGTTTCCATGTACCCTCTTTTCTGGGCACTAGAAACATCCTGGAGTAAAATCTCCTCCCTCTTTCAGACACAGGTACCTCTTGAATAATATCCTGAGTCAAAAGATCCCGAAGAACGTCTGAAAAAAAATAGCTGTACCTGAAGGGGCTGAGGAACATCCATAAAGGAGGAGAGGGATTTCCAGACCATGAAGTATCCCTGGCATGTAATGAGCAGGATGAGTAATCTGTCACCAAACAGGAAGAGCGAGAGAGAAAGAGAGAAGGGGAAAGAGAAAGAGGAAAGTGGCTGGGAAGAACAGGATAGTCAGACAGCACTTAGTTTATCTGGAAAAGGGGACTTCTGAGGCATAGAAGTCTGAGTAGCTTTAGCAGAAGGAGCCTGCTTACCACCCTTTTTACCTTTAGGAGGAAGAGATTGTCTGTGAACAAAAGACGAGTAACTGGGGTAATTTCTCTGGAATTTAGGTACAAGACAAACGAACACATGTTTAAGCTCCTGTAAAGCCTTACCCTTATCCTGAAGGGACTTAACAAAGCAGCAACAGCTTTACCAAGCAAGTGTTTCTTATCAAGAAGGGTATCCATCAACTTAGCCTTAATATCATCAGGCAAATGTTGAAGCCAAAGCCAAGAATACCTCCTCACCACTGGCTCAAAAGCAGCAGCCTAGAAGAAGCATCTGTTGCATCATAACTACACTTGATGGAATGATGAGCCACCTGACAGGAAGTCCCTAACAGGGAAAGGGCAGAAGTCTTACCCTCAGAGTCTTGAAGGTCAGAAATAACCTGACAGGCCTGAGATAATAGAGCCAACAGATACCTGGACATATGGGTCTGATAATTAACATCCCTAAAAGCCAAAGTGGCAGAGGTATAAACCTTTTTGCCTAGCCTTTCCATGGTCCTGCTACCTTTATCAGAGTGCAGTAACTTGGGAGAAGGAAGCGGTTGAGAGGACTTGTCAGAAGCTACAGATGCCACTAAGGAGTCAGCAGAAGGACATTTGTACAAAACTTTACAGTCCTCAGGCACCCTATAGAATCTATCAGGTTTCTTCGGAGCAGGGGGCTGAGTCTGGAGCCTTAGAAGCATTAGAAAATGCATCCAGTAAGGCAGCCAGAACAGGAGGAACAGCAGAAGGCCTAGGAAAGTCCATCTACAGCAACTCTTAGTATCTTTTTTGTACCTCAGAAACCTGAGAACAATCCCATTTAAAGAACTCTATCATCCTTAAGAATGTGTCCCCAAAAGAAATCTCTTCAAAGGGAGTATCAGGGCTAGTAGACTCATCTTCCACTGAGCCATAATCCAAATGGGAGGGGAATTTGAGAAGAGTAAGCAAGATATTCCTCATCCAAATCCAGCTCTTTCTCAGAAGAATCCTGTTCCCTGGGACTTTCAAGGGAATTGAGGACCAAGGGGGAGCTGGAACAGAAACTCCCTGAGGTTTCAATGTCATCAAAGCACTAAACAAACCCTCAGTTTTTGGTGGGATGTCACTTTGGGTGCTGTTCGTTGTCACATTTTATTATTTGTTTTCTTTAGTTTCATTGTTTGTAAATCCTGAGTAAAGGACTGCCTCTCACCTTGAGAATCTTTTGGAGCAGGAGTAATGTGTTTAGTTTTTTGTTTTTTCTTCAATGGAACATCTGTCTTACAAAATTTGGAAGGCTCTGACCCAGGATGGCATTCAGTGATGGTAATAGGGACTTTTTCTCTAATATCTGAGAAACACCCCTAGATCCCTCAGAGATAATCAGCTGTGGTTCCCCCTGAGCATCCAAAGTGGACATCTGCAATGCCTCCTTGGACATGCTGAAAGTCTGATCCCTGCAGGCCTCCAGCCCAGTCATGGCAGAGAAATCCAACAATAAAGCCAGGCAAACCTCTGGGCATTTACTCACCTCAGAAGAGATGTCTGGCAGAGGCTGAACAGCAGAAGACTCTTGCCTAGGCATCTTGGCCTTCTTCACTGATGGCTGTCCCTTGAAGTGGGATGTTCTCTCCATTGTATCTTTTTTGAGAAGCTTAAGATGCTGATTCTCAAGGTAAAGTGCCAAAGAAGAGAGTCTATTATGTAGGGTTTTAGGTACAAAAGCCTGACAGATGGAACAAGATGTATGGTTGTGTGAGGCACCAAGGCACAGTTTGTGGCAGTCTTTATGGGGAATCTTTCTCCCACATTGGCATTTACCCTGCATGGATGAGATGAAACCCCAAGCAACAAATGAAAAAGATAAGTAAAAAGGAAACCCAGCGGGGCACTTATCTGCACTGGCTCAGTGAATCCAGCAATGGAACGTTGGTGTTCAGACTGACAATCATGGCTTTCTATTGGTGGCAAAGAGCTTCTGGGGATGGTACATTTGGATGTCACCTTTATGCCCTATGGTACACGAGGAGCATACATGTGATGTACGGTGTACCTTAAAGCAACCTAAGGCTTTGCTATACTGGCCAGATGTCAGGCCACCCTTGGCAGAGGATCCCTAATATTATGAATACTGCAATAGTGAAATGGAAGGACATCTGTGGGTATTGGTGTTGAAAAGAGATCAATGTTTTTCTTTTGTGCCCAAAAAACAAATCTTTTCCATTTACTTTTATAAATCTTCCTAGTGGAGGTTTTGTGGGAAGATACAATAATGTAATGGACAGAGAAGGATAGCCTGGGCTGTCTAGTTATCAATGGAATTGGCAAAACCATGTGGTCAACTTTAGGCCCAAAATGTCCTAGTGAATCAAGTCTGTTTGGTGAGACAAAAGGTCTGGAATTGGATCCAGGAACCAAAGGGGATGAACTAAATGAAGTCAAAGGAAGGGGGGACCAATTCTAAAGAGGCCAATAAGGGGCAATGAGGATTACGGTGCTCTTCAATCGAGATGTTTTCTGAAGAAACTTGGGGATCAGAGGAGTTAGTGGGTAAGCATAGAGGAGACCAGGGGACAATCATGGAGGAGAGCGTCTCTCAGTGACTCCCCCAGATGCGGGATCAGGGCAAAAAAAACCTGCTGTATTTGTTGTTGAGGGGAGGTGCAGAGGTCACAGCACAGCTGGCTCCATTGATGGAATAGGATAGACATGCTCAACTTTTTTTGCTATCATGTTGGATTTCCCTGGAATATGCATTGCTATCAGAAATCAATTGAATGAGATCGTCCATCACCACACTCTGAAAGCTTCTCGACATAAGGGATAAGATCTGTTTCCTCATTGTTTGTTGCTGTGCCAAATTACTGACTTACTGTCTGGAATCGCAATAGTCCCTGGAGGGAGAGCGTCTTGGAAGACCTGCAATTCTAGCAGAACAGCTCTTATTTCTAGGATATTGATATGTGTGTTGGCCTCTTGTTGGGACCAGATGCCTTGGACCGTCTTTCCCAAGAAGTGCCTCACGCACCCATCCATTCAAATTGGGATGCATTCATTGTCACTATGGCCTTGGGCTGAGGAAGTATAAAACGGCAGCCTTGTAAAACCTGTTCTGAACAAATACACCACTTGTGGTACCTTTTGCATGCCTGTGTTGTTTTGATTTGGGAGGACAAAGGCTGGTACAGGATGGACCACTGATTCACCTGGGTCCACTGAAGGATTCTCATATGGTATCTTGCCAATGGATCCAGAATTATGGCGGCAGACATCGACCCTAAAGCCTGTAGAATCAGTCGGGCTGACAGTGAGTAATTCTGAATTATCTTTTGGACTTGAAATTTAATCATTTCTACCCTTGGCAAGAGAAGGGAATCTGTCACTGAGACAGTGTTAAACAAGGTTCCTGTGAATTCTGGCACTTGAGTTTGTTCTAGATGAGATTTGTTGAGAATGACTGTAATGCCAAGGTGAGAGGACAATTGGAGTACATAATCTCTTGCGTTGATCAGTAGATCCCTGGTCAGCACAGGTATCTCCTGTATTGCCTGTTCATTTTTATGTGATAGTATGCATCCTGAAGATTTGTTGAGCACATCTAGTCATCCTTGTGCAGGAAAGGCAAAATTGACTGAACCATAACCATCCAGAACATTATGTACTGAACTGATTTGTTCAAATTGCTGAGGTCCAAAACTGGTCCCCAGTCCCCTGTTTCTTTGGCACTAAAAAGAATAATTAAGTTCTGGATTCTTTCTGGTCTAGGGGACCTCTTGGATGACTCTTTTTTTCTAGCAGCTTTTTTTTATTTCTAGAGCTGCTTCCTTCTTCTGATTGAGTGGAACATTGGAAATTATGTTTACTGTTGAATGAGGGGGCAGGGAAAAAGGAATTATATAACCTTTGGAAATAATTCTCTGCACCTCATATCTTCTGTAATATCTAGCCAGGCTCTTTGGTGCAGGGATAGATGACCCCCGACTGCCTCCAGAGGTGGACAATCAGGCCTCCTTTCAAGAGTGCTGATAGGGTCTATTGGAGAAGAAATCTCTGGGCCTCCTCTGTCACTTGGGTGGGGTCTTCAGTTAGAATTCCCACATCTGCCCCTGGGGGAACTATCACTATGTGTATCATGGAAAGAACCCTGGGACTTTCTGAACCACATTTTTCAACCACCTTGTTGATTCCTAGAGAAGGTTCTTTGAGGAGTTGCAAAACATGCACTCACTGCAGACAAGGTCTTACTATCTTGCTCACACATGGAGAGTGTATCTTTAACTTTAGGGTGAAACAAAGAACTTCCATCAAAAGGTGCACTGATGAAGGAGGACTTGAAGCGCTCTGCAAAATCACACAGGTGCATCCAGACATGTCTCCTAATGGAAATGCCTGAACCCACCACCCTTGAGGTACCTTCAACTGCATGAGAAATGAGCTTCATGGATGAATTTCCAATGGACTGTAAGGTAGCCAACTGTGATGCAATGGAATTCTGTGCCTCAGCAGTTATTGCTCCTGAGAGGGATTTGGAGAGTTCTTTAATCAAATCCTTCTGAAGACTGGTGAAGTGTGCCAAATAGTTCAGCAATCTAAGCACAAAAGTCGCTGAAGTGTAAAAACGCTTTCCAAATTTGTCCAACGCCCTAGACTCCTTGTTAGAGGGATAAACAGATGAACTCTGCTCTGCAAGTTCTTTCTTTGTGGCCACCGCTATGACCAGGGCATTTACTGGTACTCCTTTGCTCCAGAACTCTTTTCCCTTTGGTGGTGCCAGGATCCTATATAGTCTCTTGGGGATTGGCTCAATAGAACTGGGTTCCTTCCACACTCATGAGAGATTAATTCAGTGAGCTTATTGGTGGGTGGAGTCACACAGGAAGTAGATGGGCCAGACCAAAATGCCTCCAGGAATACAGATCCCTCTTGACAATGGTTTTCAGTTACCCAACCACCCTTTTGCTTAAGGCTCTCCAAAATTTCTCCAAAGGAGACATCATCACATGGTGATCTTGGGGACCCTTCCCCTTCATTGAAATCAGTATCTTCTGTGATTAACTCCTGTGGGGTGTCTAAGTGCCTGCTCTTGCACTTCCTCTTTCTAGGGGCTTCTTCAGTGGGGTGCTCCAGAGAAGTATTGGAAGATAAAGGGATACCCTGTTGGTTAGCATGGAGACATTGGGCTGGCTGCCCCTCTGGAGTAGAGTGATGAGGCTTACAGTACAAAGACATATGGGAACCACATGGCAAATCTAAGGGGGTTGGAATCATCTGTATTCTGGAAGGGAATACTCTCTCTCTACTACCTTGAAGACAGAATGCCCTGGGGAGAAGGAAACTGATGGAGCCAAGAAGACATCCTTCTGGACCATCGGTTCCCTCTGACTAGAGGGTAGCCAACCTAAGGCAGAAGTTGGAACAGAGCTGTCCAATGCCAAGGTCTTGAGGGGCACACATGGCTCCGACACCTTCAGAGTTGACTCTAGCACCTCAGAGCCAATAACATTGCTTTGACTCCGAGAGTTATCCAGTTCCAACATATTCAGAGCTGGTCCACTCAGAGGAGGTATCAGATCTGAAGATACAACTATTTTCGGATCTGATACAGATGGTCTTGGAATGCTCAGATCCAAGGGCTCTGAAGCTGAAGGATGGATCTGAGAAGGAGCCAAGATGGGTGGAGTGATACTAATGATGGTGTCCTGACCTGAAGGAGTAAGAACTGAAAGAACTTCCATCTGTATCTGTGCCAAGAGAAACTTCATCATTCTATCCACATCTGACTCTGTAGGACTCCTGGAAGAACAGGAATAAGTAGCTAATGAAGGAGATCTAGAGTGTCAGTGCCTCTCTAAAAAAGGAGAATGTAGCCAAGAGAGGATCAAGTCCAAAGAAGATGGAAAACAGGTGCAGGAGAGCTTTTTGGCTCCAAAAGAACTGAATCTGATGAGGCAGACCTTGTAACCTAAATAGTTGGATCTGAGGATTTGGTCTTCACATCTGACTGTTTCAAGATCTTCCAGCCTGGCTCCTTATTCAGACTGGAAGAAGGAGTGGAGGATCCAGAAAGTTCAGATAGTCATTTTTCTCAACCCTTTTTGGCCTGCCTTGGAGGTATAAGCTCCAGCCAGTGACTCTGAAAAGGTTGTAGGGAGAAGTCCCTTCAAAATCAATTTATTCTTTCTATCAACCAAAGCCCTTGGATTAAAAGGTTTACATATATCACAAGGGACTTCAAAATGGGCAGGGCCCAGTTAACAGACACAAGAGTCATGGACATCAAACAGAGGGATCTTGTGTTTGCACTCTTTACACTTTTTGCAACCCAAAGGTTTTTCAGCCATTATACTTATAATACAGCAAAGGAGAATAAGGCAGAAAAGTTTTTTTTGTTTGTTTTAAAAGCTTAAGAAAGAAAGGAAAAGCTACCAACAATGATTGAAAGAATTACCTTAATGGTAGAAGAGAAAGTCGGGGAAAAACTACAATGGTATCAAGATATGCAGAAAAATGTGTTGGGATAAGGGAGGCTAGTTTAGAAAATTTTAAGAAGTATAAAATATAAAATACACTAAAAAAGGAGAAAGGCATAACACCCCAAAACTTTTATAACTCACTAAATGCTCGAGAGCTGACAGCAACCATGTCAGTATGCAAAGGTGGCAAATGAGAATCGAGGTATGGAAGGGTACTAGAGCATTATGGGTAAGGGAGTAGCTCGAGAGTTTGCAGTAGCTGCTACCAGTAAAAAATTCACTGAGTCAAATCTGAAGATCAGATTCGAGCCCACATGTTAAGGAACAAAAGAAAATTGCCAACATCAGATTAACTGTTTTCACAGGACTTATAAATTTACATTACAGCTCCTTCTAGTCTTTTGTATTAAATTTTTTTACCTGGGTAGTGCACTGATGACAACTGATCATTTGCAGGTACATTTGACACTGCCAAAAAAAATCCTAATGGCCCCTCCAATCTGACATAGTGCTTGTGGTACCATAACTGCCGTTTACCCATTTCCCTTATAAAACACTCGCACTGCCAGGTCCTCCAATGGTCTAGTTAAAACCCTTCTTGAAATGTATGTGGGAAGAAATAAACTACAGAAAGTAGTCATGCAATATCTTGCCACAACAGTAGATGTCCTACTTCTCACTGTTGCAGTTTTATTTACAACTAGGATACCCTGCTGAGGATAACTAAATGCTTGGCCAGCATACCAAAGTCTTTACACCTTCTAGGCACCATATATCTGACGCATGTCCTATGTCCAAGATGTAAGGTACATATGTGATGTATGAGCGTTTAATCATTAGAACTGAATTGCCCCAGAAGAACCAAAACAACCCAAGAGGAAAGTAATACATGTACATCCAGAAATGAAAGAAAAAGAAAAAAGATGTAAGAAAGACACCCCCCCCCCCCCCAGGCAAGAAGGTAGGCAAGAAAAAAGGGAGAAAGAGGGAGGGACAGAATATTGCAGCAATGAGAAGTGGGACATCTACTGTTATGGTAAGATCTTACACAACTGCAATATGTCCTTCCTTATCACTGTTGCAGCATTCTTTACAACTGGGAGGGTACAAAAGCTACTGGAGAGGATGGGAGGAGAAAGCCACAGAGGAGTCCTCCAAAAATCTATTAAGGATGGCCCTGGCAAAACCCACCCCAACCCTAGAAATGATATCCAACTTGTAACAGTGTGTACAGACCAAGTAGCAGCTTCCAAAATGGATATAGCATCTAAACCACTGAAAAAAAGCACAAGATGAGGCAACCACCCTGGCAGAATAAGCATGAAGAGAAGAAATCTGTACACCTTAAAAGGAAATAGCCTTAGTGACCCAGGAGGAGATGGTTTGCTTAGAAGCAGCCAAACCCAAATTAATGGCATCAAAAGAAAAAAAAGTTGCTCAGATTTCCTGATCTTTTTCATCTTACAAAGGTAATACCTGAGCTGCCTATGTAAATCCAAGGTGTAAAGAATCTCTCACTAGCATTCTGTGAAGAGGGGAAAAAAAAAGAATTAGCACAAAGAGAGAACCTGTCCTTGTAAAAAAACAAAAAAAGGTTGAACTGCAATGACTGCTTGAAGTTCAGAAACTCATTTGCGAGAAGTAAGAGCCACCAATAGTACAGAAAGTTGCTTGGATTTCCTGATATCTTTAGCTTTGTCTAGGTAATACCCAAGCTGTCCATGTAAATCCAAGGTGTAAAGAATCCTCTGTCTAGTATTTTGTGGAGAGGAGAAAAAAAGGACAGAAGGTGAAGTGTCTGATTCAAAGACAATCAATAACCACCTCGGGGACAAAAGAAGGATTCTTATTAAAGAGACCCTGTCACTGTTACTATGAAAAAACAAAAAAGGTGAATTGTCATGAGGGCCTGAAGTTTAGAGACTTCTTTAGTAGAAATGGGAGAGGCTAACAGTATAGACTTCGAAGTACAGTGCAACAAGCAAGAGGGAACTGTAGGCTCAAGGGGAAACAGGGTTAATTTTTCCAGAACAAAATCAAAGTTCAATGGAGGAGAAATAGTTCTTCTTGGATGCCTTTCAAAAACTGACTTTGAAACAAGAAGCAAAGGTTGGATTCAAAAGCACACAAGCAGAAATGTTCGACAAATGAGCTTTAATAGATGAACATGCAAGACCAGAATTGGGCAACTCAAACAAATAAGAAAGGACTGTAGGAATACCCACAGAAAATGGTCCAGGTCATGCTTAAGACATCAAACAGAAAATCTCTTCCATTTGCCCACACAGGATTTTCTAGTAGTGTTTTTTTTCTAGGCTTCTGCATAACCCAAAGCACATCCTCAGAAATTTGATGTCTAAAAAGAATCAAAACCCTGTCACCCAAAGAGTCAACTGAAGAGTGTGCAAGTGAGAGTGAACGAGACCCCTTTTCCTGTGTGAGAAGATCCATCCTGTGATGTAACTTGTGATGACTGCCCCTGGTCAGATAAAAATAGAAGGGGGAACCAGTTCTCTTTGGGCCAAAAGGGAGTCACCAACAAAATGTTTGGTTTGTCCCACATGATTTTTATGCAGGAATTTTGGTAGAAGAGGAAGGAGAGATAGGCATACAGAAGCATCCCCTTCCAGGAAAAGACAGTGTGTCCACTTTCCAAGCCAGAGGACTTGACACTCTGGGACAGAACTGAGGAAGCTGTCTGTTCAGAGAGGAAGCAAAAAGATCTACTTGAGGAGTACCTTATGGCTGTACCATATCTGGGAACATCTCCCTGTGAAGCATCCATTCATGAGGATCTCTCCTGGACCTGCTTAAAGTGTCTGCCACAAGATTGTGCTCTGAGGAAATGTAAACCACCTGAAGAAACAATTAATCATGGAACACTAAATCCCAACCCTGAGGAGCCACTTTGTGATCCCTTGTTTGTCAGTATACGAAAATACTGTGGTATTGTCTAAGAAATTCCTTATAGGACCTGGAAAAGTACAGTTTTGTACCTACCATAAATGTAGATGTTCGAGTGCTAATACAGCTGCAGTCATAACAGATGGGTTCTCCTGCCATCAGGCGGGTCTTCGGTCGGCCGAATTCCAAAGTCTAGGTCCGGCGTCGGTTGTTGTCGCTTCTTCCCTGACGTCAGCGCGCCAGGGGTATAAAATAACCAGCCGACGCCATTTTCTTCAGTTTTTCTTGCTCCAGATGTCAGGTGCCCCCAGAAGGAAGGCAATACATATGTTTGTGTCATAAAGCAATGCAATATAATCAAAATACAGTAGTGCAAGCAAATACATCAAGAATGAATACCCCAATCAGGTTGCATGAGGAGGTGTTAGCCAATAGGCCTGTCCCAAGAGGGGAAGGAGAGAGGGAAACCTGGACTGCAGCTGTATTAGCACTCAAACATCTACATTTATGGTAGGTACAAAACTGTACTATGTTCATCGTGCATACAGCTGCAGTCATAACAGATGGGTAGAATCCCAAAGCTAAGAAAGGGGTGGTAGGCACTAGATGGAACTAGGAGGAGCCAGAATGCCCTGCAAGACTGCAGTGGCAAAGCCCGCAATAGACTTGGAGTATAATGGAAGGTGGTAGTGCTTGGAGAAGGTATGCACAGAACTCCAAGTGGCTGCTTCCAAAATATCTTTGGTAGGAACTCCTCTGAGAAAAGCTGCAGAGGTAGCCCTGGCCCTTGTGGAGTGAGATCTGATGCCTATAGGTACAGTTTTGCCATGAAAAGAATAGCAAAGCGTGCATATGTGGGCTATCCATTTTGAGATAGTCTGTTTGGAAATTGGCTTTCCTTGAGCTCCTATAGCATAGGACACAAAGAGCTGTTCTGATTTTCTGAAAGGCTTTGTTCTGTCCAAATAATAACGCAGTTGTCTGTGGATGTCCAAGGAATGTAGTAATCTCTCCCTTTGTTTTGAGGATTAGGATAAAAGATAGGTAAGTGTATAGCCTGATTCAAAGCTACCCTGGATACCACTTTTGGCATAAAGGACGGGTTGGTTCGTAAGGAAACTCTGTCCTGATGGAAGATGATGAAAGGCTGCACAGCCATGAGAGCTTGTAGTTCCGATACCCTACGAGCTAAGGTAATAGCCAGAAGGAAAGCTGTTTTCCAGGACAAATATTGCAAATCTGATGAGGCAGCTGGCTCAAAAGGAGGCAGGGTCAGCTTTTCTAGAATGAAATTGAGATCCCAAGCAGGTATTGGTTGTTTCCTTGGGGGTTTTATATTCTTAGCCCCTCTGAGGAACTGTCTTAAGAGGGGATGAGAGAATAAAGGTGGATCAGTGTTGTATTTTGCAGAAATGGCTGAGGCATGGATTTTGATGGAGGAGAAAGAAAGTCCACTGCTTAACAGCTCAGCTAGATACTGTAATATTTGAGGTAAATTCAGTTTTCCAGGATCCTGGCCCTTTTTCTCATTCCAAACACAAAACCGTTTCCATTTTGCGGAGTAAGCTTTTCTAGTAGACGGCCTTCTGGCCTCCAAAATGACATCCTGCACCTCCTTGGAGAGTAGGGTCTGTTGTGATGCTAAGGAATCTTCCATGCGGCTAGATTGAGTGTTTTTAGCTGACTGTGAAGAGTTTTGAAGCTGTGCTGAGTCAGAAGAAGAGGCATTAGAGGCAGGGTTCATGGTGGAGAATGCGTCAGGCTCCTCAGGAGTGGGTACCAGTGTTGTCTTGGCCAGTCTGGAGCAATGAAAATCATCTTTGGTCTGTCTGCTCTGGTTTTTAATAGCACTTTGGGCAGCAGAGTAAGAGGTGGGAAGGCATAAACTGTCATTGATGTCCAACTGAAAGAGAGAGCGTCCACTCTCCAGGCCTTTGGATGAAAAATCCTTGAGCAGAATTTTGTCAATTGATGATTTTCGTGAGAGGCAAAGAGATCTATGTCTGGCCTTCCCCATGCTTGAATTATCTCTGTAAAAACTTGAGGATGCAACTTCCATTCGTGTGGATCTGTCATATTTCTGCTTAGGTTGTCTGCCAGCGTGTTTTCCTTGCCTGGCAAGTACTGTGCTTGTAGTTCGATTTGTAAGTCCATGGCCATGTTCGAAAGTGACATGGCCAGTCTGCATAGGGGGTATGAATGTGTTCCTCCCTGCTTGTTTATGTACCACATAACTGTGGTGTTGTCCGTTCTTATCAATAGTTGACCTGGTTGCAGGAGGTCTTTGAAAGCTATAATAGCATTTATTACTGCTAGCATTTCCTTTTGATTGACGTGTAGGTGCTTTTCTTTTTGGGACCATTTGCCCTGAATGCACCGATCTGTCATGTGCGCCCCCCAGGCGTAGTCCGAGGCGTCTGTTGTGATGACTTGATTTGCTTGAGGCTTGCTGAATGGGAGACCTGTGTTTGCTTGGCATGCTTGAGCCCACCACAGAAATTCCTTTTGAAGACATGGAATTAATGGTATTATTGTTTCCAAACTGTGGCTGTGTTGAGACCATAGGTTTTTCAGGTACCATTGAAGTTTCCTCATATGCAGCTTTGCACGTGGGATTAGTAAGATGCAAGATGCCATGAATCCCAGAGCCTGCAGGATTTTCCTTGCAGTCAGCCTGGTGTTAGTGTTCTGAAGTATTGAATTAGTTGCCCCTGTTTCCCTGGCGTGAGGTAGGCCATCTGGGTGTTTGTGTCCAAGTTGGCACCCAGGAAAATTATTTTCCGAGAGGGTAATAGCCTTGATTTCTTTTTGTTGACTGTGTATCCCAGAGAATTCAACAACATTATTAAATAAGCCAGATGTTTCAGAAGAATGTGCTTGCTGTCCGCTTGGATCAGGCAGTCATCCAAATAAGGGTATATTTGTATCCCTTGAAGTCTGCAGTAGGCAATTACTGATGCCAGGCATTTCGTGAATACTCTGGGCGCAGTAGATAAGCCAAAGGGCAATGCAGAGAACTGATAATGGGTTGAACCTGCAAGAAATCTGAGGTATCTTCTGCAATTTTGTCTGATTGGGACATGCAGGTAAGCCTCCTTGAAGTCCAATGTTACCAGCCAAGACTCCTTGCACAGCATGGGAAGAAGCTGCTGTAGAGTGAGCATCTTGAATTTTGGAATGAGTAGAAATGTGTTTAGGATGGATAGGTCCAAAATAGGTCTCCAATCTTTTCCCTTCCTTGGTACCAGGAATAGTCTGGAATAAAAACCTTGACCTTGTTCGTGCGTAGGTACCTCTTGAATAGCTTTCATGTCTATGAGATCTGAAATTTGTCTTTGTGCCTCTGCCCTTTGATTGTGTGGCAGGTTTGGCATGCCTCTCATTTTTGGAAGGGTGTGAAAATGGAATCTGTAGCCTCTGTTTATAATGTCCAGGATCCATTTGTCTTTTGTGACAATATGCCAATTTTTGAAAATAATGCCAGTTTTCCGCCTAATGGTGCTGCCATTTGAGTCTTGCTTGGCATGCAAAGGGAAAGTCATTGGGCTTGCCCTTTTGTGGCTGTATCTACCCTTTGGGGGGCCTGGCTGGGGCCTTTTTAAGGCCTTTTATGCTGGGGTTTACCTTTTATGGGTAAGGGAGTAGCTCGAGAGTTTGCAGTAGCCGCTACCAGTAAAAAATTCACGGAGTCAAATCTGAAGATCAGATTCGAGCCCGCATGTTAAGGAACGA
This sequence comes from Protopterus annectens, assembly GCF_019279795.1. Lineage (NCBI taxonomy): Eukaryota > Metazoa > Chordata > Ceratodontiformes > Protopteridae > Protopterus > Protopterus annectens. The sequence goes on from NC_056750.1 coordinate 247,141,362, forward strand.
AAGAAAATTGCCAACATCAGATTAGCTGTTTTCACAGGACTTATAAATTGACATTACAGCTCCTTCTAGTCTTTTGTATTAAATTTTTTTACCTGGGTAGTGCACTGATGACAACTGATCATTTGCAGGTACATTAGACACTGCCAAAAAAATCCTAATGGCCCCTCCAATCTGACATAGTGCTTGTGGTACCATAACTGCCATTTACCCATTTCCCTTATAAAACACTCACACTGCCCAGGTCCTCCAATGGTCTAGTTAAAACCCTTCTTGAAATGTATGTGGGAAGAAATAAACTACAGAATGTACAGTCATGCAAGATCTTGCCACAACAGTAGATGTCCTACTTCTCACTGTTGCAGTTTTATTTACAACTAGGATACCCTGCTGAGGATAACTAAATGCTTGGCCAGCATACCAAAGTCTTTACACCTTCTAGCCACCATATATCTGACGCATGTCCTATGTCCAAGATGTAAGGTACATATGTGATGTATGAGCGTTTAATCATTAGAACTGAATTGCCCCAGAAGAACCAAAACAACCCAAGAGGAAAGTAATACATGTACATCCGGAAATGAAAGAAAAATAAAAAAGATGTAAGAAAGACACCCCCCCAGGCAAGAAGGAAGGCGAGAAAGAGGGAGGGACAGAATATTGCAGCAATGAGAAGTGGGACATCTACTGTTATGGTAAGATCTTACACAACTGCAATATGTCCTTCCTTATCACTGTTGCAGCATTCTTTACAACTGGGAGGGTACAAAAGCTACTGGAGAGGATGGGAGAAGAAAGCCACAGAGGAGTTCTCCAAAAATCTATTAAGGATGGCCCTGGCAAAACCCACCCCAACCCTAGAAATGATATCCAACTTGTAACAGTGTGTACAGACCAAGTAGCAGCTTCCAAAATGGATATAGCATCTAAACCACTGAAAAAAAGCACAAGATGAGGCAACCACCCTACCAGAATAAGCATGAAGAGAAGAAATCTGTACACCTTAAAAGGAAAAGCAAAAGGAAATGGCCTTAGTGACCCAGGAGGAGATGGTTTGCTTAGAAGCAGCCAAACCCAAATGAATGGCATCAAAAGAAAAAAAAGTTGCTCAGATTTCCTGATCTTTTTCATCTTACAAAGGTAATACCTGAGCTGCCTATGTAAATCCAAGGTGTAAAGAATCTCTCACTAGCATTCTGTGAAGAGGGGAAAAAGAAAGAATTAGCACAAAGAGAGAACCTGTCCTTGTAAAAAACAAAAAAGGTCGAACTGCAATGACTGCTTGAAGTTCAGAAACTCATTTGCGAGAAGTAAGAGCCACCAATAGTACAGAAAGTTGCTTGGATTTCCTGATATCTTTTAGCTTTGTCTAGGTAATACCCAAGCTGCCCATGTAAATCCAATGTGTAAAGAATCCTCTGTCTAGTATTCTGTGGAGAGGAGAAAAAAAGGACAGAAGGTGAAGTGTCTGATTCAAAGACAAATCAATAACCACCTTGGGGACAAAAGAAGGATTCTTATTAAAGAGACCCTGTCACTGTCAGTATGAAAAAACAAAAAAAGGTGGAATTGGCATGAGGGCCTGAAGTTTAGAGACTTCTTTAGTAGAAATTTGAGACGCTAACAGTACAGTCTTCGAAGTACAGTGCAACAAGCAAGAGGGAACTGTAGGCTCAAGGGGAAACAGGGTTAATTTTTCCAGAACAAAATCAAAGTTCAATGGAGGAGAAATAGGTCTTCTTGGATGCCTTTCAAAAACTGACTGAAACAAGAAGCAAAGGTTGGATTCAAAAGCACACAAGCAGAAATGTTCGACAAATGAGCTTTAATAGATGAACATGCAAGACCAGAATTGGGCAACTCAAACAAATAAGAAAGGACTGTAGGAATACCCACAGAAAAGGGTCCAGGTCATGCTTGAGACATCGAACAGAAAATCTCTTCCATTTTCCCACACAGGATTTTCTAGTAGTGCTTTTTTTCTAGGCATCTGCATAACCCAAAGCACATCCTCAGAAATTTGATGTCTAAAAAGAATCAAAACCCTGTCACCCAAAGAGTTAACTGAAGAGTGGGCAAGTGAGAGTGAACGAGACCCCTTTTCCTGTGTGAGAAGATCCATCCTGTGATGTAACTTGTGATGACTGCCCCTGGTCAGATAAAAATAGAAGGGGGAACCAGTTCTGTTTGGGCCAAAAGGGAGTCACCAACAAAATGTTTGGTTTGTCCCACATGATTTTTATGCAGAAATTTTGGTAGAAGAGGAAGGAGGGGTAGGCATACAGAAACATCCCCTTCCAGGAAAAGACAGTGTGTCCACTTTCCAAGCCAGAGGACTTGACACTCTGGGACAGAACTGAGGAAGCTGTCTGTTCAGAGAGGAAGCAAAAAGATCTACTTTGGAGTACCTTATGGCTGTACCATATCTGGGAACATCTCCCTGTGAAGCATCCATTCATGAGGATCTCTCCTGGACCTGCTTAAAGTGTCTGCCACAAGATTGTGCTCTGAGGAAATGTAAACCACCTGAAGAAACAATTAATCGTGGAACACAAAATCCCAACCCTGAGGAGCCACTTTGTGATCCCTTGTTTGTCGATATATGAAAATACTGTGGTATTGTCTAAGAAATTCCTTATAGGACCAGGAAACCAAAGAGATTAGAAGGCATGAAGGGTCAGAATTGATGCTAATATGGTCTGCCTGTTGTTGATGAGACCAAAGTCCCTGGATCTTGAAGTTGTTGGAGGAAGCTCCCCAGCCTTGATTGGCTGCATCTGTGTATAGCTCCTGAATGGGAAAAGGAACCTGAAAAGTTAAACTTGGATTTAGGGAAATCTGGTGAATCCACCAGTGAAACTTGATCTAGAGATAGAGGAAGAAAAGCACAGGAAGATACAGAAGATGGCAATGCTGAAGTCAGTCTCGAGATACCATTGACCTTTTCTTATATGGAGTTTGCAGAAAGGTGGATGCCATGTAACCCAGAGCTTGCAGAAATTCACATGCAGTAAGGATTGGAAGAGTGAGAAGAGACTAAAAATAAGCAACCAAAGAGAGGACTTTGGAGGGTGAGAGATGAGCCATCATTGGTATGGTCTGAATTCTGCATCCCAGAAGCATTTGGTTTTGAGTAGGGGTCAACACAGACTTTTTGAGATTTAGGGTGAACCCCACATTGCGAAGAAGCATAGTGAAGTGAAGATCCCAAAGCAGGAGCTGCTGAGAGGAGGCCTGAATCAAAGGTCATCCAAATAAGGGAATATTTGAATTCCCTGAAGTCTGTAGAATGCTACCACTAGGGCCAGACATTTGGTAAAGACCCTCGGAGCTGTAGAAAGACCAAAAGGTAAAGCAGAGACCTGATGTTCATTAGTTATTAGGCTAATGACAACTAGGGCCCTTACAAGCCAAGTTGCTCATTCCAAACCATTTGGGTCCTGAGTATCATGAGTGTCTATATGGGTGGAGGGGGGCAGCATGTTATAAGGGGGTTAACTAAGGATTTGTAGGGGTGTTAGGAAGAAACAGAGAAATGTAAAAACTTCCTGAATAGAGGGTAAATAGAAATGTGTAGGTGAGCACCTTTCAAATCCAAGGACACCAGAAAAGCTTGTGAAGCAACTGAGGAAAAAGCATCTGGAGAGAACATCCTGAAGTAAGGAACTTTGGTTTAGCCAAAGCACAAAAAAAATTTGAAAGAAATACTCAAACCTAGACATCTATCCAGCATTATGTCTATGTCTGACTCAGTTCAAGAACCTGGAATGTTTCAATGTGGAAAATGTAAAATATGTGCAAAAGTTAGAAATTTATCAGGCAATAACATCAATGGAGTAGCATATTTTGCTGAGAATAGATTTAATTGTTGCTCATGTGGTGTTGTTTATATATTAGGTTGTGGTTGCCCTTTGCCTCAGTATTATATTGGCCAGACCAAACGTCAACTTAAAGTTCGTATACTAGAACATATTGGTGATGTACGCAATGCTAGAACAGATAGTCCTATATTTGATCATTTTTATAGGATGCATAATGGGTCAGTTGAATCACTGTTTTTTTGTGCTTTGGCTAAACCAAAGGTTTCTTTAGGAGGCAGTTTCTTACATAGTTTATTAAAATTGGAGAGTAGATTTATTCTGAAGTATAATACTTTAAAACCTCGAGGTTTAAATTTGGAAGTAAATTTATCTATCTAATATTTTTATTTTAGAATAGATTGTTAGTTAAAATGGTGCTGGTTCACTTATTTCATGTCTTGTTACTGATTTTCTCTTTTTTAAGTATGTAATTACTTAATTACTTAATGATACAATTGTTCAATTACTATGCACTAGTATTTATGTGGTGTTTAGTGAATTGTTAGTTCATTCCTTTGAAGGCCAGTGGGCCGAGGTACCGGAATAAAGTTTTTCCTGTTTCCAGCTCATGTGGTTTGTTTCCAGATATTTATCTTTTGCAGTGGTTGGTTTGTTATAACTGTACCGATATCATGAAGGGTTTGAAAAATATCAGCAGCTGCAGTGCCAAAGAAATTCAGGTTATCCAAAGGAGAATCCAGTACTTTAGCCTTGATGCCATGTGGAAGAGCCTGCAGGTGCAATCAAGAATACTTCCTCATCACAGATCAAGAAGCAGGAACCCTACAGGAAACATCATCATCAGCAGCAACACAAGTGCATTTAATAGAATGTCAAGCCACATGAGAAGCAGGATTCAAAAGGAAAATGGCAGAAATCTTTGCCTCAGAGTTAGGCATATCAGTCAGAATGCCCTCAAGCTTAGAAGAGCTAGTACATACCTTGTCATACAGGTCTGGTAATTAATGACCCTGAAGGTAGCAGAAGCATATAATTTTACTCCATAACTTTCCATAGAATGACTGACCTTATCAGAAAGTAGAAGCTTAGAGGAGAACAATTTAAATGGTTTATCAGTAGCCCCAGCAATAACAGCTGGATCAGAGAAAGAACTTGTATACAAAATCTTTTGAGCTTCTGGAACTTTATAGAACCTGTCAGACTTCTAAGGGGCAGGTAAATAGGAATCTGGGGCCTGAGAAGCTGAAGAGAAAGTGTCAAAAAGGGCATCCAAGACTGGAGGGACAGCAGAAGGCCTAGGAGAATCTCTTTGCAAGAGTGCATAATACCTCTTTTGAATGTCAGAAACCTGGGAACAATCCCACTTAGTGTTCCATCATACTAATTATAGTATCCCCAAAGGACAATTCCTTCATAGAGGGATCAGGAAAAAGTGAACAGTCTTCTTCAGACCACAGGACAAGAGGAAAGTGGATTGGAGGACTAGTACACCAGTGACTCCACAACAGTGTCTAAATCAGCCTCTTACAAAGAAGAATCAAAAGTAATTAGGACATTTGGAAGGAGTAAGATGATCAGGGGACAGAAACAGGATAATATAATCTTTTAGGGGGGTTTACAGCCAAAACAGCATTCATTGAAAAGCCCCCCAAGTAAAATCCTGCCATTCCTTGTGTGGATCCTTAGCACCAGAGGATACATGCCTGGTCTTCTGCTTCTTTTAGGAACATCAGCTTCAAAAAACCTAGGAGTTTCAGGCCCCTGTGTAGATTCAGTGAGGATACCAGGCACCTCTTCTTTAACAAGTATTTAGGGAATCCTCCCTAGGTCCCTCAAACATAAACAGCCGTGGTTCCCCCTCCACATCTGCAGCTGATATAGATACAGCCTTGGTGGATGTGAGAGTAGGCAGCCCTGTGCTGGCCTCCAACTGGGTCATGACTGAGGGAGTGTATGTAGGCACTGAATGGTCCTTGGGTTCTTCCTCCTACCCAATACAGCCTGTACAGCCATAGAGTTGATGCACTTTTTGTTTTTCTTAAGTTGTGATGGAATGTTAGGGCAGGCAGAGTCAGAGGCCATTGTACCCTGATATCATAGTTAATATGTTGGCTTTCCAAATAAATGGAATGGGATGATAGATTGTGGCAAGTCTTTTTTTTTTTCAACATCTTTATTAAATTTCCACATATGACAAAAGCAATCTTACATTTATATAAATGAAAAACATACAAAATTATATAACTTTAAGTGCAAGCAGTTTATATCACAGACACCACTGAAACAACTGTAGCTGTCTTCTTCTTCTTCTCCTTTCGGCTTTTCCCGGTTAGGGGTCGCCACAGCGGATCATCTGTCCGCACACAGGATTGGCAGTGAAGTTTTTACAGTGTCGAGTTGCCAGCCCGGCGCCCAACCTTCCATAGAAGGCACACACACACTCACACCTAGGGCCAATTTTAGTGTCCAATCCACCTACTGCATGTCTTTGGGATGTGGGAGGAAACCGGAGCACCCGGAGAAAACCCACGCGACCACAGGGAGGACATGCAAACTCCGCACAGAAGGCACCCCAGCCGAGGATTGAACCGGAGAACCTCTTGCTGTGAGGCGACAACGCTAACCGCTGCACCACCGTGGCCACCCACTGAAACAACTGTAGCTGTAAACATTATAAATCCCTTATAAAACTTCCAGTCAGTTAAGTATTATATAGCTCATTCAAATCTGCCTCTTAAACCTCATTCCTGCTCTGCATATACTGTTCCCACAATTCCCATTTTTTCTATGTAGTTTGTTCCTTCCCTTTTCTAAAGATCCCAATTCCAGTTGTTTTATCTCTGTTACTATATTCACTACTTCTAGTAAAGTTGATCTAGACTTTGATTTCCATTTTCTAGTAATTGTTTTTTTGGCAACCACCATAATTAAACTCAGCAAGGCTTTACTGTGTCTAGGAAATTCCAATTCTGTAGCATAACAAAAAAAATCATCTTTCCAGTCAGTTTAATCTGCCCACCCAGCATCTCTGACAGAGCAGTCCACAGGGAATCCCAAAAGTCTGCCAGCTCATCACACCTCCAAAAAACATGTTCCCAACTACCTCTTTCTTGCCCGTCACACCTCCGACATTTGCTATCCTACTGCTAGTCTACTTGGGGTATAAAAATATAGATCTTCTAGACTTTGTTGCATATTTGGGAGATATACATATATCCCACCATTGTCTCTTTGTGAGTTGCTTATCCAGTCTCTCTTCCCAATCCTTTCTAAGCTCCTCTGATTCTTATAATTATCATGCAGTATTTTATATGCTTTACTAATTATTCCTTTCTTAATGGCAGCTTCTGTTTTAGATCCTATAAAAAACTCTACCAGTGCTGGTCTTTCATTTAGGAGCCCCCTATTTCTTTCTCTTTGAATGTACTCTGATAGCAATGCTTGATAGGGAAGGCAATCTCTAACCTGCGGTCCAAATACATTTTTGGCCTCTTCCCATTCTTTTACCGTTCCCTTTCTAGATATTTGCTCCCATACCTTGGTTCTTTTTCCAATTTCCTCCAATAAATTCCAGACTCCTCTTGCCTATCATCTGTATCCTTGACCACAGTCAACCCTATCTGTAAAATCTCTTTTCTCCATTCTCATGCTGGTTTGGTTCTTAGAATACTCCCTGCTATTTTATGAATATAATACTCTGTATGATTTTGGTTGTTCTCCTTATGAGTCTGCATCTAAAATCCCAATCTCTCCTTATTTCTTGAGCTTCCTCCCTGGGTCAGCATCATCCCTTTTCACTTTGAATTATAGTTTTCTGCCTGTGCTATGTATACCTTAACTGTGTTGTTCTAAAATAGCCCCTCAAATTAGGTAATCCTAGTCCACCTTGTTCTATTGGCAGAATCATCTTATCCCACTTGACCCTTGCTGTCTTCCCTTCCCAGATAAAACCTTTCAACTCTTTTTTAATTGCTATCCACAACTTCTCCTCCAGTTGATAAAAGTATGCCTAACCTGTGTCTAAGACTAAAGGGACTAAAAACATTTTAATGGCTTGTATGTTAGTATCCATATAACAAAACTTTGTTTCTCAATTTTTGTATTATCTTCTGTTTAGTCTCTTCCCACATATCCTTAGCTGCCACCTGCCACCACAGAGTCATTTCTAATCCATACTCTTAAATACTTTATTTTATCATGTCCCCATAAATATGGCTATTGTTGGACCAATTCATGTATGGGTACATAATTTACTGCTACTGCCTTTGTTTTAGCTTCATTAATTTTGTATCCTAAGAAGATCTGAAACTGTCTTAAAATGTTCTACTACACTGTAATGGCCCTTTCTGGTTTTGTCATGTATAAAATAATATCATCTGTAAATAGAGAATGCTTTTCCAGACTACCATAGCACTTATATCCTCGAATTTCTGAGTCCCTTATTTTCTTTGCCAGTGGTTCTAAATATAATGCAAACAACAAAGGGGTAAACAGACAACCCTAAATGGTTCCTCTACTCAAGCAGAAATTATCAAAGAGGACCCTACCCACTTTAATTCGCACCTCCGATCCCTCATATATTCTTCTAATCAACCTTATAATTGTATCAGGGAAAGGAAATGCTTCCATTGCCCTGCTCATTAAGTCACAGTATACTCTGTCAAATGCTTTTGTTGCATCAAGACCCACCAATAAAAGTGGTACTTTCTTGCATTCTGCTTCCCTCTGGATCATCAATGTTCTGCTAATATTGTCAAATGTTTGCCTCCCATCCACAAAACCACATTGATCCATATCTATACATTTTGGTATCACATTTGCCATTCTTTTAGCCATTATAGACATAAACACTTTAAAACCATGGTTTATTATTGAAATGAGCCTTTATGAAGCTGGATCCAATGGATCTTTACCCTCTTTAGGTACTACCGTTACCACCACCTTCTTCCAGGATGCTGGAACATCTTCTCCTCTTAAAATACTGTTAAAACCTTCCAGATCTTTATCAGTTTTTTCCCTCCTAACTTCCAAACTTCCACAGGAATACCATCTATTCCTGGGGACTTTCCTGTAGATTGGTTATACATAGCCAGTTTTATCAAATCCCTTCCTATCCTGTTAGTAGTTGAGCCTCATCTACCTCTAACTTTGGCATATTTAATTCTTCCATAAACATTTCCATTTGTACCTTTTCTTGATTTCCATATTTCTCTGCTTTATACAAATTTTCATAAAATTTCCGAAATATTTCTAATACTTCTACAGGGTCTCTCGTTATCTGCCTTGTTATAGACTCCCTAAGCTTGGTGACTGCCCTTTCCACTTTTTGTTGCCTGAGTTGTTGTGCTAAAAGTGTTTGTGCTCTAGAATTATTATCGAAAAACAGTTGCTTAACAGCAATCTTTCTAAACTTATGCATATTATTGAGGTAATCCCTAATTTTCTGTTTAGCATTCTGCAGTTGCTCCTTTTCTTGTTCTGAGAGATTTCCCCTATTTTGCAATACTTTAACATCTGTCAACCCCTCTAAATAGTTATTGTTACTGTTTAGCCATATCTCCCTTTCTTTTATTTCCAACCTAGTTTTAAACTCCACTTTAATTTTATCCCACTCATTAGCCATGTTTTCAGATGACTAATCTGTCTTCTCTAGTAGCTCCTAAATTAATTCCACAACCCCTTCCTTAAATTCCTCTCTTTTCAACCGGTAGGTTGGAAAACACCAATGTCTCGTTTTAATTTCATTACCTTTCGTTTTTATTTTAATTATTGTTGCCTGATCTGAAATAGGTATTGGGTGCGTTTCAAGACCTTTAATTAAATGCACATGTTCCTGTGAAATATAAAATCTATCTAGCCTAGTTTTTGTATCACGGTAAGTAATAAATAAATTCACTCTGAACTCCCAGTACTGAATTAACATCTTCCATGCCAAACATTTTCATAAATTTCTTCAAAAATCTACCTTCCCTTGTTATATTATCCCTTCTAGGCCCCCCCAGACACATCTTCACTGTTGCAAACCAAATTCCATTCTCCACCTATAAGTAATATTCCTTGCTGAAAACTGATTATTTCTCCCCAAAATTTCTTAAGCTCCACTATAGCAGTTTTAGGGGGGATGTAAATGCATGCCAGTGTAATCCTCCTCTCTAGCCAGTCGCCCCTTAGTACTACGCATCTTCCATTATCTTTTTTTCCTGTTCTATCACTATTGGAGCTCCTTTTGCAATTAAAATAAGTACCCCTCTTTTCCTTTGCCCCAAATATTCTGCTGAATAACCATTATGAAAACCTTTCTTTACCAAATTCACATGTTCAGTTCTTTCCAGGTGTCTCCTGTAGCATAACTATTTGCACTCTACATTTTTTAAATATAGTTCACTACTCTTTCTTTTTTATATTTTTAAGAAAATTTATATTGAAAGACATTACAGAAAGCATAATTTTCTTATATAGTTATTACCACATTTTATATATAACTGCTCTTTTGCTAAATGTCTAGTTCCAACTTTTATGTTACATGTATATGCTGTTTGGCAAGTTGGTCTTTTATACAGTTGTTTCATGTCATATCCATAAGAACCTATGTCACATCTTACATAACTTTTTTGTTTTTTTTGAAAGTCCTCAAACAGAACCTCCCCCCCCAAAAAAAAAAAATCTTAAAACCTATGAACGTTACAATAACATGCAAAACTATACTGTGGCAAGTCTTAGTGACAAACACCTGACAGATCTCACATTCAGAATGATTATATGTAGCACCCAAACAAAAAAGGAAGGCACTATTTTTGTCCAACTTTATGGGGAATATGAGTCCAACACACATTTTTTCCCTCCTGGCTGACATGTAAAAAGGTAAAACCAAAAAAAAAAACAGGGAGACTCCAACAGGGCATTTATCTGTAGTAGACTAGGTAAATGAAACAAAATGATGAATGCCTTGCAGACAGAATTCAAGGTAACATTCAAAACTGACAGCAAAGTAATTTTGAGGATTAGGCACTCGTCACATATGAACCTTACACCTTGTATGCAGGACATATATCAGACGTATGGGACCAGGAAGGTATAAAGGCTTTGGTATGCTGGCCAGACATTCAGCTATCCTCAGCAAGATATCCCAGTTGTAAAGAATATTGCAATAGTGATAAGGACATCATTTGTATACTGCAAGACAACTGCAGAACTCTAGCCAAAACCAAAGAAATTCTACCTAATGAGGAGGTTTTATATAACAAGAAATGGGATATTGTGGACATTGTAAAGTATTAAAATTGCAGCTTTGCCTAAAAAATGGAGAGACTATTTTGATATATCTGAAAAGATGTGTTTAATTGAGGGAATTTTCTTTTCATATTTAATTTTGTAAACACACGTTGTGTAAATAAACTACTGAAATGTGCACTCAATGGAACCCCTATATCACTTGCCACTAACTTATGATGTAGTAGTGGCTGGTAATTCTTTTTAAGACCCATCTCTAATCTTGAAAAACTATACTCTTCTTCTGCCATACAATACAACAATCACTCATCAGGAATGCCCTTCATCACCTTCATTTTATAACAAATAGAACATTATTCATCTCAACTTCTCTCATTTTTAACAGTTGCAAACATGTAGGTCCATTACCTTTGTGCAGCAATTGAATTTGTAGTGACCAAGAACTCAAACTCTTTACCAGAACACTCACTTTCCTTCCATATCTTTATCTGACCAAGGCGGCAGAATATTTTTGCATGCATTACAACCTAATTCAGTCTCATCTTTGCCGTCACAGCATATCGGAAACTCAGTCTGTTGCTGTGTTCAGGGCCTGTTCAGGGCCATTTACATTATGCTAAAGAACTATCCCTCATTCCTCTTGACTTAGGTTCAAGTAGGACACTCTTTGCTGTTGTGGGAACCATACACTAACAAAGATCTTTAACATTCCATAACATGACAACTTGTTTCCCAATAAACTAACTTAGAAACCCTTTACCTCCTATAAGAATAAACAAAACTTTGTGGTGGTGCTGTGGTAGTGTTGTCGCCTCACAGTTAGACATTGCCCATTCGATTCTCAGAGCGTCTTCTGTGTGGCGACATGAGTGAATGGGTGTTCCTTCGTTGAAGGTTGTGCGTTAGGCCCGGCAAGCCAGTACGTAAAAATCTACTGCCAATCATTAGCGGATCGGAGTTCCGCTGTGGCGACCCCTAACCAGGAAAAGCCGAAAGACACAAAAACAACAACACTTTTAACCATTTGTCCCTGCCTACCATAAGGGATATGCCTTCTGTTAAATATCAAGCCGAGCTCCTTGAGGACAACCCATAGCTTAGGGAACACTTTAAAATTCAGCAAATCAAAGCCTGAACTCCTTTTCATCATGTGAATCCCCAGCTGCATCACCTTATACATAAACCAAATATACCTCTCATTTCAATTGCCTTGTTGCCAGATGTCATTACACCCCACTCCCTTTCCCCACATCACACAGCAGTGGCCATACTGCATATGTATCACTCAACTAATAACATACAATCATCATGCAAGAGAAAAAAATGAAAGCCTATTGTAATTTTATGACAGTGGAATAAATTACCAGAGTTTTAGTTTATACAAAATCATGGAGCACCTACAAAAGAATATTCGTAGTCTGGACATGCGCTAAGTTCACTAAACCTGCATATTGCTTTGCTTTACAAAATTTTAAAATCTCAGTGTGAGAAATACTCATTTTTTAGTCCAGTCAAAAGAATGAAAACTAATTTTGCATCACTGATTATCACTTTGCTTCATCTGTCCAATACTCAACCTGCTGAGTACTGGCACTGTGCTTAATCATGATTACTCCACACTCCTGCAGAAGATTAACATTGTCCTCTTTAGGGACATACTCTCATACAAAATTCAGTGCTTATTTGTCATCAACGATGTCCACTCCTGTGGAAAAAAATCTTTAAAAGAACCATATGAAACCATCAGAACTACTGCCCCAAGCACCATGCAACATGACCTCTAGAAGTTGGGCATGTTGTCTGCAAGTCTGAACAGAAGTCATTCTGAATAAAAATATTTTCGCTCTTATTTTACAAACCTTGCTTGGCTCCAAAAGCAAAGGCAGACTTTACTCCTTTAAAGTACTAGAACTCAAACTTCACAAGAATGTCAAGGCCACCAATTTGCATTTTACAAGCTCCAATAGTCCATCCCTTCTATTTTATTCTTGGACTGCAATCATACCAAAATTTTCTTTGAGCTCTGTCCTCTTGCTGTTAGCTTAGAACCAGACACTGACGACTTGCACACTAAGGAACTGATACTGCGAAAGCAGAATGAGGTGTGGTGCAGGATCAAACTGGCATCTGTATGGTCATAGGAAATAGCAACAACTTTACCCTGGCAAACACTTTTGTTCACAAACTTTCTAATTTACATCTGGTCTTTTGGATCTCAGTCATGGCAGCCTGTAATGAAGACCCAGTACTGTCTTTCGGCTTTTCCCGGTTAGGGGTCGCCTCAGCGCAACTCTGGTCCGCTAATGATTGGCAATGAATTTTTACGGTGTCGAGTTGCTAGACCGGCACCCAACCTTCAAGGAAGGCACACCCACACATGCTCGCACCTACCTGCATGTCTTTAAATTCACTCAACCGTGGGGAGGACATGCAGACTCTGCACAGAAGGTGCACCAGCCGAGAATCGATCTTGCTGTGAGGCAACAACGCTAACCGCTGAGCCACCAATACTGAAGAAAGTCAAGCTATGTTTGATTTTAACAAGACTAATGATACATAGCTTGATTTTCTTCAATATTAACTGCTTTTCGCTCTCGGTTACACAGTAACTGGTGACCTCTGAATTTTGGCAGTCCTACACTTCACTTGCACTTTTCACAGACTTTCAAAATGCATACCAAATGAACTACCACTTAACAGCAAATACTTAAAGGAGCAACATTTCCTGAAATATGGTAGCATCCCCCCTGACTACATTTCTGCAAAAGCTTTCTTTAAAGTAAAATTCTTAAATATAAGTTTAAAAAATGCAGATTGTTCTTCCTCAGCACATGTAAATGCCAGCCCACCAAAGTAAGAAACACCAAAGGAAATTGTTGGTCATCTTCCTTGCAGCAGGAGGTTTAAAAATGGGGGACACTCTGCATCATCAAATAAATGGCAGCAGCTATGGTAAAATCTTTCACCTTCTTAAAATACTTTTAAACACTTGAACTTTATTAAACACATCTTCCCACTGAATGAAAAACTTTACAGAAGAGGACCAAAGGTGAAGAAAAATTTCCACGGTAGGACTAGCCAGCCAGTAGTGCAAACCTTGGCTCAAGATAATTGTCGCTGTGGAAGTGACACCCCGAGCCCGTTTGTAAAATGAGAAAAGGGGTTGAGGCTGGATGGATGGACCAAAGGTGAACATTTCAGCAATATAAATCTAAAGACAATTTTCTATTAACCTACGAAAATCAATCTTAGCAGCAGGATTTTGAAATACGAGGAAATTAGAGTAACCCACAGAAAACAAACTGAATGAGAAAGTACATGTAAACCACCAAAGCAGTAAGTACAGGCATGACTGGAATGGAGAAGCACAGTGCTAATCACTATACAAATATTTATAAAGGTCATTACTTTCCCACTCTATCCCACAATTACTGTCATTTTAGTACTGGCCAGGGTATCTTGGTAGTGTTGTTTTAAAAAAATGACCAAGTCAATATTAAACTTAACGCTTAGGGGAAAGATGCTACCGAGAGAATGACTAAATGAAAGGAAACAAAGTACAAAAGGTCTCTAGAATGGGGTTTGTACCAGTTTGCTCTTTTCTTGAAAAAATGCACTTTACTTGTTCTGCATGCAAAAGACTGTAGATGACTTGACATCTGGTTGGGTGGAATATATCAGTACTGTGGAAAGAGCTGCCATTCAGTAAAATGATCCACAGGTGTAGTCAGAAAGAGTTGGGACATCTGTCATGTAAATGAGCCTGTGCAACCAAGCAAAGTAACTCTCCTATAGAGAGACAATAGAATCTGGAAGCAATATGGTTATTTGGCTCTCACTCAAAGAATTTCAGAGAGATGCAGGCAAGGATCTGGTCACAAACAGCTATACAGGCAAAAGCTTGATATTCAGGCAAGTGTCTATCTGATAGTTGTACATGTGGCAGCCTAATACCCAGGGTAAGGGCATATTCAAAACCAGAGAGGCAAGCTGGTCTGAAGAAAGATTGCCTGAAGCAAGGCCCTAGACAAAAGCAAGGAAGGGTTAGACCCTTTGTATGAATGAGATTAAGGAGAAAGTAGTTGTGTAGTAAATTAGAATACTTGTTGATGTTTGAATGTGGTTATTGTTGCAGTCACAGCACCAATGAACTTGTCCACATGTGGAGGTCTGAACTGGCCAGACTTTCAGAACCAAGCAGTGCTCCTCTAACTTCAGCACAGACATTCCCAAGTTCCTGGTATAAAGGGTGACATGGGCAGGTCATCTGTGGTTCTTTCTTGGCATCCAACTGTAGAGGTTTGAAATGCACAACCATAATCTAGTGATTCCCCAAATACACAGGTTGATTAGACCCTAAGAGATAATCACCCTTCACTGGCACCTAAACAAAAATAGGTACAGGAAGCAATGTGAAAAGGCCAGAGCACAGGAAGCAGAAAAGGGAGAAATGCATGCACTATAACATCTAAGATTCAGATGAGATGCTGGGTGGGAACTGGACTGTAGTAGTGACCTTACTCGAACATTGACAATTATGGTACATTAACTACAGCTGTATTACATTCATCATGTGCTTCACTGTTTTAGTCAAATCATTATGGAAGACTAGCAGAGCTGGTAGTCATTGTAGATAAGGTAGTTGGAACCTTCAAGTAGAGACGGCAGTACGCCCTACAAAATTACAGTGGTGAACCCTGTCCAGAACTTCGATATTAGGCTCTATTTGTAATGTTTGGAAAAGGTATAGATGGAGAACCAGGTAACTGTCTCCAACATGTCTTGACTCCCTACCCCTTTTAGGAATGCTACAGTGGTGATTGTGCCTCTAGTAAAATGAGGGTCTATATTAAATCAGCGAATGGTTAAAAAAGTGAACACTGATTTATCAACCCCATGTAAGGGAAAGCTTACAATCCTGAACACTTGGAACAGCAATTTTTTCCCAGGGGAAAAAATTGCTGTTCCACAAACAAAATAAATAAATAAATAAAAACATTACATAAAGTCCCCCCCGCCCGATGTAGGGGCTTTGCCCGCCACTTAAATATACCAACTCCAAGATCGCACTACAGTGACGAAAATGGCAAAGTAATGGAGGCGGCCAAGCAATTACTTTCCCAGGGAAAGAAATTGCTTATATGCCGTTTCGTGCTTTCAAGTTCGATCAAGACGCATTTGAAAGATTGTGTCTTCGATTATATAATAGGAACCCTAAAATGAGAACTGACTTTGCCCTGCACAGTGGTGTTTATTGCAGAAAACCATGCAGTGAGCTATCACCTTTGAAATATTCTATCTATGGACAAGGGTTTCTTATTTTCAGGCAAATGCTATAAAACAGTTATGTACTCACCATAAAGTTCCATGTGTATTGTCGATTTTTCATCACTCCTCACATACGGGTACGGATCTGATCCATGGGATTTGACTCTGCCATTACCCAAGCTTGTGGCAACCAAAAAGCACTTGTATACCGCCCCTTACCCACAATGCATCTCTCCCAGTTACCTCGGATCTTGTTTGCTAGAATCATAATGATAGAAAAAAGAATTTTAGTTTTTTTAATGCCCAAAAAGATTTTAAAGGAGACCATTTCTGGAGTATAGGGAAAAAATAACCTAATACCTGAGAATCTCTTCTTGTCCTGAACCTGATTGACTTCTTTGAATCAATCTCCAGAGCCGTGGACAAGTGTAAGGCAGTACACACAGCCTATTTGGACCTTGCCAAGGCCTTAGACACCATTCCCCACTCTGGAATCATAGATAAATTGACTAAGCTGGGCATTAATCCCTTCATCACTAGATGGGTTGCCAACTGGCTTACTGACAGAACCTACACTGTAAAAGTAGCTGACTCCAAATCCAGCTTCAGACATGTGACAAGTGGAGTACCTCAGGGTTCAGTCCTGGGGCCTCTCTTGTTTGGCATCTACTTCTCTAAAGTACAGGCCAACACTAAGGGACTCTGGCTAACAAAGTTCGCAGATGACTGCAAACAGGGAGCCATTATTGAATCACCAAATTATGTCGATACTCTACAAAAGGGCCTTACAGAAACAGATGCTTGGTGCCAGAGCCATGGGCTCAAGCTCAATGCCAAGAAATGTATAGTTATCCCCTTTGGGGAAAAACATGTACCTGTGAATTACCACATAGGTGGCAGTACACTAAACACCAAAAGTGTGATAAGAGACTTAGGGACACAGGTGGATAGTGGTCTCTCCTTCAATAACCACATCGCCACAAGTGTCAGGAAATCCTTCTATGTGGCACACCTCATCACTAAGGGCTTTTCATCCAGAAAAAAGAGATCATTGTCCCACTGTACTCATCCCTCATTAGACCCAATATAGAATACAATGCCCCATCTGGTATGTACCTCTCACATCTGCGACAACTGGAAAGGCCGCAGAAATAACCTCACTAAATGAATCACAGGCCTAAAGCAGATGCCCTATGCTGACTGCCTTAAAAAACTCCAGCTATACTCTGTCGCATATTGTCTACTCCGAGGTGATCTCTGCTTAACATACAAGGCCATGTCAAACCCAGAGCTGTTGGACATACTACACAAAGAAATCCCAATCCCTCAGAGCCACACGCTCCAGGGATCTAAACCTTGTCATCACAATAAACAAAACATGCTGGAGGGATAGGTTCCAGACCCAGACACTCCCCGAACTACCTCTTTGGCCCTCTTCAAAAAGAACCTTGATGATTGGATGGGAGAAAGGAAATTCACCCCAGGGATCATGTCAGTAGCCCTGCTAGAAGGGGTCCAGGGAAGTAAATAGTGTGGGAGAAATAGCCAGGGAATTGTTATGGCTAGGCTTGTATAGGCCCTAGGGCCAATAGCCTAGTACCAACCTATGAACCTATTCATTACTGTTTGACTGCATTTTACCACATTTCATTACTGTTTTAACTATTTTATCATACTGTGAGTTCTGTTTTTATATGTAGTGGTTAATTTGTGCTTTTTTGAGAGTTTACTGTGTTCTTAACTCTTAAGTTGATTAGCATAGACTGGATACAGGTTTGTTGCATCCATTAGCTGCTTTTGTTTTAGCCTTCTGTGTTTCTGGCAGCCATCTTGTGTTGGTGGGGCCTATCTCCTCTGCTAGTGAGAGTAGTAGAGCTGCCTGGACCTTGTCTGGCACAAATGTTTAATACTCTGGAAGGAGGAAGTTTTGCAATCATTTGAGTAGTGTCTAGTAGATCTCCTATGAACTTTATAGAGTCTGAGTATGTTCCAGATGGGATTTTTCGTAATTTATGGTTACTCCTAGCTCAGAACATACCTGACGAAGAGTCCCTTGCATGGATTAGTAGATGCCTAATCAGGGCGAATATGAGCCAGTCATCTAAATAAGGAAACACTTGAAATCCTTGTCGTCTCAGGTGAGCCTCAACCACTGCCATGCATTTGGTGAACACTCTGGGAGGGCAGTAATGAGACCAAAGGGCAGTGCTCTGAACTGACGACTGGCTTCCAGCCAGACGCGTAGATATCCTCTGGAGTGATTTCTGTCTTAAATAAACGCCACTAATATTTTACATCTGCTCTCACATTTTTGAGTTGGAGATTACCTTCAGTACCTCTACGTTTGGGTGGTTTGTCAACTACAGTGTTTAGTGCGTGACTTGTTTCCTGGTTTTTCGATATCCTCTGGAGTGTTTGTCCATTTTTATATGGTCGTATGCATCCTGAAGATATATAAAGCACACACAGTCATCATGTTCCAGAAATGGAAGTATGGACTGAACTGTGACCATTCTGAACTTGCAATGGTGAACTGACTTGTTCAGTCTGCTAAGATCCAGTCCTCTGTTTTCTTTGGAACCAATAAGAACCTTGAGTAAATTCTGAATCCTGTCTGATCATGGGGACCTCTTGGATGTATCTTTTTTTCAAGTAGTTTCTGAATTTGAATGACTGCTTGATCCCTTTGACTGGGTGGAATGTCTGGGTGGGGGTCATTTCGAAAAGGGAATTTGGTAACCCCTGGATATTATCCTCTACACCCACATATCAGAAATTATGTTTTGCCAAACTCTCCAGTGCATGGATAGTTGATCCCTGATTTTCTCCAGAGATGGACAATCTGGCCTCCTTTCAGGAGTGCTGAAAGGGCTTCCCAAAGAAAGACTCCCAGGACCCTTGGTTCTGCAGACTTTCTCTGCCACGAGAGTGGCATCTTCCATTCCCCCTCTGCGTCTGGGGGAAACTCTCCAAGTATGTCTTGGTAGGACATCTGAGATTTCTTGAACCACACATTTTTCACTGCCTCTCTGACCTTTAGGATACGATCTCTGAGGAGCTGAAAAACATATGCCCACAGCAGAAAGGGTCTTACCTTCCTTCGCACACCTAGATAGCTTATCTTTAACTTTGGGACCAAAAAGAGATGGGCTATCGAACGAAGCACTGACGTATGAAGACAAAGGGTTATGGAAAATCACAAAGGCACATCCAGGCATGCTTCCTTATACAGATGCCAGAACTTGCTGCTCTGTCTGTTCCTTCACCTGCATGTGTGATGAGCCACATGGAAGAGTTAGCTACAGAATGTATGGTGGCTAAATGGGAACTACTTTCTCTTTAGCTGCATCAGCTACTACTACTTCAAGGGTATCTGAAAGCTCCTTTGTCAGATCTCTTTGTAACCTGGTGAAATGCGAAAGGTAATTCGCTTCCCACATCTATCCATCATCCTAGAATCCTTATTAGGAGGATGGATAGTTGAACTCTTCTCATAAAGTTCCTTCTTGGTCGCTGCTGCCATGGCATCTACTGCAACCCCTTTCATCCGGAAGACCTTGTCAGATGGGGCAGTTATAATTTTATTTGGTCTCCGGGGAACAGGCTCGATGGAAGCTGGGGTCTCCCATGCCCACTGAGAGATCACACCTATGAGCTCATAAGTGGGCATAGTCAACCAGAAGGTGGATACACAGACTCCTCAGGTGAAAAATTACTGGACTGCCAGCCACCCCTCTGTTTCAGAATCTCCCCAAAGGAAAAATCCTCAGGGATGACTGTGGGGCTCCTTTTCCCTCATAGAGGTCAGTGTGTTTTCCATGGCTGACTACTCCATGGAGTCCAAATGCTTCCTCTTGCAAAGTCTCTTCATAGGGGACCTCAGTGGGGTAGTCTGGGGATGTATTGGAAGAGTCTGGCACCTGAGGTTCTGCTGTCCCTGTGGACCATCATGGTAAGAGGAGGAAAGCAGGGTCTCAATAGGATTGCAGATCCAAGGGGGTAGATGACCTTTTAGAAGCAGTGGGAGGTATAGCCCTCTCCAAAGCCCCAAAGGCCGACAGCTCCTGAATGGCCAAGGGCAATGGCTCCGATAAGCCATGCTTTCAGGATGGGGTCCCCTCCAGTCCAAAACTCAGTTTGCCAGGGGTTGAAACCAGAACCAAGCTCACCTTCACCGAAGCCCCAAGGTGCATTGACTGCTCCAAAGACCTGTGAGTTAAGTGCACTCAAAGTTCACAGGGCTCACTATGGCTCCGAAAATGCCAAAGGGCTCTGAGCAAAGGTCTGATCCAAGGAAGAGGACATATTTGGATTAGAGTTGAAAGGCACCAAGCATATTGGATCAGACTCCAAAGCTTGCCCAGAAGTCAGAAGAGGATGATTTAGACAGACAGACCTAGCACCGTAAGGGTAGAGGGTGACTTAGTGATGCCCTGCACCCACAAAATCCTCTGCACCCTCTGTTCCACATAATCTTCAATATGGCTCCTGGTCGATCAAAGGCAGATGAGGACCTTGGTCTGGCTAAGAAGAGAGTATCTTTGATGGAACCGGATCAAAAGTCAGGGAGTACCGTGTCTTCAGTAGTCAGAACAGGTCTGAAAGGACTAGTTGCCAGATCCAACATCAATGGATATGATTCATCCTTACTAGATAGACTCAGAGTGAAAGAAGTCAGATCCAAAGCAGCAGAGATCAGTGAAGAAGGCTCACAATCAGGTGACAGACTCGACTGGCTTGGTTGATTTTGATATTTTTGCTCTCGGCTCCGAAGAATCAGTCAGCGCCAAAGAGGGTATTTTCTTTCCTCTAATGGAGGATTTAGAGGAAAGCGATGAAGCAGGCCTTGAATGAGCAGATTTGGTTTTCGTGGATGAGCCAGATTTATCTTAATGCCAGAAATAGCCTACCCAAAGACAGAAAGTAACATGCCCCTCAAGATGAGCTTATTTTTTTTTCTTTCAACCAAAGCTTGATGGTTGAAAGAGTGGCAAATCGCAGTCTTCTTTTAAACGAAGGGGCCCAAGGCAATAGATGCACAGGCAGTGTGAATCGCTAAAAGGGATCTTGTGCCCACACTTTGTGCATTTTTTGAAACCAGCAGGTTTCTCTTGCTTCTTCTCCGTACCACAAGAAAAAAATGGCAGATAATTTAATCACACAGAGAAAAGGACAAAAGAAAGTTTTTTTTTTTTTGTTTAATAGATTGAAGTAAAGGAAAGGGAGAACTACCGATAATACTAGCTAAGAAAAGCCCTTAAGGGTAAAAGGGGAGGGAAGTAACCTACAAAAGGGCAGTTACTGGTGGGAAATGGAAGAGTGAAAGAGACGAAATGAAAGTAACCTAAATAAAATTGGTTACAGTAAAAGATTCCAAACAATAAGGGAGAGATAAGAAAAACTAGCAATACTAACAGAGAGAAAAATAGACTATAGAGGAACAGTTTTTAAATAATGCGACCTGATAACCAAGAGCTAGCTGATTGGACCACATCTTTGCAAAGTGGCAAACAAGATCTGAGTTAATGGGGAGAGATGCATTGTGGGTATGGAAAGGTATTCAAGAGTGTTTTGGTTGCCATGAGCCTGGTAATGGCAGAGTTGGATCCGATGGATCGGATCCATACCCATGTGAGGATGAGATGAAAAACTGAAAATAGATCAGTAATTCATTTTTTTTCTGTTCTACCTGAATAACTTAGCTGCTTGCGAACATTCTCAGCATGCAGACTCCTCTCCCCCTAATTTTGTGAAGGAAGAACATTCTTAAAATGGCTACCTTGATTAAGCACATTATCAGTGATCACTTTTGACAAACAGGGGCTAGTACACAAGGTGGCCCTATCCTTGTGAAATGTGAGAAAAAGCTCCTTACACGAGGGCCTGTAATTCTAATATCCCCCCCCCCTCCTTTCTTGGTGTTGTCCGGATTTTGGGGCCGGAACGCATGATATGAGGTAAAACCTGATAGTGCTGGGGTACTCTCAGGAGCCTTGAACCAGGTTTCTGTCACAGCACAGACATCAATGTTCTCCATACTGAGAAGGGCCTCGAGTGCGTGCATTTTGAGATTGAGACTTCTGGCATTGAGCAGCATTACCCTTAGTTTTTTTCCTTTTTTGTGTTCTAGGGTGGTAGGTTTATAATTTGAGCCTTGCCTAAAAAAGGCACTATGGGGGTGGCAAGAGCCTTTGCCAATATCCGGAAGCCCAGGGGTGACAGGTGCAAGCCGTCCCTTGCGAAGCAGCGTGGCTTGTCCAGCATGTCATCCCAGGCAGACAGACATTGGATCCCCTTTGAATGACACCAGAATTTAAGCCAATTATTAAAGCTGATCATCTTATCTCTGTATTGTGGCATCATTCTTGGTGAAGGTAGGATACTGCTCAAGGTCAGGGTCATACCTGCCTGGGCTACATAATCAGAGAGCTCCTCAATGTCTCTTTTCATGTAGTCCAAGGAGGTACGTCTCAGGTCGTTGACACCAGCATGGACGATGACTGAGTCATACTTGTACCTGCTGTTGAGAGACCTGAGTGCTTGCGTTATGTGGCGGATTCTAGCGCCCAACAGGCAGCTTACTGTGACCTTCTCCTTACTCAGTCTGGTGAGCGGGACGTCAGTGTGTCGGACTATGGAGTCACCAATGACGAGTGTGTCTGGCATTGTGTTTGGCCTTAAGGGCTGTGACTGTTTGACACTCTGACTGTGTGGTCTATGTGTTGGGTCCTGAGGTGGTAGTTGTTTGGGTGTCTGCTTTGGTGGCCTCTGCTGTTTTGGTAGATTTTTGATCAGAGCCTCCAAGTATGTCTTTGTGTGCTTATGTGTATGATTTGAAGTTGTGATGGTACTATGTGTGACTGGGTAAGTAGTGTGTGTGGTTACCTTCTCCTCCTGTCTTGTCTTGCCAGTCCTATGTTGAGAGAGCTCAGCCTCCAGTTTGGCCGTATAGTTGCATCTCTCGCATGTATTTGTGTTTTGTGGGAGAAGGAGAGGGTTGTCTGTGTACATGAGGCAATTGTAACATTGCCTCAATATTCCCAGGTTCACCAGCTGAGCAGGAGAGGACACTAGCAACTGATCCCTCGACATGCTAGAAGGAATAGATAAAAAAAAAAAAAAAAAAACTTACAAAAGACTCGGGGGGGGGGTGTGTGGGTTCTAGTCTGGTGGAGTACTATCTATAATAAAAGTGCTTTATCAAGGTGAAAGTACTGTAGGAGCAAGTGCTAGGCTTTACAGATAGAGAATAGTCTACTTGGGAATCAAGTAGAGATGAACTTTTTAGTTATAGGATACGCTGGTTAGATGAGCAGTACAGTTCGAGGAAGGTAGTTTTAAGGGAAAATTTGAAGAGTGGAATTTAGGTAGCCTGAATAGTTTAACCTTGTTTAACCGCCGCTGCTCGTGTGCAACAGTGGCAACTCCGCGCTAACGCGCGCTTTATAGCAGGGGGCTGGAAAAAACAGGAAATGACCCAAAATGGCCAACGAATTACTAGTTGCGGTCTCTAACCACTCCTCTGAGGACAACAAGCAGCTCAGTACTCCCCACTCCCACTGGTGAGTAAAGAAACTACCTCTGGCCACACAAGAAAATGGAGGAACACAGGAACCAAATACAAAGCCCAGGGATCAGCAAAATCTGATCACTGGAACAACTAGCTAGGAAAGTTTAGGAAAGCAGAAGTATTTTTTTGTTTTTTTTTAGGTTTTTTTTTGCAACAGACAAAAAAAATACAGTAAATGCTTTGTTTTTTCGACTAAATTGCTATCAAAGGCTGGTACACTTGAGTGTATTAGCCTGTTTGTTACTTTTAAGCAAAACTTTAGCCAACAAGTGCAATCAACAATTTAAGCACAGAAAAACAGGAAAATCAGGTAATAAAACAGTAATATAGGCACAAACAGTAGTCGAAAAGCTCAAAAGATCGAAAAATGCAAAAAAAAAAATGTTTAAAAAATACTTATAATCAAGAAAGTTGCTTTTTCTGCTCTCTGCTGGCTTAGGAACTCTGCAGGGGACCACAAGGAGCTATGCCAAGTTCTCTAATGCCAGAAAAGCCTGCCAAAGCGCGCTTTATAGCAGGGGGCTGGAAAAAACAGGAAATGACCCAAAATGGCCAACGAATTACTAGTTGCTGTCAAGTCATGGCCAGTCTGCAAAGGGGGTAGGAATGAGTGCCTCCCTGCTTGTTTATGTACCACATGACTGTGGTATTGTCCTTCTTTATCAGCAGTTGTCCCGGATAAAGTAGATCCTTGAAGGCTGTCAGGGCCATTCTGAACAGCTAGCATCTCTTTCTGATTGATATGTAGATGCATTTGGCTTGCGGACCATGTGCCCTGAATACATCTTCCTGCCATGTGGGCCCACCAGGCATAATCTGATGCATCTGTTGTTAATGTCTGCCTGGATGGGGGTAAAGTGAATGGCTGCCCCTCGTTGTGGTGACAGGCCTTTGCCCACCATCAAAACTCCTGTTGCAGGCAGGGAATGAGGGTAATTATTGTTTCCAGGCTGTGGCAATGTTGAGTACAAACACTTTTTAGATACCATTGAAGTTTCCTCATATGCAGTCTTGCATATGGAATTAGTAGAATGCAGGATGCCATGAAGCCCAAAGCCGGCAGAATTTTTCTTGCAGATAACCGGGCCTTTGTTGCCAACAGTTTGAAATAAGTAGTCAGTTGCCTTTGTTTGTCTGGCGTGAGATAAGCCATCCGGGCAGTTGTATTTAAGCTTGCACCCAGGAATATTATCTCTTGAGGGTGTACAAGTTTTGATTTCTTTTCATTTACCGTGTACCCTAGGCATGCTAGTAATCTTTTTACAAATGCCAAATGCTGCAGTAGAATGTCCTTGTTCTTTGCTTGAATGAGGCAGTCGTCCAAGTAAGGATATATTTGTATTCCTCTCTGCAAAATGCAATTACTGGAGCCAGGCATTTTGTGAAGACCCTGAGTTCAGTAGATAAGCCAAAGGGCAGTGCAGAGAATTGGTAGTGCATTGAGCCAGCTATGAATCTGAGGTATCTTCTGCATGATTGTCTGATTGGGACATGCAGGTATGCCTCTTTTAGGTTTAAAGTCACAAGCCAAGTCTTCTTGCCCAGCATGGGCAGAAGCTGCTGCAGAATCAACATTTTGAATTTTGGAATATCCAGATATGTGTTTAGAATAGATAGGACCAGTATTGGTCTCCAGGCTTTGTCCTTTCTGGGCACCAAGAAGAGTCTTGAGCAAAATCCTTGTCACTGCTCTTGCTCTGGTACTTGCTGAATGGCCCTCATATCCATGAGGGATGAAATTTGCTTTTGTGCCTCTGCCCATTGACTTTTTGGAAGGTCTGGCAAACCGTGAGCCCTTGGCAGGGTATGAGAGAGACACTTGTAACCTTGTGACACTATGTTCAAGACCCATTTGTCCTGGGTATGTGCCAATTTTGATGAAAAAGTGCTAGTTTTCCACCTAAAGGTGCTGCCAGAAGATAAGTGCTTGGTGCAGGCAGGGGAGAGTCATTGGGACTGTTTCCTGTAAGGCTGTGATTTGTCTTCTCCATTTTGGAGGTAGAAGCACCCCATTGTTTAGACCTGTATGGCCTCTAGGGCGTCTGTATCTGCCCCTCTGTGGCCTGACACTGGAAAGGACCAATTCTTTGTAGGCCCGTCTCTGCTAAATCTTGGAGGCTGTACCTGTAAGAAATCCTTGACTGTTTGCATAGATTTTGCTTTGTCCTCCGTTTTCTTCAACACCTCCTCTGCTTTAACACCCAACAAGGTATCATGCTGTAATGGAGCATCTAATAATTTTGCTTTAACACGATCAGGCAGATTCTGTTCCTTTAACCAAGCATGCCTCCTGATGACAGAACCCGTAACAGTGGCCCTGCAGGAGGCCTCCAGAGAATCAAAACCACATTGCAAAGTATGCTTTCCAACTTGCTCAGCTGCATGCAATAAATCCTGCATTTCTTTGTTTTCTGCACATTCAGAATTTATCAACATTTTCTGTTTAAGCAGTGACATAATATATTGCTGATATTTAAGCATATGAAACTGACAATTTAAAGCCCTTATAGCTAAGGTAGCAGAAGTGTAAATCTTTTTCCCCCCATCTGCTCAGTGCCCTAGAATCCCTGTCAGAGGGGGTAGGCTTTTTTTGCAGTGGAAGCCTCGACCCCTTTGGGACCCTGAGAGATAGTTTCTGGGTCAGCAGCAGGGTTTTTTTTTTTTTAAATAAATATATGTGAATCAGGAACCCTGTAGTATCTTGTCTGCTTTAACAGGAGCTGGAGGCAAGGAGTCAGGAGTCAGACTGGACTCTGAAAAAACATCATCTACAATGTCCAACACAGGAGGAATAGCAAGGGGCCTGTGCTGAGTCAGTAAAAGGAAGTCTCCGAGCCTTTTCTTAGATTCTGAATAATCTTGGCTCTCCCAGTGAAAATGCTCCCTCCTCATGGTATGCAGAGTTTCCCCAAAAGAATAATCCTCAGGAGGAGAGGCTGAAGGGATAGATTCTTCGGCAGCAGAATCCTCATAGGGAGGAAGAGAGTATTCCTGATCAGATGAAATGGAAACCTGATCTGAAGATTCATATTCTGTCTCTTGCCTAGGCCTCTTATCAGGAGGGGGATGGGAACCTCTGATCAAAGTAATTAGGTCTTCGGCCATTTTGAGCATCTGTTTTTTAGGCATGGAGGCCTGTCCATGGGGCTGCTGTACTTGTTTCTGTCTTTAAAGGTGCCTTAGTCTTTGCCTTTGAAGTCGAAGTCGTTTTTACATATAATTGTGTTGGCCTGAAAACACCCTCAGAGCACGATGCCTGCTCAACAGCTCCGGACCCATCTGAGGGAATCATTTCCGAGGTTCCAATACCTTGAGTTTCCAGTGGCCTAGTCAGATCCATGTGGGAGTCGGTAGCAGCCTGTGACTCTAAAGTAGCGGGCATCAGGGGCTGCAAAAGCACCTCACTGAGAACCGGCTACTGGCTTAGAAGCCTCGTCGTCAGTTTTGGACCTTGGATGCTTGTCCTTTTCTTTTTCCTTGTGTTTCTTGTGAATTGCGGTAGTCGGATGGCTATCTGATGACATTGTGTAATTAAATCTTCTGCCAAAATAGTGAAATGCAAAATCGTACCGACGCTTAATAGTGCATTGGTTAAATCTAGCACAGAACCTACAATTAGCAACGTTGTGGTCAGGCCCTAGGCAAGGAATACAGTAGTAATGAAAGTCCTTATGAGGTGTTTGCTTCCCACAAGAAATACAATTATTAACTTTTTCTGACATCGGTCTGAAGCTGGAAAAACATTTCCCCAACGGGGTGCTTAGCTTTAAATGAAGACTTTGGATCTGAAATTCGAACACTAAAATCTCAGGAGTCGGCCGACCGGCACTTGCGAACTTGCTTTTGCTTCGGGCACCGCACAGCAAGAAAGACTGGAGAAAATGGCGTTGGTTGCATCTTTTATACCCCTGGCGCACTGACGTCAGGGAGGAGGTGACAGCAACCGACACCGGACCTAGACTTTGGAATTCAGGCCAACTGCAGGTAGCCTGCCAGCAGGATAACCCAATTGTAATGACTGCAACAGTGAAACACTAACATTGTGTGCAGTTCTAAATGACAATAAAGTTTACTTTGACTTTACCCAGGCTTAAAGGAGAGAGAAAGCACATTGATTGCCCCAATACTGGAAGAATGCATTTACTGCCTGAAATGTATTGTGAAAAGCACTGGACAGAACTGCTTTACGTTTATTGTTTGGAGAAGCAGAGGTCTGCACTGTTTGGCATACCCCATCTGCCAACTAGAGAAGGGAAGAATTCTGTTGAGCATCCACTTGGGGGGGGGGGGATTTCCCACAGTCATTCCCAGATGGTTAGTAATGAAGCTGTCCTCTGACATTATGTAGGTGATTGGTAATTGGAGGCTGATGTACCACATAACAGTGGCATTTGTCTTATTACTGATTTTAGTGTTCTAGGTCACTACATTATTCTGAATACCTAGACAGTATAGGTGAACTGCAAACATTTCCTTCATGCCCTCAGAAACGAGTTGGCCTTATTACAAAGCTCACGGCCAGCCAAAAAAACTCTCGAGCCAAGTTTCTACCCAGAATTGCCATTCTCCCTGTTACTTCAGATCAAGTTTGCTACAGAAAGAGAAGTAAAGCAGAGGCCACTTCTGCGCAAATACCCTAGGACACCACCTGGACCCAAAGCATCCCCCTGGAGCCTTTGGAGGGGGGGGGAAGTGATGAATGAGAGAAGATGAACACAGATGGAACATTATGATAAGACATAACTTCATCTGATGTTGTTAATCTTTCCATTCATCACTGATGGGACAGAATCCCAAGCTACCTTGAGGTCCATAGGCGGCCCTTATGGAATAACATTCCTGAGTACCATTGAGCTGAAGGCAGCTCTCCCTCTGGAGACCAAGTCCAATTTGTAATGATTGATAAAGGTATGAGGCTTAGTTAGCCCAAGTAGCTGCTGTGCAGCTGTCATCCATGGAAGCTCTGGAATGAAAAGCTACAGATGTTGCCATAGATCTACTGGAGTGAGCTTTAACTTTTGGCATAGGTTTGTTACTGAAGGACTAGATGAAACGTATGCAGTCCCTTAGCCATTTCGATAATGTAACCTTAGAAACAGCATCGCTCATTCTGGGCCCAGAAAAGGAGATGAAAATCTGTTCAGATTTCTAGATAGGTTTATTCCTATCTAGGTAAAATCTCAATTGCCCATGTACATCCAAGGAGCGAAGGCAGTACTCCTCTATTGGAGAAAAAAAAACACTGGTAGGTCAATGGTCTGGTTAATGGAGAATTCAGAAACAACTTTGGTAAGAAAGGATGAATTCGTCCGGAATGATACTCTGTCTTTATGGAAGACCAGATAGGGCCCTCTTGATACACAATACCTGCAGCTCTGAGACCCTTCTGGCAAACGTGATGGCTACCAAGAATAAACATTTCTAAGACAAAAACTTTAGATCACACTTTGCAGCAGGTTCGAAAGGTTTTTGAGTGAAAGACTGAAGGACTACAGCAAGGTTCCATGGTTCCACAGGCTGTCTGATAGACCTGATATAAGAGGTTCCCTTAAGGAAGGCCTTGCATAGACGTAGAGATGAGAAGGGTGCCATCTATACCATTGTGGAAATTAGAAATTGCCGCTAGGTGTACTTGTACAGTAGAGGCAGAGGTGCCATTATCAAAAAACGTAGCCCAGTATTGAAGTACCGCAGTTACTGGAGCCGAATAAGGGTCTAGCATGTTATCCTTAGACCAGATGGCGAACCTCTTCCATTTATCCTGATATAGTTTTCTGGTGGATGGTTTATGAGAGGCCAGAATGATGTCTCGAACAGGCGAGGAGAGATTAGCTTGCCTGGCAACTAATGGAAGTGGAAAAAACAAGCTGTCAGCTTGAGATGGGACAGATTCAGGTGGCTCAACCCTTGGGGGTGAGCAATCGGATTTGGAAGAGGGTCCAGAATCCACAGCGGGTATATACTAGGTGAGGCACAAGGAAGGGGAACCAAACTTGTTGGGACCAGAATGGAGCTATGAGGATCACCTTGCATCTCAACCAGAAAGATTTCTTTAGAAATTGTGGAATCGAGAATGGGAGGAAAGGCATAAAGAAGTCCCGTGGGCCAATCGTGGACTAGTGTCCCTCGGGGACTGCCCCTCTGGGGGAAGGGCAAAATAGCTGCTGCACTTATTCGGAGAGGTGAAAAGATCACAGCAAGGCTGGCCCCAATGGCTGAAGATATGTCGTCACTTCGGGGTTGAGGGACCACTCGTGAGGCAGGAGGATGCATATGCTCAATTTGTCCACAATTAGGTTGGAGCTCCACGGAATATTCATTGCTATCAGAAAACGGTTGAAAGCTATCATCCACTGCCAAAATCTCATGGCTTCTCCACACAGGGGTTAGGACTTGGTTCCTCCTTGCTTGTTGATATACCAGACCATTGACATGTCTGACTGGACTGCAATTGTCCTGGGAGTGCCGAATGAAAGGCCTGCTAACAGCATTGCTCTCAGTTCCAGAACAGTGATATGCAGGTGGGCCTCTGAGGTGGACCATGTGCCTTGGACTGTTTCCCTGGAAATGGCCCCCCACCCAATCACAATGGTCACAATGGCTCTGGGCTGAGGGGATTGAAATGGGTGACTCCAAAGTTGTCTGGCCTCATCCATCAAAGGAGGTCTTGTTTGCAGTAGTTGGTTATTCGGATCTGGTAGTGAAGGAAGTGACAGTTTGGGAACCATTGACAAAGGAGTCACTGCAGGATCCACATATGCAGGTTCGCTAGAGGCACTATCGGGATAAAAGCTGTCATAGAACCTAGGGCCTGAAGAACTTCCCTTGCTGAAACTTGTGTGACAGAGTATCACTCGGAGCTAGAGCCTGAAATGCTGGAGTCTGTGGTTTGGGATTGATACTAGACAGGATTGGGTGTTGAACACTGCTCCAATGAATTCTATTTGTTGCGTAGGAGTAAGGTTTGATTTCTCCCAATGTATTGTTATTCCCAACTATTTATCAGAGTGTACTGCAGTGCTGTTACCAGAAGATGCTCGGTGGGGGCGGTGAGGAGCCAGTCGTCCAAATATGGAAACACCCAGAATCCTTGTAGTCTCAACTGAGCTGTGACCATTGCTAAGCATTTTGTGAACACAATGGGGGCCGTAGAGTCTCCAAACGGCAGGGCACAAAACTGATAATGACTGGCCCCTAGCCAGAAGCAAAGCAGACTCCTAGAGCATTTGTCCATCTTGATGTGGTAATAGGCAGCCTGGAGATCTATCAAGCACATCCAATCGCCTTCTCTCAAAAAAGGGAAAATAGACTGAACCGTGACCATCCGGAATTTGGCTTGGGTGACGGACTTGTTTAAGCTGCTGAAATCCAGACAGTCTCCAGTCCCCCTGTCTTTTTTGACACCAAAGAATCTTGAGTAAAATCCAGATCCAAGTTGGTCTGATGGGACTGGCTGGATGACACTTTTTTGAGACAGCTTTATTATATGAAGCTGCTGCTTCCCTTTGACTGGGTGGAACATCAGGAAGCTTTCTCGGAAGATTTGGTTGAAAAGAAAGGGGAATGGTATAACGTCTGGTGATGATACTCTGCACCCAACGATCGGTGGTAATAAATTGCTAGGGCAGCTTGGTGCAGAGAGAAATGACCTCGACTGCTTCCAGAGGTAAGCAATCAGGCTGCTCCCCAGGAGCGCTGGCAAAGCTGTCCAGAGGAAGAGTCCCTGAAGCCTTGATTATGAGGACCCCCTCTGCCTCTGTAGGGGCATCTTCCAGAATTGCTACCCCCTCTGCGGGTATCACCACATGCGGCACAGAAAGGACCCAGAGATTTTTTGTGCCACAATTTCCCACTCCTCTGGTTCCTGGAGAAGGTACATTGAGGATTGGAAAACTGTAGGCCTATGGCAGACAGGGTCTTTCCATCCTGCTCGCACCTGGCTAGTGTGTCCCTCACTTTGGAGCCAAAAAGGGATGATGCTGATGGGAGCATTCAAAAAGGAAGACTTGAAGGGTCCACGAGGTCACAAATGCGCATCCAGGCATGACGTCTCATGACAATGCCCAAACCCACTGCTCTGGCTGCCCCTTCGGTCGCATGTGAAAGCAACCTCGTGGATGAGTTGGATACAGATTCCAGGATTGTGAGCTGTGAGGCCACTTTGTCCCTGACCTCAGACAACTGTCCTCTGCAAGTATCCCAGAGAGTTCAGAGATAGTCTCTCTGGAGCCTCATAAAATGCGGCGAACAGTTCAGGGACTGTATAGCAAAGGTCCCTGATGCAAAAACTTGCTTCCCCCAAGTCTGTCCACCACCTGGGACTCCCTGTTGGGTGGGTGGACAGAGGGACATTCCTCAGCCAAGTCTTTTCTTGGCAGTCACCACCAGCATCGCCATAGCATCAGCTTGGACCAATGTGGGTTCTCCCCGGGAGGGGAAAAATTTGTCAGGTCTCCAAAGGATCAACTCAATGGAATCAAGGTTCTTCCACGAGCTGCACGACAAGCTGGATAAGTTAGTTGGCAGGCGGGGTCACCCAAGAGGTAGAAGGGCGGGTGCAAAAAGCCTGCAGGAACAAGGACTCCTCAGATGAAGGGCTGAAGGGCTTCCAGTCACCTCTGTTTTAGCATTTCCAGGATGTCTCCAAAGGAGACATCAGGAGGTGTCCGTGGGGACCCTTCACCATCGTAATCTGTGTCTTCCAACAAAGCTCCTTAGGTGAGTCCATGTGCTTCCTCTTGCATGTCCTCTTCCAAGGGTCTCCTCAGTGGGGGCTGTGAGGAGGACTTGGAAGAGTGGGTACCCTGAACAGAGGTGTCCTGTGGCTTATCTGCCTGGTGTTCCAGGGGTGGTCTGTGGCAGCTGTAGCTCAGGGGGTGAAAACTGGGGTTCTGACATCATAGGAGTGCTTCCAGAAACAAGACCCCTCTTCATTGCACAGAAGGCAGGCCCGCCCAAAGAGGTACAAGAGCCCAGAACAGAGAAAGGCAACCTCAGAAACGGGGTCACACCCTGCTCCGACAAACCCACCCCCACGGATGGAGCCTCAAGCAGGATCAGCAAGGAAAAGGCTATCAGCACAGAGGAGAAACTGCTCCGAACCCCAGGCCAAAGCACCTGTCCCCCCCAATCCCCAGATTGAGGAAGGACTGGTTCCACAGGATCGGAGGATCAAAGGGGCAAACTCTGAGCCGGAGTGAGGTGCACTATCAGCACTAAGGAAATGGGTTTCGAGGAGGATGTCTGAGCAGAAGGCTTCGGAACGGAAATGGTTGAAGGAGAGTTAGACTGAGTCCATGGAGAATACGACCCAAGTCCTGCATGGGGAAGGGCCTTAAGTGTGGGCATTCCTCTGGCTACCAACATCTGGTCCACAAGATGCACCACACCATGATTGGTCAGGCTCCTGGTGGATCTAGTGGATACTCCAGACAGGGAGTCAGGACGTTCGATGAATAGGCTATAGACTTGGACCAGAAATGATCAATGGATGGGGAGCATCAGGTCCGTGGTGTAAGGTATGCCGGCACCGAAATCAGGTTTTGAGATGGAGTAATGGGGTCAAATGAATTTAGTTGGTAAAATGCTCGATGCAGAAATGGCACTCTGAGCTGAAATTATCTGTCCCACAAACGTCAGTGTCAAAGGTATCGAAAGTGTGCCGAGCTGAAGTGGCTGCAGGTGCCGAAGTAGAAATAGGCATGGTAAGGTGTATAATTGGTGCTGGAGGCAGGATCAGTGCCGAAGGTTGAGATGCTTGGAGCAGAGGAAGACCTAGCAGTACACACAGATTTATGCTCCGAAGACTGCTTTGGGACCTTTGGCTTGACAGGCTTACCCTTATCACCTGATGGTGAGGAGGGAACTGAGTGGGACCACTTTGTCCTTAGTGGGAGGGATTGAGACCTCCATCGCAGAAATGGCCTCTGAAAAGGGAGACTTAAGTAACCCTTTCAGTATCAGTTTATTTTTGCGCTCATTAAAAAATCTTAAAGCCTGAAGTACCTTTCTTATCCATCTTGATAAGAGAAACCACAGGCCAACAGTATAACCAGTCAGGAAAAAAAAATAAGCCAAACACTGTTCAAAAAAGTCACACTTTTACCAGTACAAAGATGAGAAAACAGGAAACCATTAGTAAAAAAAAACAATCCTAACAGGCTACAGGAAAGAGGAAAAAATACCAGCTATGGTTTTACACAGATATCAAATAAAGTTCTACTTAGCTGAGCGCTGGGCTGAAACACGGCTTTATGGCTATGTGGCAAAATGAGATCTGAGGTAACAGGGAGAAACTTAGCTCAATAGTTTTTTTTTTTGGCTGGCACGAGCTTTGTAATAAGGCAGACTCTTCCGAGGGCTCGGAACCAAACCCATCAGTAATGGACGGAAAGATGATCAGATCTGTGGTTTTCCTGGAAAATCAGCGGTAAAAGCAAAGACTAAAGTTAGAAAATAATGACAGATACTAGAGTTTGACTTCATAACCTTCAGAAAATTCATGCTAATGCAAAACTGGTAATTCTATCACCTTTCTAAGTTTGTAAGAGCAATATTTAAAAATTGTCCCACTTTTATTTATGGCTTTGCCCAAATTTCTTACTCTGAGATGGAGAAGTATGCCTTCATGCTTATGTGAAGCTTGTATTCTGCTGCAGACTACAAAGGAGCATAGAGTAACTGCACTTTGACATCATTGGTTAAGGACGATCTGACCCACACCTGATCTAAAGCAGTAGTGGAAAGCGCCCAATTCAGGGACATCTGAATGGAATACCCTAGCTGGCATTAATCGGATGGGTCCACCAGATCAACTCTTTGCTGAGAGATTTTTTCTAGAGGGGGTGCTACTGACCCCAAAGATTAACCTGTTACCACTGCAACTTTATCAAATGTAGCTTGGCAAGGGGGCATCATGAGGATGGTGGGAATCTATGTGGCCCGGCACAAAGAAAGTACAGTTTTGTACCTACCATAAATGTAGATGTTCGAGTGCTAATACAGCTGCAGTCATAACAGATGGGTTGTCCTGCTGTCAGGCGGGTCCTCGGTCGGCCGAATTCCAAAGTCTAGGTCCGGCGTCGGGTGTCGTCACTTTTTCCCTGACGTCAGTGTGATAGGGGTATAAAAGAACCAGCCGACGCCATTTTCTTCAGTTTGTCTTGCCCCAGATGTCAGGTGCCCCCAGAAGGAAGGCAAAACATAAATTTATGTAATAAAGCAAATGCAATATAATCAAAAAACAGTAGTTGCAAGCAAATACACCATAAAAGAATACCCCAATGAGGCTGTATGAGGAGGTGTTAGCCATAAGGCCTGTCCCAAGAGGGGAAGGAGGGAGGGGAAACCTGGATTGCAGCTGTATTAGCACTAACATCTACATTTATGGTAGGTACAAAACTGTACTATGTTCATCATGCATACAGCTGCAGTCATAACAGATGGGTAGAATCCCAAAGCTAATAAAGGGGTGGTAGGCACTAAGTGGAGCCAGGATGCCCTGCAAGACTGCAGTGGCAAAGCCTGCTCTAGTTTTGGAGTATAATGGTAGGTGATAGTGCTTGGAGAAAGTATGTACAGAACTCCAAGTGGCTGCTTCCAAAATATCTTTGGTAGGAACCCCCCTGAGGAAAGCTGCAGAGGTAGCTATGGCCCCTTGTGGAGTGAGATCTGATGCCTGTAGGTACAGTTTTACCATGAAAAGAGTAACAAAAGCGTATGCAGTGGGCTATCCATTTTGAGACTGTCTGTTTGGAAATAGGCTTCCCTTGAGCACCTGTAGCATAGGACACAGAGTTGCTCTGATTTTTTAAAAGGCTTTGTTCTGTCCAAATAATGGAGCTGTCTGTGAATGTCCAAGGAATGTAGTAACCTCTCCCCCTTTGTTTTGTGGATTAGGGTAAAAGGTAGGTAAGTGGATAGCCTGATTCAAGGCTACCCTGGATACTACCTTTGGCATAAATGAAGGATTGGTTTGTAAGGAAACTCTGTCCTGATGGAGAATGATAAAAGGCTGCACAGCCATGAGGGCTTGTAGTTCCGAAACCCTGCGTCCTGAGGTGATAGCTGGAAGGAAGGCTGTTTTCCATGACAAATATTGCTGATCTGTTGAAGCAGCTGGCTCAAACGGAGGCAGGGTTAGTTTTTCTAGAATGAAATTGAGGTCCCAAGCAGGTACTGGTTGCTTCCTTGGGGGTTTTATATTCTAAGCCCTCTGAGGAACTGCCTTAAGAGAGGGTGAGAGAATAAAGGGGGATCAGTGTTGTACTCTGCAGAAATGGCTGAGGCATGGATTTTGATGGAGGAGAATGAAAGTCCACTGCCTAGTAGCTCGGCTAGGTACTGTAGTATTTGAGGTAAATTCAGTATTCCAGGATTCTGACCCTTTTTCTGATTCCAGACAAAACAGTTTCCATTTTGTGGAGTAGGCTTTTCTAGTGGAAGGCCTTCTGGCCTCCAAAATGACATCCTGCACCTCCTTGGAGAGTAGGGTCTGCTGTGAATTTAAGGAATCTTCCAGGCGGCTAAATTGAGTGTTTTCAGCTGACTGTGAAGAGTTTTGAAGTTGTTTTGAGTCAGAAGAGGAGGCATTAGAGGCAGGATCCATGGTGGGGAATGAGTCAGGCTCCTCAGGAGTGGGTACCAGTGTTGTCTTGGCCAGTCTGGAGCAATGAGAATCATCTTTGGTCTGTCTGCTCTGGCTTTTAATAAAACTTTGGCCAGTAGTGGAAGAGGTGGAAAGGCATAAACTGTCATTGTTGTCCAACTGAAAGAGTGCATCTACTTTCCAGGCCTGTGGATGAAAGGTCCTTGAGTAGAATTTTGTCAATTGGCAATTTCTGTGGGTGGCAAAGAGATCTATGTCTGGCCTTCCCCATGCTTGAATGATCATTGTGAAAACTTGAGGCTGCAACTTCCATTCGTGTGGATCTGTCATATTTCTGCTCAGGTTGTCTGCCAGTGTGTTTTCCTCCCCTGGCAGGAATTGTGCTTGAAGTTGGATTTGCAATTCCAGAGCAGTGTTCCAAAGGGACATGGCTAGTCTGCACAGGGGATATGAATGAGTTCCTCCCTGTTTGTTTATGTACCACATCACTGTGGTGTTGTCTTGTTCTTATCAATAGTTGGTCCTGGATGCAGTAGGTCTTTGAAAGCCATAATAGCATTTATTACTGCTAGCATTTCCTTTTGATTGATGTGTAGGTGCTTTTCTTTGTGACCATTTGCCCTGAATGCACCGATCTGTCATGTGTGCCCCCCAGGCGTAGTCAGAGGAGTCTGTTGTGATGACTTGATTTGCTTGAGGCTTGCAGAATGGGAGACCTAGGTTTCTTTGGCATGCTTGAGCCCACCACAGAAATTCCTTTTGAAGACATGGAATCAGTGGTACGATTGTTTCCAAACTGTGGCTGTGTTGAGGCCATAAGTTTTTTAGGTACCATTGAAGTTTCCTCATATGCAGCTTTGCACATGGGATTAGCAGGATGCAAGATGCCATGAATCCCAGAGCCTGCAGGATTTTCCTTGCAGTCAGCCTGGTGAAGGTTGCCAGTTTTCTGAAGTATTGAGTTAATTGCCCTTGTTTCTCTGACGTGAGGTAAGCCATCTGGGTGTTTGTATCCAAGCTGGCACCCAGGAAAATTGTGAGAGGGTATTAGTCTTGACTTTTTGTTGACTGTGTATCCCAGACTTTTAACATCATTACAAACGCCAGGTGTTTCAGAAGAGTGTTTGCTGTCCGCTTGGATCAGGCAGCCGTCCAGATATGGGTATATTTGTATCCCTTGAAGTCTGCAATTACTGATGCCAGGCATTTTGTAAACACTCTGGGCGCAGTAGATAAGCCAAAGGGCAATGTAGAGAATTGATAATGGGATGAACCTGCAAGAAATCTGAGGTATCTTCTGCAATCTTGTCTGATTGGGACATGCAGGTATGCCTCCTTGAGGTCCAATGTTACCAGCCAAGACTCCTTGCCCAGCATAGGAGGAAGCTGCTGTAATGTGAGCATCTTGAACTTCGGTACGAGCAAGTATGTGTTTAGGATGGATAGGTCCAAAATAGGTCTCCAATCTTTGCCCTTCCTTGGTACCAGGAATAGTCTGGAATAAAATCCTTGACCCTGTTCTTGTGCAGGTACCTCTTGAATAGCTTTCATGTCCATGAGATCTGAAATTTGCTTTTGTGCCTCTGCCCTTTGATTGTGTGGCAGGTTTGGCATGCTCATTTGTGGAAGGGTGTGAAAGTGGAATCTATAACCTTTGTCTATAATGTCCAGGATCCATTTGTCTTTTGTGACAATATGTCAATTTTTCAAAAATAATGCCAGTTTTCCACCTAAAGGTGCTGCCATTTGAGCCTTGCTTGGCATGCATAGGGGGAAGTCATTGGGTCTGCCTTCTGAATGGCTGTGAACTATCCTCACCCCCTCTCGGTGTAGGTGTTTGCCATAGTCTGCCTCTAAATGATCCTTGAGATTGCCCTCTACCTCTCGGGCACCTGTATCTACCTCTGAGGTCTGTCCGTGGCTGGAAAGGACCAATTTTTTGAAGGCCAATTTCTACTGAAACGTGGCGGTTGTACCTGCAGGAAATCTTTCACTGTTTGCATTGATTTTGCCTTTTCCTCCATTTTCTTTAATACCTCCTCAGCTTTAACACCAAACAATACATCTTTTTGCAGAGGTGCATCTAGTAATTTAGCTTTGACATGATCTGGTAAGGTTTGCTCTTTGAGCCAAGCATGTCTACGTATGACTGATCCTGTAACAGCAGCTCTACAAAAGGCCTCTAAAGCATCAAAACCACATTGCAAGTTATGTTTACCCACTTGCTCTGCACTATGTAACAAATCCTGCAACTCCTTCAAGTCTGGTTGTTCAGGTTGTGACATTTTGCTTTTCAACTAACAAAAACTGTTGATACTTTAACATATGGAACTGAGTTTAAAGCCCTCATGGTTAAAGTGGCCGAGGTGTATACCTTTTTCCCCCACCTTTCTAAAGCTCTGGAATCTCTCTGAAGGTAATGGATTTTTGGCAGTGGAGGTCTTATTTCCTTTGGGACCCTGTGAAATAGTTTCTGGGTCAGCCGCATGGCTTTTGTATAGGAATTAGTGTGAATCAGGAACCTGGTAATACCGGTCAGGCTTGACTGGAGCTGAAGGTAAAGAATCTGGGTTAAGGCTGGCCTCTGAATACACATCATCTAGTATGTCTAAGACAGGAGGTATAGCCAGAGGCCTGTGCTGAGGGAGCAAAAGAAAATCCCTGAGCCTTTTCTTGGAGTCTGAGTACTCTTGGCTTCCCAGTGGAAGTGTTCCCTCAAGGTATGCAAGGTTTCCCCAAAAGAGTAATCCTCGGGGGGGGGGGGGGAGGGAATTGACTCCTCTGCATCAGAATCTTCGAAAGGGGAGTAAGAA
This sequence comes from Protopterus annectens, assembly GCF_019279795.1. Lineage (NCBI taxonomy): Eukaryota > Metazoa > Chordata > Ceratodontiformes > Protopteridae > Protopterus > Protopterus annectens. Next base: position 247,180,668 of record NC_056750.1, read on the forward strand.
TGTTCCTGGTCCTCAGAATGTTCTGAAGTAATGGAGGCCTGGTCCGAGGAAGGGTAGTCTTCCTCCACTCTGGGCCTTTTGTCAGAGGGGGGTTGAGAACCCCTGATAAGAGTAATCAAATCCTCAGCCATTTTGAGCATCTGCTTTTTAGGCATGGGGCCTTGAGAGGGGCCCTGTGGAGCTTGTCTTTTAGAATGCATGGCTGCTTTAGATTTAGTGTAAGCCTTAATGGAAAAAGGAGGCGGCCTGAAGACACCTTGAGAGGTGGCAGGCCTGTCTGAACTCTGAGTTTCCCCACCAAGAGTGACTTCGGTATCTGTAGTCAGGGTGAGGGCCGAAGAGCCTGTGACCTCGGGCACAGAAGACACCGCTAATGAAGTGTCATCGGTAGTCAGGGGCTGCATAGGCGCCTCGCTGAGAACCGGAGCACATGTAGTCGGCTTTAGCGTGGTGTCGGTAGAAGTCGCGAACCTCGTATGTCGGTCCTTATCTTTACGTCATTTACTCAAAATTGGAGTCTGAGTATCTGACGACATGTTGTAATTAAACTTTTTGCCAAAATAGTGTTGGGTGAACTCTGCCCGACGCTTAATAGCGCGTCTGTTGAATGTAGCACAAAAACGACAGGCCGAGATGTCGTGGTCTGGGCCTAAGCAAGGTATACAGAGGGAATGGAAATCCTTATGCGGTATTTGCTTCCCACATGAAATGCAATTATTAACTTTGACAACGGTCTGAGGCAAGAAAAGTTTCCCCAACAGGGTACTTGGCTTTCAAGAAGTCTTCGGTTGAGAAATATTCGTAATCTCAGGAGCTGGCCGACCGGCACTTGCAAACTGCTTCTGCTTCGGGCACCACGCGGCATGAAAGACTGAAGAAAATGGTGTCTGATGGTTCTTTTATACCCCTGTCGCACTGACGTCAGGGAAGAAGCGACGACAACCGACGCCGGACCTAGACTTTGGAATTCGGCTGACAGAGGACCCGCCTGACGGCAGGACAACCCATCTGTTATGACTGCAGCTGTATGCACGATGAACATCCTGCCTGTCTATCCACTGGGATATTTTAAGTATTGCTTTTAACAGTTACACAAGGGAAGACACTTTCTACAGGCAAGAGGGCCTTGAAGAGTGTTGTATCCAGGGCACACAGAAAATTGGCACTGGGAGTCCAGTAAGATTTTTTATAAGATTATAGGGAAGTCTAGTCCTATGTGGCACTTCAAAGCCTCTACCATCGCCTGTACTGACTAAACCTGCAGCAGTTATCCACATAAGGGAGGATCTGTACGGCCTTGGTTCTGCAGTGTCTTGCTACTGGAGCCAGTCATTTTGCAAATTAACTTAGCACAGTACCTAAAGCAAAGGACAAGAAAGTAAAATGGAAATACTGACCCCTATTACAAATTTTGTGCCCTTTGTAAAATGGAATATGAAGGTATGCATCTTTTAAGATTAAGAATATTCATGGAAGACTTGGGAAGCAGAACCTGAAATGTCAACATTTTGAACTTGACCGTGTCTATGATCTTGCTTTATCTGGACAGGTTTATAATGGGTCTTCATTTTGTCATTTTCTGGGGACCAGGAAGAGCCTGGAATACAAGCCCATCCCCTTTGGGTCTCATGGAAGCTGCTTCTGTGGTACCCTAGGACAATAATTCTCCCAGGACATGTTGTATGAGCTGTTCTGGAAATGTTGGCACTTTTGGGATTCCCTTTTGTTTTTGGGAGAAGACAAAGTATGGTTCTGCATCTTACCATAAATGCAGATAAGATTAATTCACTGTTGCAGTCCTGACTTGTCTTTTCTCACAGTGGAAGCCCTTGGCTGGCCCGACTACCAGAGGAAAAATCTCCCCTGCTAACAAACGGACACCCTAACCAGCATCAGTAAACTCCGGTACAAGGCGTCAGCTAGCACCATGACTTCAGTTTTTTCTTGCCCTAATACTAGGAGCCGCACAGAGAAACCTAGAGGTTAAGGGTCTGAAACGCTTAAAACTAAGGGTAGTTAGGGAAAAGGGTTCCCTGGCTAAGAAGCCTGTCCCAGCCTACCCTGCAGGCTGGGGAAGGGAAAGAATACTGCAACAGTGAAAATGAACATTTACATTTATGGTAAGTATACACAACTGTACTGCATTCTTTGTATTTCCCTGTAGCAGTCCTGACTTGTGGTACGATTCTCAAAGCTGAACAGGGAGAAAGGCAGACAAAAGAGAGATGAGGATGCCCTGCAAGACAGTAGTGACAAACCCTGCTCTGGACCTGAATCCTAATAAGTGCATACCTTTACCAACAATTACCACCCAAGACCAAGTAGAGGCCTCCAAAATGTCTTTGGTGGATACCCCTTTGAGAAAGGTAGTAGAGGTTTGCAGTATCCCTAGCCGAGTGTGTCCTCAGTATCAGAAGGCTTCTTACCATGATGGCTGTAACAAAACTACAGTGAGATCCATTTAGAGATAGTTTGCTTGCAAACAGATTTCCCTTCAGAGCCAGTTGCAATAGCCACAAATGGTCTGATTTTTTCAGTCTTTCTGTCTAGATAGTAGTGGAGCTTCCTCTGCACATCCATCCAAGGAATAGAGTATTCTGTCTGCTTTGTTTTGGGGGGTGGGGAAGAAAGTAGGCTGACTGTATGGCTTGGCTTAACGAAGTCTCTATCACTATCCTGTGCATAAAGAAGGGGTTAGGCCAGAGCGAGACGGTCAGGGTGGAAGATGAGGAAAGGCTCCAACATAAGTGCCTGCAGCTCAGAAACCCTCCTAAAAGAGATGAACAAGAAGCCAATCTTCCATGTAAAGAATAACTCTGAAGACACAGCTAGTCCAAATGGTGGAAGAGTTTCTCCAGAACAGAGTTAAGGTCCCAGGGTGGGGGCCAAAGGCCTTCTGGGTAGCCTATTCTGGATTACCCCTCTAAGAAAATGTTTCATAAGGGAGTAATAGGTTTGAGGTTGGACAGGAATGTTAGCTGAAATAACAAAGGCCGGAAGTTTTATGGCTGAATAAGGCAGACACTTCTCAGAGGGGCTGGCAAGGTAGGACAGAACAGAAATCTTGGTTGAGGATTTTCAGAATTTTGGCCCCATCAGAGAGAATAGCTTCTATTTTGTTGAGTAGAATTTCCTAGTGCTAGGCCTTCTGGCCTCTGAGTATCCTAAATGTGCGTCTGGGATAAGATCCCTCCAAGCCATTAAGGTATCCTCCATGCTAACAATTTCAGGGTCACCAGGTTGGGGTGTACAATCTTGCCCTTGTCCTATGTCAACAGATCCAATCTCTGTGGCAGCTGCCATAGTTCCATGCTGGTTAAGCAGAGTAAGAGGGGACAAGTGTTGCCTGGGCCAGTCCACTATTACTCTTGGCCCCACTTCTCTTTTCTTTAGCAGTACCCTGGGGAGCAGAGGTAAAGGAGGGAATGTGGAGGAAGAAAGCTCCCCCCCAAGTAAATTCCTGACAAGGGATCAGTTTTATCTTAGTTGACAGGGGCTGTGAATGTTGACACCACACATCTGAGGTAACACTGAAGTTTCCTCATGTATAGCCTGGTGAGAGATGAGGATGCAAGAGATAATATAACCCAATGCCCTTGGGTACTCCCTGGCTGTGAAGACATCCTTAACCATGACTTTATGGAAGTTCAGGGTCTGGAATGAGACCTCTTTGGGAGGTGAGAAGGCCCTTTGGAGGATAGAATCCAGTAGAGGCCCTAGGAACCCAATCCTGGTTGAGAGGTCTCATGGGATTTCTGTGAACTGCTTAACCCCAGGGAGATTACGAGGTTCTGAGTGAATAGCAAGTCCGAGTTGAGTTTTGCCAGGTTTGTAGCCTGGATAAGCCAGTCTACACAACGGAAAATCTGAGCCCCCTGTGTTCTGTACAAACAGAGGTTTAGCACTTTGTGAAGACTCTGGGAGCAGTAGACAAGCCAAAGGGCAGAAAACAGAATTCATGGTGTCTAGAACCTGCACTGAAGGGCAAATATCTCATGTAGGATTCCTGCATGGGAATATATAGGTATGCACAAAGGCATTTGGAGATCATGGGGAAAAGTTTTAGGGTCAATATCTTGGAATTTTGGAACCTGTAGGAATTGGTTGAGTACAGACTGCCACGTGCCTTCCTTCCTGGGTAGCAAGAGGAGTCTGTAGTAAACCCCCTTCTGTGTGTGTTCTGGAACCAGTTCCACCAAGCCTGACCGCATACCATATCTATTTGGGTTAATCTATTTTTTGGTTTGGGGAATGTCTGGGAAACCGGAGGGCTTCAAATGTTGCTAGAGTCTGTAGCCCTTTGATATGTTTAGCACTCACTGGTCTGAAGTAATTAGGGTTCAGTTCCATTGGAATAGTGATAACCTCCCCTAACTTGGGAGGGTGAGGCTTGGGAAAGGGAAGGTGGGGGTGAAGAGCCATGGATGAGTCATGGTTGCTCCCTGCCAGAGGCTTGTGGTCTAGAACGCCCTGGTCTCTCTCTGAATGCCATTGCCTAGGCTTTGGCTCCTTTCCCTACATGGCTTTGCCTAGCTTTTGATTGGGAAGGAAAGTACCAGTGCTTAAGGCTGGCTTCTGCTGAAACATGGGGTTGTACTTGGAGTAATTAACAGTATGCATAGATTTGGCATTATTCTCTATTTTCTTTGGTCCTAAGGCTGAGGCTGTACTTAAGTCCTTGCCCAAAGGGGCATCTAGGTTTGATTTCACATGGTATGGGAGGGCCTGCTTCCTCAGCCAACTATGCCTTCTGATGAGTCTATAGCTGCAGCCCTGCCGGAGGCTTCCACAGCATCATAACTACAGTGTAGAGAGTGTTTTGCTACCTAGGAGCAGGAATTACAGAGGTCCAGTAACACTTGTGAGAGACCTTCTCTATAGTCAATTTCTGCTTCATCTCATTCAGTAGTTTCTGGACATTTAATTACAGGGAACTGGCAATTCAAGGCCCCAAAAGAGAAGGCAGCAGATGTGTAAACATTTTTGCCAAAAATCTTTCTAGAGCTCTACTTTATCTATGGACAAAGGTTTTTTGGAGGAGCCAACTTTGGCTCCCTTAGTGCCAGGGGTCACAAAACCTTGGAGTCAGCTACAAGGTTTGCATGAATCCACAACCCTATAAAACCTAGCAGGTTTTCTAGGAGCAGGAGGCAGGGAGTCTGGTTTTCCTGAAATACATCATTCACCACCTCTAAAAAACAGGACGTATGGAGAGGGAAGTTCTGGGAGGTTTAGAAATTTCCCAATTCTTTTCTTGAACTGATGGCAATCTTGAGCTTCCCACTGGAAGTGTTCCTTCAAAGCATGCACCTTCCCCTAAAAGAAACATCCTCAGAAGGGGAGGCAGAGGTTTGGCTCTCCTTTGAATCCAAACCTCTAAAAATAGGCAAGTGAGATTACTTCTTCAAAGACAGAATCCTCATTTAACTCAAATAGGTCAGAAAAAATTCTGGGTGTCCCTCTTTTCTTTGACTAGGGGGCGGTGGGTCTGGATCTAAGGAGGGAGAGTAGGTCTTCAGCTAGTCTCACAGAATCCTGCTGGTAAGCCTAGGTTGGGGTTGCGAGGTAATCGCTTTTTTAGGAGTGGCCTTAGGTTTAGGTCTGATTGTGACATTCAGCGAAGAGCTTGCACCTGGCTCCTGCAGAAAAAAGGTAGCAGCAATGTCCTGGCAGCTCAAGAAAACTGTCTTAATGTGGTTGTCTGTAGCAGAGGTCTGGCAAAGGGGTCCCAGAACCAACCAATGAACTGAGCCCCAATGCTTGAAAGGATGTTGAGAACGGAAGGCTTATTGGACTGCAAACTGGTCTCAATAGGTGCTGATACCACCTCTGTCACAGAAGGGGGCTGCAAAAGTACTTCACCTTCAGCAATAAGCCTGGGAGGACTTACTGATGGTAAATGGGAGTCATCCAAGGCCCTATATGCCTGGGGCATTTTTCCCTTTCTAGCTTAGGGATATCACCTTTGGATGAATTGGCATAAGCCATAGGATGCAAATGGCCCGACTCCCTAAGGTGTCTAGCCAAAATCTTAGTCCCAAGTCTAATGGTCCTATTATTAAATTGGGTGCAAAAATGACCGTTAGGAAAGTCATATGAGCCTAAGCAAGTAACAGAAGGAATGGAAGTCCTGGCGTGGAATCTGTTTACTACAGTGGGGACTGTTCTTTGACAGTCAAAAAATTCAAGTGATCCTCCAACAGGGTACTCAACTTTCCCCAAGTCTTTCTCTCTGATTTGGACTGACTGAGGCACTGACTGGAACTCTGCTTCAGGTTCTGACGGCAAGAGCTGAGGTCATGACGTTGGCCGACTCCCCTTATACCACAGCTTTCTGATGCTGGTTAGGGCATCTTCCAGCTGTTGGACAGATGATTCGTCTCTGGTAGTCAGGCTGGCAAAGTCTTCCATGGCAGGAAATTCCACAAGTCAGGCCTGCAACAATGAAAAACATCTGTAATTTGCATTAACTTGACAACGTTCAGAATCTACTGGTTTGTAATTTCTAACCACTGATCAAGACAAACTGACAGTTTGCCTCCTACCATGGGGAAAGTATCTGGAAAGAGAAAGGGTTGGGGAGAGTTTTTTGCTAGTGGGGGGAGGGAAATGGTTGTAGTACTCCCAGATGCTCACTGGGGGTGGGGGGTAGAGTGGTCCTGATACTCCCCCGTCTTCTCACTGCCACTTCCTTTTCTTAGGCGTTTTCTAGGCTAATGATCAATGAAAAAGTTTTCTATTATTGGGCTGTTTTCCTCTACCTTACTTGCAGGAAAAAGGACATGGTTTGGATGGGTACTTCCTGCTACACCTTAGTAGGGAAGGTGGCAGCATGTGTAAGTGTCAAATGTTTTCCAGCTTTTTAAATGGAAGCCTGGGGCCCAAACAGTTCCCCCATCAAAAGGAGCACAGAGAAAGTACAGTTTTGTACCTACCATAAATGTAGATGTCCGAGAGGTATGCATCTGCAGTCCTAACATATGGGCTGTCCTGCCTCAGGCAGCCCTTCGGTCGGCCGGATTCCAAAGTCTGGGTCTGGCCTCGGCTGATGTCGCACTTCACCCGACGTCATAGCTGCTGTGTATTGGGTATAAAGGCATCAGCCGATGCCATTTTCCTCAGTGTTTCTTGCCCCAGATGCCAGGTGCCCTCTAGGAAGGCTAAATTTGGATAAATGCAAATGTTTCCAAACAGTACAGAGCAAACAATATAATAATGTATATACATATATACAAACAAATACACCATAATAGATTCCCCCAGCTAGCTACAAGATGGGTAAATACCCTAGGAGTACCACAGAGGGGAAGGAGGGCGGGTAATCCTGACTGCAGATGCATACCTCTCGGACATCTACATTTATGGTAGGTACAAAACTGTACTATGTCCTTCAAGGATGCATCTGCAGTCCTAACATATGGGTAGAATACCATATCCAAACTGGGGGAGGAGGTACTAAGATAATGATGGTGTAGTTAAGATCCCTTGCAAAACAGCAGTTGCAAAACCTGCTCGGGATCTGGAGTACAAAGGAAGATTATAATGCTTGGCAAATGTATGCACAGAGCTCCAAGTAGCAGCTTCTAAAATGTCTTTGGTAGCCACTCCTCGTAGGAAAGCTGTAGTAGTGGCTGTAGCCCTTGTGGAGTGAGGCCTGATGTTTTCTGGAGTTGTCTTTCCATGAAAAGAGTAGCAAAATCTAATGCAATTTCCTATCCATTTTGAAATTGTCTGTTTTGAAATTGCTTTTCCTTGCATTCCTGCTGCATATGCTACCAGAAGCTGGTCAGTTTTTCTGTTGGTCTTAGTTCTGTCCAGATAGTAGCGTAATTGCCTGTGCACATCCAAGGTATGTAGTAGTCTTTCCCCCCTGTTCTGTGGGTTGGGGAAGAATGTTGGTAAGTGAATTGCTTGGTTCAATGAAACTCTGGAGACCACTTTTGGCATAAAAGTAGGGTTAGTTCTCAAGGACACTATCCTGATGGAAGATAAGGAAAGACTGTACTGCCATCAATGCCTGTAATTCAGAAACCCTTCTTGCTGAAGTGATTGCAAGCAGGAAAGCAGTTTTCCAAGATAAGAACTGTAATTCCGCTGTTGCTGCTGGTTCAAAAGGGGGAAGTGTTAACTTTTCCAGCACAAAGTTAAGGTCCCATGTAGGCAAAGGTGGCTTCCTTGGAGGCTTTACATTTTTAATTCCTCTCAGAAACTGCCCGAGTAGAGGATGAGAGAAGACTGGAGGATCCATGTTGTATTCTGCTGAAATAGCTGATGCATGAATCTTAATGGAGGAGTAAGACAGGCCATTGTGGAATAGTTCTGCTAAGTATTCCAGGATGTTGGCTATGTTTGCTAATGATACATTTTCTCCTTTTGCTGCACTCCAAATGAGGTATCTTTTCCATTTGGCTGAATAAGTCTTCCTTGTGGAGGGTCTGTGAGCCTCCAGGATAATGTCTTTAACCCTCTGAGATGAATCTGGGTTATTTTGTTTTATGTAATATTCCAAGCAGCTAGCTGTAGTGTTTTCAAGCTTGGATGTAGGATCTTGTAGTAGTTCTGTGTTAGAAGTAAAGGACATAGAGGTAGAGGCCATGCGTGTCAGAGACATACTCCTCAGTAGCGGGTACCAATGCTGCCTCAGCCAGTCTGGAGCTATCAGGATTATCCTTGGGTGATCTTCTTTGATCTTCAGTAGGACTTTGTGCATCAAAGGAAGAGGTGGGAATGCATATGCTGTCAGGTTTTCCCAACTGAAGGATAGGGAGTCCACCTTCCAAGCAAGTGGGTGGTATGTCCTTGTGCAGAATTTCCTCAATTGGTGGTTGTGTGGGGATGCGAACAGGTCTATTTCTGGTAGTCCCCATTTCTTTGTAATGGTTTTGAAGATGTCTGGATGCAGCATCCATTCGTGGGCATCCGTGGTAGTTCTGCTTAAGGTGTCTGCTAGTGAATTTTCTTTCCCTGGCACAAATTTGGCCTGGAGTTGAATGCTGAGGTTCAGGGCCACGTTCCACAGGTCCATTGCCATCCGGCATAGAGGATATGAGTGTGTACCTCCCTGTTTGTTGATATACCACATGACTGTGGTGTTGTCCGTCCTTATCAGCAAGTGACCCTGTTGAAGAAAAGGTCTGAATGTCTGGATTGCATGCTTCACTGCCAGCATCTCCTTTTGATTTATGTGTAGATTCAGCTGGTCTTGTGTCCATAGGCCTTGTATACATTTGTCCACCATGTGTGCCCCCCAGCCTAGGTCTGAGGCGTCCGTGGTGATGGTCTGGCTTGGATGAGGTTTGTGGAAAGGCAGTCCTCTGTTTGACAGGCCTGAGCCCACCACAAGAATTCTTGCTTCAGGCATGGAATTATTGGAATCTAGGCTTCTAGACTGTGCTTGTGTTGAGACCATACATTCCTTAGGTACCATTGCAACTTTCTCATATGCAGCCTGGCATGCGGAATCAATATTATGCAGGATGCCATGTAACCCAGGGCTTGCAGGACTTTCCTTGCTGTAAGCTGGGTCTGTGTTGTTAATGCCATGAAATAGAGTGGTAGTTGCTTTTGTTTTTCTTCTGTGAGAAATGCCATCTGATTTGATGTGTCCAGTTCTGCACCCAAGAACGTTATCCTTTGGGATGGTACCAGCCTTGACTTTTTCATGTTGACTGTGTATCCCAGGGCTTGCAGCAGTTGTATAACCTTTTCCAAATTTTTTGTTAATTTGGTCTTGTTGTCCGCTTGTATTAGGCAGTCGTCCAGGTATGGGTAAATCTGAATTCCCTGAAGCCTGCAATGAGCAATTACTGATGCCAGGCATTTCGTGAATACTCTGGGCGCAGTAGATAAGCCAAAGGGCAATGCTGAGAATTGATAATGCTCTGATCCTGCAAGAAATCTGAGGTATCTTCTGCAATCTGGTCATATAGGGACGTGCAGGTATGCCTCCTTGAGATCTAGAGTCACCAGCCAAGACTCCTTGCCCAGCATGGGAAGAAGTTGCTGTAGGGTCAGCATTTTGAATTTTGGAACAATGAGATGTGTTCAGAGCGGACAGGTCGAGAATAGGCCTCCATTGATTTTCTTTCCTTGGTACCAGGAAAAGTCTGGAGTAGAATCCTTGTCCTAGTTCCATAGGTGGTACCTTTTCTATAGCTCTCATCCTTAGTAGGTGGTTGATTTGTCTCAGAGCGTTTGTCTTTTGGTTTGGCATTCCTCTTTTTTGGTAGTGTGGAAGTGAAACCTGTAGCCTTTGTCTATTGTCTGTAAAATCCATTTGTCTCCTGTAATGTAATGCCAGTTTACGGAAAATAAGGCTAGCTTTCCGCCCAAGGGTGCTTCCAGTTGTTCCCTGGTAGGCGGGCCAAGTCATTGTGTCTGTCCTGTGGAAGTGGTTGTAGCTGAATCTGTGGCAGTACTTCTCTGGTTGTTAGGCTGCCACTGACGTCCCCTGTAGGCACCTCTGGATTGACCTCTGCCTCTTGGGCTCCTATTTCTGCCTCTCTGTGCTCTGGAGGTGTCTGGAAAGGACCAATTCTTCGAAGGCCAATTTCTACTAAACCTCGGAGGTTGGACCTGTAAGAAATCCTTGACTGCTTGGACAGATTTTGCTTTCTCTTCCACCTTCTTTAGCACTTGCTGTGCAGGGGAGCCAAACAAACTTTGCTTCTCCATAGGAGCATCTAGCAGCTTTGACTTAACATGGTCTGGTAAGGATTGCTCTTTTAACCAGGCATGCCTTCTAATCACTGTTCCAGTCATAGCTGATCTAAAGGAAGCCTCCAGTGCCATCATAGCCACATTTTAAGGAATGATTACTGACCTGCTGAGTGTTATGTACCAAATCCTGAAGGGACTTAAGGTCTATAGGTTCAGGAGAGGACAGTTTTTTATTTAGCTGGTCTAACAAAAATTCCTGATACTGAATCATGTGAAATTGACAGTTTAAGGCCCTGGCCGAAAGAGTAGCAGAAGTATAAACTTTTTTACCCCCATCTCTAGTGCTCTAGATTCTCTTTCAGAGGGGAGGGGGTTTTTGGCAGAGGCAGCTGCTACAGCTTTGGGGCCCTATGAAATGGTTTCAGGATCTGCAATAGGAGCCTTATACAAGTGGAAGTGTGTGTCCGGGACCCTGTAATATCTGTCGGGCTTGGCAGGGGCCGGAGGGAGAGAGTCAGGGGCAGTACAGGCATCATTATATGCATCATCAACAACTGTTAGTACTGGAGGAATGGCTAAAGGCCTATGCTGTGGTAAATGTAAAAAGGTACTTAGCCTTTTCCTAGAATCTGAAAAATCCTGGCCCTGCCATTGATAATGCTCTCTCATAGCATGTAAGGTTTCCCCAAAAGAAAATTCTTCAGGAGAGGCAGAAGGAATGGAGTCTTCTGCATCGGAATCCTCATAAGGAGAATATGGGCCTTCTGGAGGGTCTGAGTTTTCTGAGTCATCAGAGGAATACTCTGTAGAAACAGGATCCGGGGGCTCAGTCCTAGGCCTCTTCTCTGGAGGGGGTTGAGAGGCCCTGTCTGGGTGAGGTTGGGATCCCCTGATCAAAGAAATGAGATCCTCAGCCAGGCTGAGCATTTGGGAACTAGAGGTAGGCCTGTGTGAGGGGGTTTTAGCAGGCAAGGCCTTAGAAGATATAGCTGCTTTAGCCCTAGAAAAAGCCTTGATAGACATAGATGCAGGGGGCCTAGCAGCTCCACGTGCAGGAGTAGATATGTCTAAAGGAATATTATCTGATAAGTCCTGAGCGCCTGCTACAGCAGGGGGAATTTCAGTAGCAGATTCAGCCATGCTCTGTGAGGCCTCGGCTATCGGAGGCATTCTTTCGGCCGAAGGAAGAACTGAGGACTCAGTTTCAGCCGAAACAGAGACACTCGCGGTTGGCTTAACCGTGATTTCGGCCGAAACCGCGAGTGTCGGTCCTTTTCCTTACGCTTTTTAGCTAATTGTGAAGTCAGTCTCAGACGGCATTTTGTAAGCAAAAGCGGGACCAAAAAACTCCTCTGCAAACTCCGACCGACGTCCAAGTGTCCGTCGGTTGAAGGAAGCACAGGCTAGACAAGCTGATACGTCGTGGTCTGGGCCTAAGCAAGGAAGGCAGTAAGAGTGGAAATCCTTATGAGGTATTTGTTTCCCACAAGTTAAACAATTATTTACTTTTTCTGACATCGGCTGAGGCAAGAGAGTCCCCAACGGGGTACTTAGCTTTTTAGAAGTCTTCGGTAGTAGAAATCTCTGGATCTGACCGACCGGCACTTGCGAACAGCTTCTGCTTCGGGCACCACGCGGCAAGAAAGACTGAGGAAAATGGCGTCGGCTGATGCCTTTATACCCAATACACAGCAGCTATGACGTCGGGTAAAGTGCGACATCAGCAGAGGCCAGACCCAGACTTTGGAATCCGGCCGACCGAAGGGCTGCCTGAGGCAGGACAACCCATATGTTAGGACTGCAGATGCATCCTTGAAGGACATCTGCACTTTGAAATTCTTTGATAGGAACCATGTCTTTTAGGTTCATAGGTAGGTACTAAGCTATCTGCCCGAGGGCATTCATAAGCCTAGCCAGAGTGTTGGCTTTTGCCGCTCCATTGATTAACTCGGCCTCTGCAAGCAGAGCCAATGAAGTGATCCCAGGGGTGTATTTTCTATTACCCATCCACTCGTCAATGCTTTTCTTGAGTGTTAGTGAGGGGCTCTGCCTAATGTAGTTAGGAATTTTGTTCCAAAGCATGGGGAGTATCTGTGACAGGAATCTATCCCTCCAGCATGTTCTATTTATTGTTTTGGCGAGGATAAGCTCAGAGTGTGTGGCTTGCAGTGACTTGGATTTCTTTAGGTGGAGCACGTCCATCAATTCCGAGTTGGACATGGCTTTGTAAGGCAGGCAGAGATCACCTGAGTGATATGTCACAGAGTACAGCTGGAGTTTTTTTTTCCAGTCGGGCTGTATAGGACATATGTTTGAGGCCAGTAATCCTCTTGGTGAGGTGCTTTTGTGGTCTTTCCAGCTGTTGGAACTGTCTTGTGAGGTACATCCCAAATGGGGCATTGGACTGAGTCTGATGAGTGACGAGCAGAGGGGCACTATAACCTCTATTTCTAGATGCGAACCCCTTAGTAATTAGATGGGCCACATAGGATTTCTTAACTACTTTGGCAATATGATGGTCAAAGGAGAGATTACTATCTAGCTGGGTCCCCAGATCTCTTATTACCTCTTCTGTATTAAGGGGGATGCCGCCTATGTGGTAATTTGTGGGTGTTTTCTTTTCCAAATGGGATGACTATGCATTTTTTGGCATTTAGCTTGAGGCCACGACTGACAGTCCGTCTCAGTAAGGCCTTTTTGAAGGATGTTCATGTCAGCTGGAGTCTCAATTATGGCTCCCAGTCTGCAGTCATTGGAGAACTTGGTTAGCCATAGCCCTCCTGTGTTTGCCTGTACTTCTGAGAAATGTATGCAGAACAGTAGGGGTCCCAGAACCAAGCCTTGCAGGACACCACTTGTGACTGGTTTAGAGTCTGACCTGGAGCCCGCTATTCTTACAGTGGGAGTTCTAAGCCAGCTGGCAACCCATCTTGTGACGTAGGGGTTTATGTTCAGGCTGGTAAGTTTCTATAATACCAGAGTGAGGAATGGTGTTGAACGCCTTGGCGAGATCAAGGTAGGCTGTGTGAACCACCTTTCTCTTGTCTATGGCCTTGGTGACAGTCTCAAAGAAGTCAGCCAAGGTTTAGTAGGCATGATCTGCCAAAAGAAACTGGGTCGGGTCAAGTGTTGAGGTTCCCAATGTCTTTGTTAATGAGTTCCATGATGATGCGCTCCATAGCCTTGCAGACCAGGCTAGTCAGGCTTACTTGAAATTTAAGCATGTCAGCCTGACAATTAAGGGTGCTGAAAGGCACGGCTACAGATGTGCACACTTTTAACCATACTTACAAAGTGGCCTACTCTTCTTGTCATTAGGTGGTATGTTCTCCTCCACAATAAGCAGAGTCAAACTACCTTACCCTTGAATAACCAAAGCAGATGTTACTCCTTGGTGGATTACTCCGTATACTGTCCACTAAGGTACAACAGGATTTCAGTCTGCTGAGGCGTGAGATCTTGAGACAGCTTCCTGGGAGAGGGGCTTGCATCAGAGGTCTCCATCAAGGAAGACTTTAGGTCTGACAGGCTGAGTGCTGCCACTAACATCCTCGGATTAAGATGACTCAGCTGATTAATCTGGCTCTCTACCCTCCTTTTACTTTTCTTTTAGAGGAGACATCCGGATGGCTACATCAGATATGGAGGACTTTGGTACAAGGCTGAAAGCCTCCTCCTGTTGAGGTAGGCACGGATGGCATTTCTTCTGATGCTTATATTAGGCCACCAGTCCTGGCACATCTCAAGAATTGATGATGTGCTCTAGGTCCAGGCAGCACACGGCCTTATGTCCATCTTTGAAAGAAATGTCACTTACAGGTTCACTTTCTCTTCTTGGGCAGCATACCAGATAACTAATAGAGAAGGATTCCCAAGAGAAATATGCAAAAACTAATAATCAGTCAACATACATGAGGTATAATCAGTACTAAATAGGTATTCCCCAATGAGGTTACTTATTTTACAGATGCTGGACTCAAAGTTGTGCTACAGTCTGACAAACTACTTTAACACATTGTACTACACACATACCATGCCACAAAATAAAATAAGGATGGATAGGTATGCCATCGTTTGTATCAGTAGCATGGAAACATCCAAAAGTGAAGGCGACGATAGCCTGGCCAGTCTGGACTTCCACCTGCAGCAGAGTTCCCCTTGATGTTACAAATGCAACAGTGAGCCACATGACCACCGCCTGAGTGTTGAATTTAGATAATTTAAGTTTGACATCTGAAAACATCTCAAAGCAATCTTATCTATATATCGCTGACGAGCTTACCTCAGTAAAGGCATAACATAAATATAGCAGAGTCCTGTGAAAAAGCACATTTGTAATAAGCTTTATGTAGTAAGATTAAAGAGGATAGAAAATGCATGCCATTTGAATGACGTTCCTAATATGTGGCTTGAGAGGGCCTCGACAATATTACACAAGCACTGCACATGCAGGTGATCAAATTAGGAGGGCTTCTATTATCTGAATCTTGTAAACACCTAAACACACAAGCAGGGGTATCAACGAAATCTGACGCAGTCTAGTTAATGCTTCACTTGCACTGGTCTGTGAAGACAACAGTCCGCAAATGGAAACAATCTGCAGAATTTTTAAAGCACACTTTCTCAGAGAAATCCATGACGAGTAGTGACAAAAATCACTCTGGTTTCAACATGACGGTTTTGTGCCAATACAGTAAAGAGTGCACTGAAGCAGAAAACAGCCAAACTCTAAAGTTGACACTTTTTATAAAATTTTATTGAAAACACATTCATCAATAAAACTTCTGAAAAATAAGATGCAAGCTTTATTGCAATTCCTACTTGGTATTACTGGTCACTTCTAGATGTACTGAAAGTCTCATTCCTTAGCAGTAGGGATGGCTTCCACAACTCAAAAGTGATTTCAGAATCAGAACTAGGAGGATATGGACTAACTTAAAATTAAAAAGTCTGTGATTTGTAGTTTATTTTGCTTTTTTGAATTTTCCAGAAGCGGCAGCTGCTTTGGTTTTCTTCTTTGCTGAACCTTTTGGCTCTGGCTCCTAAAACAAAGAAAAAATGTTTAGAAACAGATAAATGTAAGCATAAATGAATCAATATAGCAAATATCCACATCACCTACAATTAGCCTTTTTCAAAGTAAACCAACATATTCCAAAAAAAAAATCAAAGCAGACAAGATCTAGAAAGTTGAAAACATCTGTGAGAAGTTAACTGTAATGCTGGCTCTGGATGAGGTTTGGTCTATCCTTGTCAATAGGACAAAAACAGCATGTATTAAAGCAGCTTAGCAACTTGAATGTTTCCTTGGCTATTAGCTGCTCCTCTTACCTATGATGCTTTGTAAAGCAGCTTCCTCTCTGGATAGCTCTCTCAAAAAAAAAAAGACCTTTATTAAATTGTCACTTAAGACACAGGCAAACAGATTAACAAAACATCAACATTTTCCCCCCACATATCCTTGGATGCCGTAACAGAAGCATTTTTAATCCATCCTCCTAAATACTTCATTTTGTGTCTCCATAAATACAGCTATTGCTGAATCAGTTCATGTGTAGGCATATAATTTACAGCTATAACCTTTGTTTCATCTTCATTTTATATCCCCAAACAGATTTGAAACTGTCTCAAAAATGTTCCACAGAGATGTCCTCCTCTGTATTTCAGGTACAGAATTATCTGCAAATAAATCCAACTTTTCTTGATTACCATGCCAATTATATTTGTGCATTTCTGAGTCCCTTATTTACTTTGGCAAAGGCTCTAAACAAAGCAAAAAGAGAAAGAGCATCGATCTGGTTCCTATGGTCAAACTTGGGCAGGTACCCTTTCACTTTAATTCATACCTCAGCTTCCCAACATAACCTCTTAAAATTAACTTATTACTGCATCAGGGAATGTAAATGCTTTTACTGTCCTACTCAACTGCCAGCTTACTCTGTCAAATGCTTCTTCTGCATTAACACCCACTAACGGCAGTATTTTCTTACATTCTGCTTCCCTCTCCTTCCTCAAGGTCAGCATCCTCTGTCAGGGATTCCTCCTTGGAAATCCACATACTGCCTCTTGCCATAACTGGTGAAGTGGGAGGCAAGGGGCCCTGGGTGCAGAGTAGTCTAGAGGTGAAATGGAGTGGGCTGCCATGGAAAAGGCTGATGCAGAATCTACAGGTAAGGGGGAGGGGATGCCGGCTGGTACCAACCACTGTCTGGGCAGAACATGCTTTCTACAAAGGTAGAGGCTGAAGCAGGCTGCCCAGAGCCCACACTCCTATGATCTGAAGACTCCAAAAACATGGTAGACACCAAAGCTGCTCCGGCCTGCCTCAAGGAAGAGATCAAAGCCAAACTATTGAGAGCTAAAGTACTAAGCAGGAGGGACTAATTCTGAAGCTTAAAAAAGTGTTGAACCCAACCTGGAAACCCCAGCCCAGAAGGGCCAGCTCCAAGGTCCATTCGGCTCCAAGGCTGCCAGAGTCCAGAAAGCCAAACTTGGCTAAGATGTTGGAGAAAACCCTGAAAGTGTTAAGTCAACCGGCTCTAGGTACCACAGAGCCGCAGACCCAAGGGAAGAAACAGGTTTGGAGCCAAAGCCTTGGGTTGAAGATCAAAGCAGAAGGGATCAGGCCTAACGGCACCAGACACTGCAGGAACAGCTGCTCCAAAAAAAATAAATAAATAAAAAATCGGCACTCTCAAAATCCTGATCGACTGGAGTGACTGACAAAAAACCCTAGGGAGGCTTGGGGGCCTGCCTACTAGTACAGGACTCTGAGGACTTTGCCTGATCAGAACAGGATCAGGTCTGGAGCGGAGACTGAAGAATGAGAAATTTCCCAGACAGTAGAGGGAAAGAAGGGCAAATGTACCCTGCCCATGGGAGCCCCTCTTGACAAATAGGGGCAAGGGATGCTGATCACCACAAAATGCACAATGGGAGAAAATGAGTAGCTGGATCAGAAGAAGGCATTGAGACAGAGGGGTCAAATATCTTTGGATCCGATTAGCTAGAAGCTGGAGGAGTGGCACGTTTACAATCCTCACTCTGGGGTCCTTAGTGCCCTCCTTTCACCTCCAATCACTCTTACTAGCTGGAGTGGAGGAAGAAGCATCCCCAGCTGGCAAGAGACCTGTCAGGACCAACTTGTCCTTCCTTTTACAGACAACCCCTGGATCCAAAGCAGTCACAAATGGCACACTGGATTTCCAACTGACTGAGCCTGAGACCGTAGATGCATCCATCATGCATGTCTTGGGAAGGGAGTTTGTGGTAGCACACAACACACCTCTGAAAAGACTTCATTCCATTAATAACAGTAACAAAAAAGCCACACAGTATACAGGAAAAACGCTAACCAAGTATAGGCAACAGCTACACAACACACACTACTAAGTAAACTGGGTAAAAACTCCATACAACATGGTGAGAAAATCCTGTGAATGCTAATGCTGACAATACTACACAACCTACACTACCTATCTACAAGAAAAGTACAAAAACCCAATTACTAAGAAAAACTAGGGTAGAGGAAAAAGGAGAAATTATGGCACAAAGGCATACAAAAAGGATGCACCACAGTGTTGCTAGAGATCAGGCTGCTATCCTGAAAGGTGGGAAACCAGATCTGACAACTCAGTAGAGAGCCAAGTATTTCAGGTAGAGAAGACTGAGCTTGGGGTGGGCCTGTGAAAATGGCCAGTCTCAGTTCACAGTCTGATATAAAACCCCATAGGTTGAACTTGGATGGAAAAGACACTGGATCTAACATAGGTTCATAGGTTCATACTAGGCTATCTGCCCAAGGGCATTTATAAGCCTAGCCCATAGTTATGTGGCTTTCGCCACCCCTTTAGTTTGAATAAAAACTATGCCTATCATTTTGCTGTGCCTCTGTCAAGCAGTGACACTGAAGTAATCCCTGGGGTATATCTGCAATCTCCCATCCATTGGTCAAGATTCCTCTTGAACAAGGCCAGAGAGGTACTCTGCCTCACATGTACCGGGATTTTGTTCCACAGAATAGGGAGTCTCTGGGTGATGAATCTGTCCCTCCAGCACGTTCTATTTATAACCGTGTCAAGGTTTAAGTCTCCCGCCCTTGTGGTTCTGAGGGATCTAGATTTTTGAGGTGAAGCATATTCATCAAATCTGGGTTTGACATGGCCTTATATGTCAGGCACAGGTCACCTCTGAGCAAGCGGTATGAGACTGAATAGAGCTGGAGTTCTTTCAGTCGGGCAGCATAAGACATATTTTTGAGACCCTTTATCCTTTTGGTGAGGAACTTTTGGGGCCTTTCAAGCTGCAGCAGGTGTCTGGTCAGATACATTCGAACGGGCATTGTACTCAATCATAGGTCTAATGAGTGATGAGTACAGGGGACGATGCCCTCCCTTGTTCTAGATGTGAATCCCTTCATGATCAGGTGGGCGATAAAGAAGGTTTTCCTAACTACTTTAGCAACATGAGTGTCAAACGAAAGGCTACTGTCAACCTGGGTCCCCAGATCCCTGATGACTTTTTTTGTGCTCAGTGGATTGCCACCTATATGGTAGCTAGGGGTAACCTTGTTTTTCCCCGAGGGGTATGACTATGCATTTTTTGGCGTTTAACTTCAGGCCATGGCTCTGGCACCAGTTATCCGTTTCTGTGAGGCCCTTCTGGAGGATATCTGTGTCAGATGTGTTTTCGACTATGGCACCCAGTTTGCAGTCATCTGCAAACTTTGTCAGCCATAACCTTCCTGTGTTTGCTTGTACTTCAGAAAAGTAGATGCCGAACAAGAGTGGACCCAGGACTGAGCCCTGTGGGACACCACTTGTGACAGGCTTTGAGTCTGACATGGCTCCAGCAACTCTGACCCTGTGGGTTCTGTCACTTAGCCAGTTTGCAACCCATCTTGTGATGTATGGGTTTACATTCAAGCTGATGAGTTTTTCGATGATACCCGAGTGGGGTATTGTGTCAAAGGCCTTTGCCAGGTCGAGGTAGGCTGTATGGACTGCCTTTCCTCATCAATGGCCTTGGTGACTGTCTCAAAAAGTCAACCAAGTTTAAGAGGCAGGATCTGCCTTTGACAAAGCCAAACTGGGTTGGATCCAAAGTCTGCAAGTTCCCTATGTCTTTATTTATGAGTTCCATTATGATCCTCTCCATGGCTTTGCAGATAAGGCTTGTCAAGCTAATGGGGCGGTAATTTCCAGGGTCTGTGGAGGCACCGCCCTTATGAAGTGGGACCACAGTCGCCGTGCGCCACTCCTTGGGTACGTATCCTGAGGTGAGGCTAAGATTAAACAGCTGTCCTAACTGTGGGTTTAATTCCTCATTGAGTTCGTGAAGCACACAGCCGGGGACACCATCCGTCCCATGGATGCTGTGTTTTTGCCTTAGTGAGGGCAGTTCTCACCTGGGCGTTGGAGATGTTTGGGGGGCCACAATCCTCTGGAATAGATATCTCTCCTTTTGGGGGGCAGGGGGGGGAGAAGTTTGCACTGAACCTGTCAGCCAGTATGTTGGCAATGTGTGTAGGTTCAGTAATTTTCACATAATTTTGAACTAATTCTGAGCATATCTGGGAGTTTCCTCCTAGGTTTCTAACATAGCTAAAGAAGGCCTTAAGATTCTCTTTAGAGTCCTTGGCGATTTTTCTCTCAAAATTTGCCTTGGATGATTTTATGAGAGCTCTTAGTTTTTTACTTATAATGATCAAAGGTGTCTTACCTTTCAAGCATTTTGCTCTATCTTGTAGTAGCTTCCTCCTTTTGTTGTAGAGCTTGTTTATGGCTGGGGTCCACCAGACTGGACACTTGCCTTTGGTACAGAGAGTCTTAGTTTTGTTTGGGATTGCCTGATCCATGCAGTCCTGTAGGTGCTGGTAGAAGGCATTTGTAAGTGATTCAGCGGTTTGAGTAATGTTTACCACTGGCTCAGGGGCCTTAAAGGAGACCACACTAGTTTTTAGAAGTGTGAAATCGGCTTTTGAGAAGTTTTTCACTGTGGTCTTTTTTGTTTCAGGTGGGGGCGGGATGAGGACCTCCAGCGAGATTAGTTTATGATCTGATCTCACCAGTGAGGGGTATACTTCAGGTGTTGAACATTTTGATCCCATGTTCGTGATGATGAGATCAAGTATGTTTTCTCCTCTTGTGGGGATGGTGACTAGTTGTTCCATGGCATTTGAGTTTATGAACTCCAGGAATCTTTGGGGGTTAGAGTGTTCGGGCTTGAGTAGTGTTCCCAGTCTATATTAGGGTAGTTGAAGTCACCTAGTATGATGGTGTTTGGAGATACATTTATCCCCTCCAATGTTTTCAGGAAGGCCATGTGAGGTTCCTGAGTTTGAGAGGGTGGCCTGTAACATGCTACAAATTGCAGAGCAGTCTTGCCTATGGTTAATTGCACCTGGATGGTCTCCGATGCATCGTGCGTTGCCACCAACCTTGAGGTGTGGGTGTCCTTTATGAATATTGACACCCCCCCTCCTTTCTTGGTGTTGTCCGGATTTTGGGGCCGGAACGCATATGAGGTGAAACCTGTTAGTGCTGGGGTGCTCTCAGGAGCCTTGAACCAGGTTTCTGTCACAGCACAGACATCGATGTTCTCCATATTGAGAAGGGCCTCGAGTGCGTGCATCTTGAGATTGAGACTTCTGGCATTGAGCAGCATTATTTTTTTCCTGGTGTTCTAGGGTGGTAGGTTTAGAATTTGAGCCTTGCCTAAAAAAGGCACTATGGAGGTGGCAAGAGCCTTTGCCAATATCCGGAAGCCCAGGGGTGACAGGTGCAAGCCGTCCCTTGCAAAGCAGCATGGCTTGTCCAGCATGTCATCCCAGGCAGACAGACATTGGATCCCCTTTGAATGACACCAGAATTTAAGCCAATTATTAAAGCTGATCAT
Organism: Protopterus annectens; assembly: GCF_019279795.1. Lineage (NCBI taxonomy): Eukaryota > Metazoa > Chordata > Ceratodontiformes > Protopteridae > Protopterus > Protopterus annectens. The sequence continues at coordinate 247,202,223 of NC_056750.1, forward strand.
CTTATCACTGTATTGTGGCATCATTCTAGGTGAAGGTAGGATACTGCTCAAGGTCAGGGTCATACCTGCCTGGGCTACATAATCAGAGAGCTCCTCGATGTCCCTTTTCATGTAGTCCAAGGAGGTACGTCTCAGGTCGTTGACACCAGCGTGGACAATGACTGAGTCGTACTTGTACCTGCTGTTGAGAGACCCGAGTGCTTGCGTTATGTGGCGGATTCTAGCGCCCGACAGGCAGCTTACTGTGACCTTCTCTTTACTCAGTCTGGTGAGCGGGACGTCAGTGTGTCTGACTATGGAATCACCAATGACAAGTGTGTCTGGCATTTTGTTTGGCCTTAAGGGCTGTGACTGTGACACTGACTGTGTGGTCTATGTGTTGCATGTGTTGGGTCGTGAGGTGGTAGTTGTTTGGGTGTCTGCTTTGGTGGCCTCTGCTGTTTTGGTAAATTTTGATCAGAGCCTCAGTATGTCTTTGTGTGAGTATGTGTATGATTTGAAGTTGTGATGGTACCATGTGTGACTGGGTATGTATTGTGTGTGGTTACCTTCTCCTCCTGTCTGGTCTTGCCAGTCCTATGTTGAGAGAGCTCAGCCTCCAGTTTGGCCGTATAGTTGCATCTCTCGCATGTATTTGTGTTTTGTGGGAGGAGAGGATTGTTCAGGTACATGAGGCAATTGTAACATTGCCACAATATTCCCATGTTCACCAGTTGAGTTGGAGAGGACACTAGCAACTGATCCTCGACATACTAGAAGTAGTAGATAAAGAGACTTTCAAAGGACTCGGGGAAGTGGGTTTTAGGCTGGTGGGGTACTATCTATAATAAGAGTGCTTTATCAAGGTGCAAGTACTGTAGGAGTAAGTGCTAGGCTTTACAGATAGAGAATAGTCTACTTGGGAATCAAGTAGAGATGAACTTTTCAGTTATAGGATATGCTGGTTAGATCAGCAGTACAGCTCGAGGAAGGTAGTTCTAAAGGAAAATTGGAAGAGTGGAATTTAGATGGCCCAAATAGTTTAACCTTGTTTAACCGCTGCTCTTGTGTGCAACAGTGGTAACTCCGGCTAAATCAGGCTTACGCCGTTTAGCGTGTTTTATAGCAGGGGGCTGAAGGGAGCTAGGAATTGGCCCAAAACAACCAATGGACTACTAGTTTCTGGCTGAAACTTCACCAAATCGGACAAAAAGGCCGCTCAGTGCTTCCACTCCCACTGGTAAGCAAAGAAACTTCCCTCCTTCCTAATAAGGCAATGGATCAGTAACAGGAACTAAAAACAAAGCCCAGGGATCAGCAACTCTGAAACTGGACTACTCTAGTTCAGTAAGGGGAAAACAAGAGATTTTTGTTTGATTACAGAGACAAGGAAAAAACAGACAGTAAATGCTATAAATGCTGTAAATCGGCTAGCGACTTTAGTGTGTAGCCTACAGAAACAATTTGCAACAATTAGTAACTTAAAGTGCAATAAACAGTGTAAAATGCAGAAATCACTAAAGTAGCAGTAAAACAGGCAAAATGCAGTCGCTAGCTTAATAACAGTGGGAAAGCCACAAAAATACTTATATCTGGTAGAAAGTCACTCTTTTAGCTCTCTGCTGCTTGGATCACTCTGCAGGCCACCGCGAGGATCTGTGCTGAGTTGGTACAAGCTGGAAAATGCGTGTTTAGCGTGTTTTATAGCAGGGGGCTGAAAGGAGCTAGGAATTGGCCCAAAACGACCAATGGACTACTAGTTTCTGGCTGAAACTTCACCAAATCGGACAGAAAGGCTGCTCAGTGCTTCCCACTCCCACTGGTAAGCAAAGAAACTTCCCTCCTTCCTAATAAGGCAATGGATCAGTAACAGGAACTAAAAACAAAGCCCAGGGATCAGCAACTCTGAAACTGGACTACTCTAGTTCAGTAAGGCGGGAAAACAAGAGATTTTTTTTTTTTTTTGTTTTTTTTTTAGAGAGACAAGGAAAAAAACAGACAGTAAATGCTATAAATGGGAAACTTGTAGGACTGCTACAGATAAAGAAATCTACCTGAAAGAGATGCATCAAGGATTAAAGTCTTTAAATTGGTAACAGCCAAGAGACCACAGAGCACGCACACACTAAGTTCCAGAATGGACTCCCATATATGAAAATAAAATAACTTCAGATAAATTAAAGTAACAGCAATGCAATCATTTGGAAGCAGTTACTTTCTTGACTTTAGAGTACATGTTTGGCAAAGTGCAGTTCTAGCAAAATGTATATGGACAAAATATTGCTTACAACTTGCAAGGAATTCATCTGACAGAATATCCCATCTCTGTCAGCTTAACACTTCAAATGACAAATATATAAAATATATATTGTAGCATTAGAATTCCAAGAGTGGAAACTGAAGTATACTGGGTTATCAGAAGTCAACTGTAGCCAACCTCCTTCCACGAACACAACTTGAAAATAGAAAATTGACCATCCAACTAATGCTCCTTTCTCCAAAACATTGATGCACTCTTCCACAAGTAACTGGTCATCAATATGCATGAAAATAAGAAGTTATGTACCTACCATAACGTTCCATGTTAGTTGTCTTCTCTCGCCTTCTTTCTTGCAGGATGGGTTCGGAGCCGATCCTCTGCTCCGACTCGGCACTTGCTAAGCTCGAGAGCTAATTTTACCAGCTTGAGGCAACCCTATATCCCATGATGCAAGGCGTGATTACCTAGATCTCGTTTGGTAGCTATAGAAAAACCTGCCAGTAACCTTCTTCCCAGAAAGAAAGAGGAACTAAATGTGGAAAGAAACAAAGCAAAGTAACCACTAGATACTAGTGACACTTCCTACTAGGGCCTATAGAAAGAATGGATCGTACCCAGAGAACAGTACAACTTCAAGGTCTGTCCAGGCTAGGGGGAAGGAGGGAGGGACGCAAGAAAGAAGGCAAGCGAAGACAACTAACATGGAACGTTATGGTAGGTACATAACTTCTTAATGTTAAGTTGTCAAACTCGCCTTCATTCTTGCTGGATGTGACCACGTCCCTAGCACCTCTATCCTGGGTGGCTCAATGGAACAGACTCGAGAACTGTGGAACCAAACCTAGCCCAGTCTCTGGAGGCCAAGTCCAATTTGTAATGAGACAAAGGTGTGAGGAGTGGTCCAAGTGGCTGCCGCACAAATGGTGTCAATAGCTAGCCTATCCTGAAATGCTGTAGAAGTGGCTAGGCGTCTGGTAGAATGTGCGTTTGGTTTCGAGGGCAGTTGCTTGACCCTAAGGAAATAAACATGAGAAATGGTAGAAGACCGCCATCTGGATAAGGTCACCTTGGAGACCGGAAGACCCTTCCTGTTTTCTGCATAAGAAAGAAACAGTTGATCAGATTTTCTGAATTGTTTAGTTCTGTCCAAGTAATATCTGATTTGGCGATGGACATCCAAACAGTGAAGTTTCTGTTCCGCTCTGTCAGAATAGTTAGGGAAAAAAAACTGGCAATTCAATAGATTGGTTAATATTAGTCTGGGAAGCAACCTTGGGCAAAAAAGATGGATTAGTTCTTAAAGATACTCTATCTTTGTGGAAAACCAAGTATGGGGGACAGAGCATGAAGTTCAGACACCCTCCTGGCTGAAGTAACAGCAACCAGAAAAATTGTCTTCCAGGAAAGAAATTTTAATGAGCATGTAGCAGCCGGTTCAAAGGGGGACAGAATCTAGGATGCCAGCATTAAATTCAGGTCCCATTGCTGAGGGGGATCTTTGATTGGAGGTTTCAGCAGAAAGATCCCTCTAAGAAAGGCTTTGCAAAGCTTGAGACATTATGTTTTGATCCGCTAAGCCAACATGAAAATTTGAGATCGCTGCCAGCTGGACCTTAACTGTAGAGGAAGAAGAACCCGACTGAAAAATCTCAGCTAGGAAGTCCAAGACCGACTGCACTGGAGCAGTAAAGGGATCTATGTCCCTGGACTTTGCCCAGAAGGAAAAATGCTGCCATTTGCTAGCATAAATCCTTCTGGTAGAGGACTTTAGAGAAGCTACTATGATATCTCGCACGGGATTAGAAATCATAGGGAGCCTGGCTAAGGAAGGAAGTGGAGCAACCACACAGTGAGGTTGAGAGAATGAATGGCCTGGTGCAGATGACCCGAATGGTGGGTCAGAAGATCTGGAATTGGATCCAGATGCCAAGGCTGAACCAAGAGATGACTATGTAGAGACGGAAACCAAATTTGTCGAGGCCAGTAAGGGGCAATGAGAATCAACTTGGCTCTCAAGACGGTAGCTTTCTGAATCACTTGAGGTATCAGCGGGAATGGAAGAAAGGCATAAAGAAGTCCCTGGGGCCAATCCTGGGTTAGAGTGTCTCTGGGGGGATGGCCTGGTAGTGGAAAGAGGGAGAAGTCTGGGCATTTGCTGTTTTGGGGTGTAGCAAAAAGGTCTCAGCAAGGGACACCCCACTTCTGAAAAATCTCATCCACTACTGATTGTTTGAGAGACCACTCGTGTGGCATGAGAATAGCTCTGCTCAGTCTGTCTGCTAAGAGGTAGGATTTCCCGGGGACATGCGTTGCTATCAGAAACCGATGAGAGGAGACTGCCCATTGCCAAAGTCTGAGAGCTTTTCGACACAGTGGATAGGACCTCGTCCCGCCCTGTTGATATACCAGACTACGGACATGTTGTCCATCTGAACTGCAATAGTCCCTAAAGGAAGAAAGTCGCTGAGGGCTTGCAACGTTAAAAGCACTGCTCTCATCTCTAGGACATTTATGTGCAGATGGTATTCTATGGGTTGCCAAGTCCCATAGACCATCTTGCCCTGATAATGCCCTCCCCACCCGATCAGAGACGCATCCGAAGTGACTGTGGCAACCAGGACTGGGGGAACAAACGGTCAGCCCTGATGGAGTTGCGGAGAAGACATCCACCAGGTTAGGTGACTCTTGCACGATTGCGTCACGAAGATCTCGTGGCGCATGGGAAGCTGCTGGAAGGACCACTGGGTGAACAACATCCACTGCAGAAGACGCATGTGGAAGCGAGCTAAAGGAAGTAGAATGGCAGCAGCCATAAGACCTAGCACCTTCAGGACAAATCTGGCCCTGATCTTTTTGCTGAGTAGTATGATCCGAACATACTTTTGGATGTCCAGAATTCTTTGGTTTGTGAGTCTTGCTGACATCCCGACAGTGTCTAATTCTGCGCCTATAAAGGTAATAGATTGGCAAGGAGACAATGAATATTTTTCGAAGTTTATAGAAATCCCCAATTGGTTGCAGGTGTGAAGAGTGTAGTCTCTGTCCTTGAGAAGTTGATGCCTGGTGGTGGCAGAGAGGAGCCAGTCGTCTAGATACAGAAACACCTGGAATCCTTGATGTCTCAGGTGAGCCGTGACCGCTGCCATACATTTGGTAAACACTCTGGGGGCTGTAGTGAGACCAAAGGGCAGGGCTCTGAATTGAAAATGACTGGTCCCCAGCCGAAAGCGGAGAAACCTTCTGGAGCGCCTGTGAATTTTTATGTGACAGTACGCATCCTGAAGGTCTATTGAGCACATCCAGTTGTCCTTGCCCAAAAAGGGTAGAATGGACTGAAGCGTGATCATCCGGAACCTTGCCTTTTTGACAAACTTGTTTAGTTTGCTGAGGTCTAAAATTGGTCTCCAATCCCTCGTCGTTTTGGGAACCAAAAAGAATCTTGAGTAGATTCCGGATCCTACTTGGTCTGCTAGCACTAGTTGGATGGCTCTTTTTGCTAGGAGCCTTGATACCTCCAGCTTTGCCAACTCCCTTAGACCGGGTGAAACGTCCGGGAGGGATTGCTGAGGAACAGGATATCTCACGAAAGGGATATTGTAACCCTCGGAAATGATCGACTGTACCCATTTGTCTTGAGAAAGGGAACGCCAGGCTGTTGGGTACAGTAACAATCTTCCCCCGACTGCCTCCAAGGGTGGACAGTCTGGCAACACCCCAGGGGTGCTGGAAGGGTTTATCAGAGAGAGGCTCTCTGCTACCCTGATTCTGCGGACCCCCTCTGCCCCTAGGGTGGCGTCTATTGTTATTACCCCCTCTGCCTCTGCGGGTAAACTGACCACGTGCATCCAGCGTGACTCCCTGACATTTACGGAACCACATTTTCCCTCCCTTCTGACCTTTGGGATAGGGTCTTGAAGGGGTGGAGAAATGGGACTCCTACGGCAGAAAGAGTCTTGCCGTCTTGCTCACACCTGGTCAATGTGTCCTTCACCAGAGGCCCGAACAAAGCCGAACCATCGGAGTATTAGTGAAGGACGCCTTAAAGGGGTCCGCGAAATTACAAAGCCGCATCCAGGAATGACGCCTAAGTGCCACTCCTGTGCCTGCGGCTCTACTCGCCCCATCGGCTGCATAAGAAATGAGCCGCATGGAGGAGTTACAGAATTTAGGATTCCGAGCTGTGAGGCAATCTTTTCTTGAGCCCCAGCAGCTGACGGATCCTGAACTACCTCACCTAGTTCCTTGAGAATGTCTCTGAAGCCGGGTAAAGTGACAGAGATAGGTCAGCGAGCGCATAGCGAAGGTCGCTGAAAAAAACATCCGCTTACCGTACCTATCCATGGTCCTAGAGTCCTTGTTAGGAGGATGGACAGGTACAGTAGGATTGGCAAGTTCCTTCTTGGTGGCAGCCGCCACCACCATGGCATCAACAGGGACACCCTTGGTGAGAAACTGTGCCTGCGGGGGCCGTGATGAATTTAGAAGGCCTCCTGGGGACTGGTTCCACAGAACTGGGCCCACGCCTTCGAGCCACCACTTGCATGAGCGGTCGAAAGGCGGAGACACCCAGGAGGTGGAGGGTCGAGATCCAAAAGCCTCCAGGTAAACAGACTCATCCTCGGAGGGGTTAATGGAAGGCCAGTTCCCCCTCTGCTTAAGGAGTTCCAGGATGTCTGAAAAGGAGACATCCTCAGAGGGGACCGTGGGAACCCTCAGACTCATCTAAGTCGGTATCTGATGTCAGACTCGGGGAGTCTGTCTGCTTCCTCTTGCACGCCCTCTTACGCTGGGCTCTCCGAAGGATCAGGAGAAACCTCGGAAGAGGAAGTTCTTCACAATGGGGAAACCTGGGGCGATGGATCTCTGGGTCCGGGAGCAAGAGAATGGGAAGACACATCGACAGGCACCGAAGAGGGAGGGAGCTAATGGAATTGACCGTTGACTCGGCTCCGGGGCTAGAACACTCATCACCTCAAAGGCTCCCCTTCCAGGGAGGCCAGAAGACTCCCGCTCTGAAGAAACAGGAATCCCCGGTCCCGCTGAAAGAGAAGGCTCCGAGGCTGATGTCGGTGCCGAGCTCACCAATGCCGAAGCTCCAAAAGGGAGAGGGAGAGCGGGGCCGGACAAGGGTCCGATGCCACTCGCCCCCTCGGAGCCGACAAGGGAGATTCGACGACCAGATCCCTCCAAGGAAGGTCTCGTGGAGGAAATCGGAGTCGAAGACGACGGAGCCGACAGGGGAGGTATCAGCTCCGGCGCACCCACGGTCAACATTCCGAGAAGCTCCGGCTCCGAACTCTGAAGGAGAGTCAGAGGAGGAATTTCAGGGTATTGAGGGATAGCGGTCGTCTGCTGAGACGGGCTATGGAGCATCTGGGCCAGTGCCTGTGACTTCAGCAGTCTACTTACCACCCTCTCCAAGTCATGGTCTGATAGCCTGGAAGACCTTGAAGATGGTCTCCGATGGCTCCGCTCCGAAAGCAGAGGAGATCCCGGAGCAGAGCGAATCGATTCCAGGGAAGGGGACCGAGATCTCTTCTTGGAAGGAGCCATCAGAGCCGAAGACCCTTCGGTTCCAGTTGGAGCCGACAGCTTATTGGCACCAGTCCTGGTCAAAGATACATCGGCTCCGGCCGGAGCCGACATCTACATCGGTGCAAGTGTATCGGAGCCAGCCGGCACCGATACCACCACCTCAGAGATAGAAAGATCGGCTCCAGCCGGAGCCGATCTCTACTCCGAAGGAGTCGGCGCCACCGCCGAAGGCTTAGGAGCCAAAGCCTGGGCTTAAGGTGGCTTACAGGGCTTTCCAGACCCAGTCTTGGTCGGGGAGCCCTCTGGCTTCAACAAGCCACGTAGGATTAATTTGTTCCTACGTTCCTGCAGGACTCTCTGGCTGAAGGAGTGACAAATAGCACAGGAGTCCTGCAGGTGTAGAGGCCCCAGGCAGTACACACAAGTGTGACAGTCTGTCAGAGACATTTTCTGACAGCACGAGTCACACTTCTTGAAGCCTGAGACCTTTACTTCTTTGGACATGGTATGCCAAACACAAGAAACACACACACCAGTCACACAGTTAGCTAATAAAAGGGGGAAAACTGATTAACACACCCACACTTCCTGACAGAAAAATACTGGAAGGGAGGCTTAAGGCCTGAAGGGAGGAAAAAACTATCCCTAATACAAAGTAGAAAGGTAATATAGGGCAAGATAGATAGGTACTAGTTAACACTAACTCTTAAGAAAAAGAAATAAGGAAAATGGAAATTTTTCTGACTGACTTTAGTATAAAAATACTAAAACTCTACCCGAGCTGGTAAAAGGAGACTTCTTCGCGAAGCGGCAAACGAGATCTGGGTAGTCACGCCTTGCATCATGGGATATAGGGTTGCCTCGAGCTGGTAAAATTAGCTCTCGAGCTTAGCAAGTGCAGAGTCGGAGCAGAGGATCGGCTCCAAACCCATCCAGCAAGAATGAAGGTGAGTTTGACAACTTAACATCAACTGTTATTCAGCACGCGGATGTACATACTACAGATTCACTTGTGCTCATCACCTGCTGAAAAATTACATGTACACAGACCATACTCAAACCTTGTTTTATTTTACTTATATTATGGGAATATCCACTGGGCACAAGTGTCCCCTTTTTAGGGTTGATTTTAAGTGATTTTGCTGAAAGAAACAAGAGGGCATAGAATAGGACTACAACGATTAAGTTCATTAAGAGCTCACAGCCTTAGCCCTCACAAACCACAAATCTTAACAGTAGGAACTATTTCCTCCTCACAAATCACAAAAAAGCCATGTTCTAGGGAATAACAACTTCAGATAGCATTCTCCATATGGGGTCACAAAAGAAAATTCCCTGTTCTGGCAGTTAATTGCATCAGTTACCTCTCATGTCTCGCCTACTCAGATAAGAGTTTTCTTTAGGTCACCTGTCAAGCCTTTTGCTTACACCTCAGCTCACCTATACAGGTAGTGTATCAGCTGAGCTTTTCATTGCTGCTAACCCTTAGTTTATTGTCCACCTGCCTTCTATAAGAATATTAAACACTCAATCTAAAGACTCAATTAAAAGTAACCACACCTAAGATAACTTTTAAGTAATTTGGACTCAGACACAAAATGACAATGTTCAGATAATATATCACTATCAACTATGCACTATTATATTATCTACTGCTAGTTTGAAAGTTATTTGCATGAGACTGACCTTGTATTTTATATAATACTGTATATGGCTTGGGAGTTGTATACGAAACAAATCATGCACCTACTCACTTAAGTGAATAAAAATCTCCAAAATATATTTTTTCTTTCCCAATCTCTTCTCTGACCACTGTCATGGTTTCAAGGGCTTGCATCAAGAAAGCTGAACTACATCTATCCACAACCGTCCTTCCCCTCATACTTGCATGTAGGGTCAAAGTGTTACTTCAACAGTGAATCATCTGAGCAAAGGTTTACACTGCCAGGTGACTAGCCCTGTCACTGTTCTACACCACTCGCACGCTCAGACCTAGAGTCAATTTACCGTGTCCAATCCACCCACCCAGTCTCTTTGGAATGTGGGAGGAAGCCAGAGCACCCAGAGGAAGCCTACATGAACAGAAGATGACAACCTCTTGCAGCTTTGTCTAGACGCCACAAAAAATTACTACCAACAGTGAAAAATCAAGTGTTACTGCTCAATAGTCAGAACCCAAATAAAAACCTCCACACCCTTCAAGCTCTTCTCAGTCTAGAGAACGTAGACATCTGTGCTGTGACAGAGTTTAAAGCACTAGAAAGTACTCCAGAGGTCCACACATTTAGACCAACAGCACAGACTGGGGCCAAAGGTGGAGGCATTTCTATGTTAGCAACATATCTCCAGGTTGATTAAATAAAATGATGACTTGGAGCTCATTCATTTGTAAGCCACCATAAGTATTGTCCCTCACCATATCATGGCTAGCTACAGGTCACCATTTATGCCCCTAGTCTCTCATGACTCTTACTTAAACCTACTAAAGTTACAATATTCATGCCTCAACACTTCCTGGACTTCAACACAAACACCCTGGAACAGATGGCGCATGTTCCAACCTGAGGATCAAACATACTGGATCTGGTACTCGCCAACACAAGTGTGTTGCATGGTTCATCCCCCACCCCCATGTTCAAAGTGAATGGAAGACAGTCATTTCCCTCCACAAGGATGGACCATCAACTGACCCCTACTAGACAGGGGTCCAGGAAAGTACATGTGGGAAGAAATAGCCAGGGAATTGTTATGGCTAGGCTTGTATAGGCCCTGGGGCTGATAGCCTAGTACCAACTTATGAACCTATGAACTACAGACCCATCAGTCTAACAAGCCTAATATTCAAAGCCATGGAATGAATCATCATGGAAATAAGACTCAAATCCAATGTTTGTTGGTTGTCAATCAAAATTTGGCTTTAAGGGAAGATCATGCCTACTTAACTTGGTAGACCTCAGAGGGTCAAGGGTAAAACGGTGCATACTACATCTCTTGACCTAGCTAATGGATGTGATACAAAACCTCACTCAGGCATTGTTGACCAGCTCTATGAGCAAAGTGTAAACCCTCACTTAAGCCGCTGTATTGCAGTCTGGCTCACAGACAAGTCAGGATTGGTAAGAAACTCCACCGAGAGACTGGTCACCAGTGGAGTACCCCAGGGCTCTGTTAGGCCTGCTCCTGTTTGGCATCTACTTTAGCAAGCTAAAGCTAACGTTAATGGCTTCTGGCTCACCAAGTTTACAGATGACAGTAAAATGGGAGTTATTGCAGATTCCTACCCAAGTGGGTTTAACAGACAAATGACTGGTGCCAAAGCCATGGCCCAAAACTTAATGCCAAAAAATGCAATATAATGCCTTTTGGGAAACTATCAACACAAGTTAATTTCATCAATAAAATGCCCCTGAGCATCTACTCAGTAACATAGGATCTGTTAACATACGTAGAAGCCAATCCGGCCTTTGACAAACATGTAGCCTAGATAAGAAAATCATTCTATGTCGTCCCAACTTATAGGTCAAGGTATGGAATCCAGGTTCAAGGAAGTTATAGTTCCACTCTACAGGGTAATTATCAGATCCATCACTGAATACAATGCCCCCTTTCGCATGCATCTAACTTGCACCAGTTGGAACGCCCACAAAGATTTCTCACTAGGAGAATTCAGGGCATGAATACTTTTGCCCTACACTGATTGCCTACTGTGTGTCTGTATTCAGTCTCCTACATGCTAATAGAACATCTTTGCCAGACTTGGAGGGCTCACTCAGACCCAGCCACGATGGATCTGTTTTACATGCACAAAACAAACCGCATCCGAAAACAGATTCAGGTTATCTGAACTTCGCTTGTGACAAAATAAACGTGTTGGAGAGACATGCATCTCAAAGGATCCCTGCACTGTTTATTATCCTTAAATGTGCATTTGCAAATGTGTACATACATGTATCACATACACAGATGCACACATACCATAAATCTATACATAAAAAGGACACAAGTGCAAGGCAAAAACAGAAACAGACACGACATAAAAGACTTTGGAATTCAGGCTGGCTGAGGGCAACCTGCCAGCAGGATTACCCAAATGTAATGACTGCAACAGTGAAACACGAAGAACATCACTGCTAGTACTCAATGCTTTACTATTCCCGCTTTGAGTACTAGCGGTGGTGTCTTACACAGATGCAAATTTGACCAATCACAACCAATGTGTCACATAGTTCACAACACCAGTGTGCCACCCAGCAACAACCCCTAAGGCAAGACAATGTACCTAACACTTTAGTCATAGGTGACTCTAGTCCGGCACACTGATGTCCCTCTCACCAGGTTGAATAAGGAGAAAATTACAGTCAGCTGCCTGTTGGGTGCCAGGATCCGCCACATAACGCATGCACTCAAGTCACTCCACAACAAGTACAAATATGACTGTCATTGTCCATGTTGGAGTGAATGACTTGAGACGTACCTCCCTGGACTACATGAAAACGTACCTCCCTGGACTACATGAAAAGAGGCATGGAAGAGCTCTCAGATCATGTGGCCCAGGCAGGTATGACCCTAGCCCTGAGTAGCATCCTGCCTAGAATGATACCACAATATAAGGAAAAAATGATTGACTTCAACAATTGGCTAAGCTTATGGTGTCATTCAAAGGGGATCCAGTATCTGTCTGCCTGGGATGACATGATTGACAGACCACGATGCTTTGCCAGAGATGGTCTGCACCTGTCACCCCTGGGATTCAGGTTACTGGCTAAGGCTCTTGCCACCCCTATAGTGCCTTTTTAGGCAAACTTCAAAGGACAAAACCACCACCGTAACAGGTACAAGCATGCAAAATCTGAAGGTAATGCTACTCAATGCTAGAAGTCTAAACCTCAAAATGCACTCTCGAGGCACTCCTAAAAATGGAGAACATCGATATCTGTGCAGTAACTGAGACCTGGTTCAAGGCTCCAGAGAGCACCCCTGCAATACCAGGCTACAACTCTTACCACACTTTTCGTCCACCAAACCAGGACCAAACACTAAAGGTGGAGGAGTGTCAATATTCACCAAGGATATTCACACCACCAGGCTAGTTGGCCAACACAATGTGTCTGAAATTCTCCAAGTGCAACTAACACTAGGTAAGACTGCAATCCAAATTGTAGCTTGCTACAGATCCCCCACCATACCCCAAGATTCTCACTACACCTTTCTAAACGTACTGGAAAATATTAAGAAAGAACCAAACACCCTAATACTGGGTGATTTTAACTACCCTGCCATTAACTGGGAAAACTACTCATGTCCCAACACCTTTTTAACGCATAGCGGTTCTTGGAATTCATAAATTCCAATGCCCTGGATCAACTAAATCCATAGTCCCACCAGGGGCTCCAATATCCTAGACCTGGTCATTACCAACATGGGAAATCAATGCTCCATACCTATGGTCACCCCTCGTTACTCAGGTCTGAGCATAAGCTAATGACCTTTAACATTCAGATCCGACCCCCACCCCCCCCCCAGTAAAGAAACCACCATAAAAAAACTTCTCCAAAGCCAACTTCATGCTACTCAAGTCAGAAGTGACAAACTTCATAACACCCATGCAGACGGGAACTGAAAGTTCAACTGCTGAATCCTACACTAAGGCACTGTACGATCACATCCACTCATGCATGAATCGTGCCATCCCAAATAGAACCAAAATGCTCTCATCCAAAAAAAGGAAGCCAATCTGGTGGTCCCCTGCCATAAACTTCACAACAAAAGGAAGAAACTTTTGCAGAAAAGAGGAAAATCCCAGGATGCAAAAAACTCCCTTACTAGCCTCAGTAAGAAACTGAGATGCCTCAAAATCCTCCAAAGCTAGTTACGAAAATAAAATTGCCAAAGATTCCAAAGACAACCACAAAGCATTTTATAACTATGTCAAGAATCTAAATGGCAATGCTCAGATCTGCTCTGAGTTAAAACAGAATGGCTTTAAATATACTGATCCAAAGGATATTGCCAATATCCTGGCAGATCGATTCAGTGCCAACTTCACCCCCCTCTCACCCCCTAAATGGCCCATCTCAGTACCGGAAGATTGCCAAATTCCAGTAATAACGGCCACACAGGTACAAAATGCACTCTCTAAAGCCAAGAATACAGCATCCATGGGACCAGATGACATCCCGGGCTGTGTACTACATGAACTACAATATGAACTGGCACCTCACCTAAGTGTCATGTTTAATCATAGCCTCACCTCAGGTTTCGTGCCCACTGAGTGGCAGAGCTTCAGTTATCCCAATCCACAAGGGGGATCCACCTTGGATCCCGGAAACTACCGTCCCATCAGTCTGACAAGCCTTATCTGCAAGGCCATGGAGCGTATTATCATGGAACTTATAAACAAAGACATTGGCAACCTTCAAACACTGGACCCCACCCAGTTTGGGTTTGTGAAGGGCCGATCTTGTCTCCTGAACCTGATTGACTTCTTTGAATCAGTCTCCAGAGCCATGGACAAGGGTAAGGTGGTCCACACAGCCTATCTAGACCTTGCCAAGGCCTTTGATACCATCCCCCACTCTGGAATCATAGATAAACTTACTAAGTTGGGCATTAATCCCTATGTCACCCAATGGGTTGCTAAATGGCTTACTGATAGAACCTACACTGTAAAAGTAGCCGACTCCAAATCCAGCTCCAGACAAGTGACAAGTGGAGTACCTCAGGGTTCAGTCCTGGGGCCGCTGTTGTTTGGCATCTACTTCTCTGAAGTACAGGTCAACACTAAGGAACTCTGGCTAACAAAGTTTGCAGATCACTGCAAACTGGGAGCCATTATTGAATCCCCAAATGATGTGGATACTCTACAAAAGGGCCTTACAGCAACAGATGCTTGGTGCCAGAGCCATGGGCTCAAGCTCAATGCCAAGAAATGTATTGTTATCCCCTTTGGGAAAAAACATGTATCCATGAATTACCATATAGGTGGCAGTACACTAAACACAGAAAGTGTGATAAGAGACTTAGGGACACAGGTGGACAGTGGTCTCACCTTCGATAACCAATCGCCACAACAGTCAGGAAATCCTTCTATGTGGCACACCTCATCACGAAGGGCTTTTCATCCAGAAAAAAGGAGGTCATTGTCCCACTGTACTCATCCCTCATTAGACCCATTATAGAATACAACCCCATTTGGTATGTACCTCTCAAGACATCTGCAACAACTGGAAAGGCCTCAGAAATACCTCACTAAAAGAATCACAGGCCTAAAGCAGATGCTCTACGCTGACCGCCTTAAAAAACTCCAGCTATACTCTGTTGCATATTGTCTACTCAGAGGCGATCTCTGCTTAACATACAAGGCCATGTCAAACCCAGAGCTGTTGGACATGCTACACTTAAAGAAATCCCAATCCCTCAGAGCTACACACTCCAGGGATCCAAACCTTGTCATCACAATAAACAAAACATGCTGGAGGGATAGGTTCCTGACCAAGAGACTCCCCAGACTCTGGAATAGATTGCCCATACATGTCAAGCAGAGTGCCTCTTTGGACCTCTTCAAGAGGAACCTTGACGATTGGATGGGAGAAAGGAAATTCACCCCAGGGATCACGTCAGTCGCCCTGCTAGACAGGGGTCCAGGAAAGTAAATAATGTGGGAAGAAATAGCCAGGGAATTGTTATGGCTAGGCTTGTATAGGCCCTAGGGCTGATAGCCTAGTACCAACCTATGAACCTATGAAATGCAGATTGTCGAATTTTTGCTGTCAGTATTCAAATAGTAAGATTGACACAGCTACTGAAGTGGAACTGGGTGTTAATGTCAAATGTTTCTTTGTAATGAAAGTTTAGTCTAGTTTGCAGGTTAGGGTTAGAATAAATACAAGGGAAAGTGAAGGTCTTTGGCATGTGTATGTTTGTCTGTGTAACTTTAGTGGTACTGTTACAGAACGTAGGTTTAGTACTCTAATGTGTAGGATTGGGTTTAGGTTAAAGATAGCAAAAATCAGGTGGTGTGTGTGGGAGGAGCACTTATAGCAATGTCAGAAAATGAGGACTGGTAAAGTACAGTTTTGTACCTACCATAAATGTAGATGTCCGATAGGTATGCGACCGCAGTCCTGACATATGGGTTGTCCTGCCTCAGACAGCCCTTCGGTCAGCCGGATTCTAATGTCTGGGTCCGGTGTCGGCTGATGTCGCCCTTTCCCCGACGTCAGAGCGCCTGGGGTATAAAAATATCAGCAGACGCCATCTTCTTCAGTGTTTCTTGCCCCAGATGCCAGGTGCCCTCTAAAGAAGGCTAAATTTTGGAAAAGAGAAAAAATTCCAGACAAGTACAACACCATAAAAACAAATACACCATAAAAGATTACCCCAGGTAGCTAAAATGAGGGGTAGAAACCCAAAAGTATACCACAGAGGGGTAGGTGGGAGGGTAAATCTGACTGCAGTTGCATACCTATCGGACATCTACATTTATGGTAGGTACAAAACTGTACTATGTCCTTCAAGGATGCAACTGCAGTCCTGACATATGGGTTGAATACCATAGCCAACTTGGGGGTGGTAGGCACTAAGACAAAGATGGTGTAGCTAAAATGCCCTGCAGGACTGCAGAGGCAAATCCTGCTCTGGACCTGGAGTATAAAGGCAGGTTGTAATGTTTGGAAAATGTATGCACGGAGCTCCATGTAGCAGCTTCTAAAATGTCCTTTGTTGCCACTCCTCTTAAAAAAAAGCTGTGGAGGTGGCTGTAGCTCTGGTGGAATGTGGCCTGATCTCAGCTGGCACAGTTTTTCCATGAAAAGAGTAGCAGAACCGAATGCAATTTCCAGTCCATTTAGATATTGTCTGTTTGGAAATTGCTTTTCCCTGCAATCCAGCAGCGAAAGCTACAAAAAGCTGGTCAGATTTTATGAAAGACTTTGTTCTGTCCAAGTAGTAGCGCAACTGTCGGTGCATGTCCAAGGTGTGCAGAAGTCTCTCTCCTTTATTTTGAGGATTGGGAAAGAAGGTAGGCAGGTGAATAGCTTGATTCAGGGACACCCTGGATACCACCTTTGGCATGAATGACGGATTGGTTCTCAAAGAAACTCTGTCCTGGTGAAAAATGAGAAATGGTTGTATTGCCATAAGGGCCTGTAGCTCAGACTCTTCTTGCTGAGGTTACTGCCAGAAGGAAGGCCGTCTTCCAAGACAGAAATTGCAACTCTAAAGATGCTGCTGGTTCAAAGGGAGGAAGAGTTAATTTTTCCAGCATGAAGTTGAGGTCCCATGCAGGCACTGGTGGTTTCCTTGGAGGGTTGATGTTCTTTATACCTCTTTGAAATGGTCTTAGCAATGGGTGAGAAAATACAGGCGGATCAGTGTTATATTTGGCAGATATTGCTGAAGCATGTATTTTTATGGAAGAATATGAAAGGCCATTGTGGAGCATTTCAGCCAAGTATTCCAGGATCTGTGGAATGCTCATCACTGATGGGTCTTGACCCTTTTTGCTGTTCCAGATAAGAAATCTCTTCCATTTTGCAGAGTATGTTTTTCTAGTGGAAGGTCTGCGCGCCTCCAGGATGATATCTTTTACCCTTTTGGAAAGTGTAGCCCGAGTAATAGTCATGGAATCTTCCAAGCTGTCAGCTTCAATGTTTTCAAGCTGGGGTGTAGTGTCCTGTAATTGTGCTGTGTCAGAAGTGGCCATTGAGGAAGGAGCCACGGATTGGTGTGTGTCAAGCTCCGTAGCAGTGGGTACCAGTGGTGTCTTGGCCAGTCTGGAGCTATCAGTATGACTTTCGGTTGCTCTGTCTTGATCTTTAGTAACACCTTGGTCATCAATGGAAGAGGTGGGAAGGCATATAGTGTTAGGGAGTTCCAACTGAAGGAGAGAGCGCCCACCTTCCATGCTTGAGGATGGTATGTCCTTGTACAAAACTTTCAGATGGCGATTGAAGTGGGAGGCAAAGAGATCTATATCCGGCCTTCCCCATGCTTGAGCTATTTGTAAGAAAATGTCTGGATGCAACATCCATTCGTGTGGATCCATGATGTTTCTGCTTAGGCTGTCCGCCAGAACATTGTCCTTCCCTGGTACAAACTGGGATTGTAGCTCTATTTTCAATTGTAGGGAAATATCCCAGAGATTCATTGCCAATCTGCAAAGAGGGTAGGAATGGGTACCTCCTTGCATGTTTATATACCACATCACTGTGGTATTGTCTGTCTATTAGTAGATGGCCCTGATGCATGAACTTTTCGAAGGCCTTGATTGCATGCATCACTGCCAGCATTTCTTTTTGGTTGATATGCAGGTGCTTTTCTTTTTGTGTCCATTGTCCTTGAATGCATCTGCCCTCCATGTGCGCCCCCCCCCCATCCATGGTCTGAGGTGTCTGTTATGGTTTGACTTGTATGAGGCTTGCTGAAAGGCAGACCTTTGTTTATCTGGCTTGCTTGAGCCCACCACAGAAATTCCTTTTGAAGGCATGGAATGAGTGGGATCAATGTTTCCAGGCTGTGGCTGTGCTGAGACCATAGACTTTTTAGATACCATTGTAGTTTCCTCATATGCAGCCTTGCATGTGGAATCAGAAGAATGCAAGATGCCATGAAACCCAGGGCTTGCAGGATTTTCCTTGCAGTCATCTGGGTGTGAGTTGCCAATCTTCTGAAGTATTCTGGCAATTGTTTTTGTTTTTCTTTTGTCAGAAACGCCATCTGGGTGTTTGTGTCCAGTGTGGCACCCAGGAAAGGTATTTGTTGGGATGGTACGAGACTTGATTTCTGAATATTGACTGTGTATCCCAAGGCCTGCAGTAGGTGAATGACATAGTCCAAGTTTTTTAACAAGGCTGGTTGGCTGTCCGCTTGTATAAGGCAGTCGTCCAGGTAAGGGTATATTTGTATCCCCTGAAGTCTGCAATGTGCAATTACTGATGCCAGGCATTTCGTGAACACTCTGGGCGCAGTAGATAAGCCAAAGGGCAATGCTGAGAATTGATAATGCTCTGAGCCTGCAAGAAATCTGAGGTATCTTCTGCAACTTTGATTGGGACATGCAGGTATGCCTCCTTGAGGTCCAGAGTTACCAGCCAAGACCCCTTGCCCAGCATGGGAAGGAGTTGCTGTAAAGTCAGCATTTTGAATTTTGGCACAATAAGGTAAGTATTCAGTGCGGACAAGTCCAGAATGGGTCTCCATTGGATTTCTTTTCTTGGAACAAGGAACAGTCTTGAATAAAATCCTTGTCCTTGTTCTGCAGACAGAACCTTTTCTATTGCTCTTATTTGAAGTAGGTTTGTTATTTGTTTGAGTGCCTCTGCCCTTTGATTTGGTGGCAGGTTTGGCCCTGCCATGTCTTGTTGGCAGTGTATGAAAATGGAATCTGTATCCTTTGTCTATTATCTCCAGTATCCATTTGTCCTTTGTAATATTGTGCCAATTTTGTGAGAATAAAGATAATTTTCTGCCCAAAGGTGCTTCTAATTGAGCCCTGGATGGCGGAAGTCAAAGTAAAGTCACTGAGATTGTCCTGGCGGAGCAGTGGAAGGTCCTGCCCCACCTGTCTGGTTCGGAGGCTGCCAATCGACGTCCTCTGTAGGAGCCTCAAGTTTGCGCTCTACCTCTGCCACGTCTGTTTTTGCCTCTCTGAAATTTGTCTGTCAGGAAAGGACCAATGCTTAGAAGGCCAATTCCTGCTGAATCTTGGAGGCTGTACTTGGAGGAAATCTTTGACTGTTTGCACTGATTTTGCCTTTTCCTCTATTTTCTTTAAAACCTCTTGTGCAGTAGCACCAAATAGCTTATGTTTCTCTAGTGGTGCGTCCAAAAGCTTAATTTTCACAAGGTCTGGCAATGTTTGTTCCTTTAACCAAGCATGTCTGCTCATTGCTGCTCTACATGAAGCTTCCAATGCATCATATCCACACTGAAGGAAATGGCTGCTAACCTGCTTAGTATTATGAACCAATTCCTGTAACCACTTTCTATCTAATGGTTCAGGGGAAGCCAGTTTCTTTTGCAAGTCATCCAACATGTATTCCTGATACTGAATCATATGAAATTGACAATAATTTAATGCTCGCATAGAAAGGGTGGAAGATGTATATACTTTCTTGCCCCACCTTTCTAAAGCCCTAGAATCTCTTTCCGAAGGGAGTGGGTTCTTAGCAGTAGTGGAGGAAACCCCTTTAGGCCCCTGAGAAATAGTTTCAGGGTCAGCAGTATGGCCCTTGTACAGAAATTGATGAGCGTCTGGGACCCTGTAGTACCCGTCTGGCTTGACAGGAGCAGGGGGGAGGGAGTCAGGGGAAACACTAGATTCTAAGTACACATCTAAAACATTTAAAACTGGAGGAATAGCTAAGGGTCTATGCTGAGGTAGCTTTAAAAATTCCCTTAACCTTTACCTAGAATCAGAGTATTCTTGGCCTTGCCATTTGAAGTGTTCCCTCATGGAATGAAGCGTTTCCCAAAAGGAAAACTCCTCAGGAGGAGAAGCAGAGGGAATAGATTCCTCTGCATCAGAATCCTCGTAGGCCGGGAAGGCCTCCTCCTGGTAGTCTGAATGTGCAGAATCACCTGAGGACTCATCGGAGGACTGGGAGTCTACCTGCTCAACCCTAGGCCCCTTGTCAGAAGGCGGCTGAGAGCCTCTATCTGGATGAGGCTGTGAACCCCTAATTAAAGAAATAAGGTCCTCAGCTAAACTTAAAATTTGAGAACCAGAAGTGGATCCCAGAGAAACAGATCTTGGAGGGAGAGACTTAGCCTGTTTGGCAGCCTTAGCACGTGTGTAGGCCTTAATGGACATAGACACTGGAGGCCTGGCAGCCCCACGTGCTGGAGTAGTCTTATCCACTGAAATGGTGTCAGAAATATCCTGGGCTAAGGTCTCAGAGGGGAGAACAGGAATCAGCACAGAGCTGGCCTCCGGTACCGAAGTAACCAGTGGAGCGGTGTCGGTCTGTAGCGGTTGCGAAACCGGCTCAGAAGAGACTGAGACACTCGCGGTAGGCCTAAGCGTGGTGTCGGCCGAGACCGTGAACCGCGGGTGTCTGTCCTTATCCTTCTGTTTTTTAGGTAAATGTGCTGTCGGAAGCTCCGACGGCATGATACAACAGAAATCTTCCCCAAAATAATCCTGTGCAAACTCTGACAGACGCCTAAGAGTGCGTTTATTGAAAGAGGCACAAGCTGCACAGGCCAAGATGTGTTCTGGGCCTAGGCAGGGTAAGCAGTAAGAGTGGAAATCCTTATGAGGTATTTGTTTCCCACAAGTTAAACAATTAACTTTTTCACTTTTATCTGACATCGGCTGAGGCAAGAAAAGGTCCCCAACGGGGTACTTAGCTTTTTTGAAGACTTCAGTAGCTGAAAACACAGGAGCTGGTCGACCGGCACTTGCAAACTGCTTCTGCTTCGGGCGCCACGCGGCAAGAAAGACTGGAGAAGATGGCGTCGGCTGACGTTTTTATACCCCAGGCGCTCTGACGTCAGGGAAAGTGCGACATCAGCCGATGCCGGACCCAGACTTCGGAATCCGGCCGACCGAAGGGCTGCCTGAGGCAGGACAACCCATATGTCAAGACTGCAGTTGCATCCTTGAAGGACATCTACATTTACCCTCTTATGATCCAGGCCACACCTTCAATGCATCTCTTATCCCTTTCTCTCCTGCTTATTCTTTCCTCGACTTAGACTTATCTTCCCCTTAATTCGCTTAGCATTATGTACTACCATCTTTGTGCGTTATATATATAGATCATATCTTCAAGTCACTGCTATATTGCCCCTTTCTGACTTTTCAGATACTCTTGCGGATAGTGTACCCTCACACTTCACTTTGCATCATCCTCTTACCCCCTACAGACATGACCTGCACTGATGCACAGCACAAGAGGATTTCAATCCTAAAAATGCATTAAGCAGAGTGTTAGATACACAGTATCACCTCAGAGAAAGGTGATTCTCAAGTTTGACTCCTGGCTGGAATGCCCTGCATGTGGAGTCTAGATAAACTATATGTGGGTTTTCTCCAGGTACTCTGGGGCTCCTTCGATATCCCAAATACATGTGGGTAAGGTGGACCAGTGACTTTTGTAGATGTGTGTGGATGCAGTGTACATGATGCAGAAGAAAGGCCTGGCAAGCTACTTTCATTCCCTACTTGCCTAGGAAACTGCTGATGGAAGGTGCTGTTCACAGGGTTATTACAGAAGTCAGAAGCAACTTAACAGCACTACATGGAGTACATAAACTGAATGAAATGTGCTGCTTTGCCTCTCCAAAACAGAAAACTGGAGAGTATGACTAAGGACCATTTAAAATTTGCCCTCCTGCTGTATTCCAAAGAACCAGAATACTAAGTGTACACCTCCATTCAACATATCTTGTTCTTAAAATTAATGACTCTCTTAAAATTAATGACTCTCCCCTTGCTAAAGCTTGTTACCTTTTTTTTCATATTTAGTCTACTTAATACACATTGCAACTCTGTTATTGACCCATTTTTCCGTCTTGCCCTTAAACTGAAACATTTGGTTGAAGACAACCAGACAGCCCACATTCTGCCTACTAGTAGTCATCTGGAGATTACCGTTTCTGTTCTTCTGAGAGGAGCAGGATTAAAGTCTTCTGTTCTCCTCCTTTTGAGAGAAGCAGTATTAGTGCTTCCGTTCGCCTGGTGAGAGGAGCAACATATAGGTCCATTTCCTAGAGACTGCTGGTCACCAGAAAGCCTGATAAAGTACAGTTTTGTACCTACCATAAATGTAGATGTTCGAGGATCCACATTGCTGCAGTCCTAACTATTGGGTAGTCCGCTGTCCCAGTCGGCCCGAATACCAAAGTATATGGCTGACGTCGGTCAGGGTGCATTAGACTGACGTCAGTACGTCAGGGTACTAATGCGCATGACCGACGTCATATCCTCAGTCTTTTCTTGCCCCAGATGTCAGAAGACCCTGAAAAGATAAGGCCAAAAACCAAAAACTCCCAACATACCTGCACCAAAATATATATATATACAAAATATACAAAATTAGCAGAATATAACCTCACCTACACAACCACCCCTAAACACAGATGGGAAGGAGGGAGAATTGGACTGCAGCAATGTGGATCCTCGAACATCTACATTTATGGTAGGTACAAAACTGTACTATGTTCTTCATTCCACATTGCTGCAGTCCTAACTATTGGGTAGAATCCCAAAGCAGAGGTAAGGGAGGCTGGCAAATCATAAGGAAGCAGGAACTGACAACATGCCCTGCAAAATAGCTGTGGCAAAACCAGCCCTAGACTTAGAGTAGAGAGGAAGGTGATAATGCTTAGAGAAAGTATGCACTGAACTCCAAGTAGCTGCCTCCAAAATATCCTTAGTTGCCACCCCTCAGAAATGCTGTTGAAGTGGCAGTAGCCCTAGTGGAATGAGGCCTAATCCCAGCTGGAATCTCCTTGCCATGATGGGAATAACAAAATGTAATGCAACACCCAATCCATCTAGAAATAGTTTGTTTTGACACAGGCTTGCCCTGAACTCAAAGCAAAAGAAACAAACAACTGCTGAGACTGCCTAAAATCCTTAGTCCTGCTCAAATAATAACGCAATTGCCTGTGTACATCTAAAGTGTGCAAAATCTTTTCCCTTTATTTTGGGGATCTGCATAAAACGAGGCAAATGAATAGTTTGGTTTAAAGCCACACTAGAAACCACTTTAGGCATAAAGGAAGGATTAGTACTAATGATACCCTATCCTTATGAAAAATCAAAAAGGCTCAACCGCCATAAGGGCCTGTAACTCAGAAACCCTTCTTGCAGAAGTAATGGCCAACAAAAAGCAGTCTTCCATGACAAGTATTTCAGTTCAGCAGTAGCTGCAGGCTCAAAAGGTTGTAGAGTAAGTTTCTCCAACACAAAATTGAGATCCCAAGCAGGAGTAGGAGCTCGGGGGTCTTATATTCTTTGCCCTCTAAGAAATTGCTTGAACAAAGGATGTGAAAACAATGGTGGATCACAATCATAGTGAGCTGAAATTGCTGCAGCATGAATCTTAATGGAAGAGAAAGACAAACCTTTATCCAATAACTCAGTAAGATATTGAAGAGCCACACTCAAATTAGGCTCTGAAATCTCCAAATTCTTTGCTGCAGTCCAAAATAAAAATCTCTTCCATTTTACACTTTCCTTGTACTAGGTCTTCTGGCTTCCATAATCACATTTAAAACTTGTTGAGGAAGTTGAGACCTGCTGTCTTTCAAAACAGAATATGCCAGGCTGTTAGATGAGGAGAGTGAAGCTTGACATTGAGCAGACGACCGTCCTTCTGAGACAACAGATGTGGAATCAAGGGTAAAGGCCATGGAGGCTTCTTTACCAGACTCCTCAGTAATGGGTACCAGTGCTGCCGAGGCCAATCTGGAGCTATTAAAATCATCCTTGGCTTGTCTTGTCTGACCTTTAGAAGCACCTTTGGAAGAAGAGGCAGAGGTGGAAACGCATACACATGAAGATTTTTCCAACTGACAGAAAGAGCATCCACTTTCCAAGCTGTGTGATGAAACCTCTTTGTGCAAAACTTTGGCAGCTGGTGGTTTAGTGGAGAAGCGAACAGATCTATGTCTGAGTTCCCCAGGACACTGTCAACCTTTGAAATACATGAAGATCCAGTTTCCACTGTGGGGATCCATGATTTGTCTGCTTAACACATCTGCTAAGGAGTTCTGTGCTCCGGCAGAAACCTTGCCTGAAGAGTTAGTTGCAAGCTGAGCGCAGTCTCCCATAAAATCATTGCTTGCCTGCACAATGGGTAAGAATGTGTTCCCCTTGTTTGTTGATGTACCACATGACAGTTGTGTTGTCTGTTAGAATCAACACCTGCCCTGGAAGAAGTAACTCCTTGAAAGCCATTAATGCAAACTGGACTGCTAACATCTCCTTCATGTTGATATGTAGATGCTGTAGTCTGGCAGGCCACTTGTCTTGTATCCACTTTCCATTTAGATGAGCTGCCCAAGCAATGTCTGAGGCATCTGTCGTTAGAATTTGACTCGCCTCTGGCCGGGTCACAGAGAGTCCCTTGTTTAGGTGACATTCCTGAGCCCACCACAAAAATTCCTTTTGAATGCAAGGTATTAATTGAATGACAGTGTCCAAATCCTGGCAGTGCTGTGTCCATACATTTTTGAGATACCATTGTAGCTTCCTCATATGCAGTTTGGCATTGGGAAGCACCAGAATACAAGATGCCATGAACCCTAAGGCTTGAAGGACTGTCCTTGCAGTCAGCCCGGACTGAAGAGATAGTTGATGGAAGTAACTGGAAAGATTCTTTTGTTTGTCCGGGGTTAAAAGGCCATCTGGGCTGCTGTATTCAGTCTCACACCCAGAAAGCACATGTCTTGAGAGGGTACTAGACTGGACTTTATTTCGCTCACAGAATACCCTAGGCATCCTAGCACTGCTATGACATATTCCAAATGCTGTAGAACGTTTTCCTTTTCTTGAGCCAGAATCAGGCAATCGCCCAAGTAAGGATAGATTTGACTTCCTTTTAGGCTGAAGTAAGCTATCACTGGAGCCAGAAGCTTTGTGAATACTCTGGGCAGTAGATAAGCCAAAGGGCAATGCAGAGAACTGATAATGAGAATTTCCAGCTCGAAACGCAGATACTTTCTGCAACTTAGTGTTATAGGCACATGAAGGTAAGCTTCCTTGAGATCTAAAGTTACCATCCAGTGATCTTTGCCCAGCAGAGGTAAAAGCTGTTGTAACGTCAACATTTTGAACTTGGGAATGTCCAGATAAGTGTTGAGGATAGATAAATCCAAAATTGGTCTCCACGTGTTCCCCTTCTTTGGTACTAGGAACAGGCGAGAATAAAATCCTAGGCCCCTTTCTGGCACAGGAACCGCTGAATGGCCCCTATTTGGAGTAACTGAGAAATTTGCTTGTGAGCCTCTTGTCTTTGTAGAGGAGGAATGTCTGGCATGCCTTTGAAAGGAGGCAAGGTATGGAAATAAAACCTGTAACCGTGGTGAATGATATCCAGAACCCATCTGTCTTGGGTAATTAAATCCCAATTTTCTTTGAAAAGAGACAGTCTTCCTCCCAACGGTGCTGCCAGGCGAGAATGAACTGGCAGCTGAAAAGGCAGGTCATTGGGTCTGCTTACGAAAGGACTGACCCCTGCCCTCACCAGAAGTCTGAGCAGGGGAACTCCCTGTTCTAGGCCTAAAAGAACCCTGAGCTCTGCCCCTACCACGCCTAGACCTACCCCTAGACTGGGAATCATAAGCAGGATAAGTCCATCCCTTAGCAGGCCAATTTCTACTAAACTTCGGAGGCTGCACCTGCAAGAAATCTTTAACAGTTTGCATAGACTTAGCCTTGTCCTCCATTTTCTTCAAAACTGCTTCCACAGGCGAACCAAACACATCAGACTGCAAGGGAGCATCCAAAATCCGTGTCTTAACATGCTCAGCTAAATTCTGATCTCTCAACCAGGCGTGCCTACGAAGAACAGAACCAGTGGCAGCCACCCTGGAGGAGGCCTGCACAGCATCAAAACCACATTGCAAGGAATGTTTACCCACCTGTTCAGACACATGAACTAAATCCTGCAACTCTTTACACTCAATACCTTCCGCCAGAGCATCCACCTTAGATTTCAACTGTGAAAGAAGATAATTCTGATATTTTAACATGTGAAACTGACAATTCAACGCCCTCATGGCTAAAGTGGAAGAAGTATACACTTTCTTTCCCCATCTATCCAAAGCCCTTGCCTCTATCAGGAGGGACAGGATTTTTAACAACTGAGGCCTTCACACCTTTAGGCCCCTGAGAGACAGTTTCCGGGTCTGCCCTAGGACTCTTAAAAGATACTTATGAGCTTCAGGCACCCTATAATACCTATCCGGTTTAACTGGGGCAGGAGGCAAAGAATCAGGATTCAGGAAGCCTCTGCAAAAACATCTTCCACCACATTCAAAACAGGAGGTATAGCTAAAGGCCTATGCTGGGGTAAAACAAGAATTCCCTAAGCCTTTTCCTGGAATCAGAGAAATCTTGACCTTCCCATTTAAAATGCTCCTCATGGAATGCAGAGTCTCTGAAAATGAAAAATCCTCAGGAGGGAAGCTGAAGGAGTAGAATCATCCACATCAGAATCAGAATAAGGAGGGTACTCCTGCAAGTCTTCAGCCGAAGACTCAGAAGCCTCCGAGCATTGCTCAAAACTCTCAAACTCAGGTTCCACCCTAGGCCTCTTATCAGGAGGGGGCATAGAACCCCTTATCATAGTAATCAAATCCTCTGCCATTTTAAGCATATGTTTCTTAGGCAAAGACCCTGAAGCACTAGGAGAAACCCCCACTGAAGCAAAACTGGCCTGCCCTCAAAGCAGCCTTGGAAACAGAAGGGAGGCTCTGACCACCGTAGGAAGAGAGGGAAGAACAGCCACCTCAGAAGCGCCCTCAGCCTGGCCTCCTTCCTGAGAGGATACAGCCTGTAACAGTAAAGTCTCTCCTGAGACTCCAAAGAAACACCTGGCAAAACCTCCGGCTCCACTGAGTTTCTAAAGAACCGACGCCTGGGACTGTCGGTTCTTCCACTCTAGGCTTTGCTGTTTTGTCCTTGCGCTTTTTAGGCCGGAGCATCCGACGGCATTTTATAATTACAACGCTTCCCAAACACTAACCTGGCACAGTCTAACCTTCTCTTAATAGTGCGTTGTTAAATCTAGCACAAGAGCGGCATCCAACAACGCCGTGCTCAGGCCCTAAACAAGGTATACACAAAGTATGGTAATCCCTATGAGGTATCTGTTTCACAAGAAATACAGTTATTCACTTTTTCTGACATCCGTTAAATACTGAGGCAAGAAAAACCAAAATATTCTAACGGGTACTTAGCCAACTTTGATTCGGTCTGAAACTCTGGCTTCAGAAACTTTCAGAACGCCAACCTGCACTCGCAAAATTGCTTCTGCATCGGACCATGCGGCAAAAAAGACTGAGGATATGACGTCGGTCATGCGCATTAGTACCCTGACGTACTGACGTCAGTCTAATGCGCCCTGACCGACGTCAGCCATATACTTTGGTATTCGGGCCGACTGGGACAGCGGACTACCCAATAGTTAGGACTGCAGCAATGTGGAATGAAGAACATCTGCTTCATAGTAGTAGCTTAGAATTTATGCTACTGTTTTGTTCCTAGTGAAAGAAGGAAGCAGAAGTCAGATTCCTGACAGTCTCTGATTGGGAAGCTATTGTCTGCATGGGATCTTCTTGACTGAACTGGCTGTTATTCAAGGAATCTACCTGGAAAAGGCTTTAAGACTACAGACCCCTGCAACACCTGGGATAAGACTGCAGACCACCAAAGACCTGTGACCTGCTTCTCATCGTGGGATTGGTGCTACTACTTTGCTGCTTCCCTCACTAGAGGTAAAGACACTGAATCCCAGCAGTGTGAAAGCTGTGGTGAGACTAGCATTAGTAGTAACTAGGTAGTAGCCAATTAGATGAATCCCCACTAATAATCATTCTTGGCAAAGCTCCTTTCAGTAAGTACTGCTTGATTAGCTACCATCTAACCTAATCCGCAGATCATCAAGGTCTACTATAGTAGTTTCTCCAAGAATTTGGCAGTGCCCTGTATAGATGCAATCACCTTGAGCTGACCTATTTTGTGAAATGCATCCTTGCAATTTTACCAATACACACCTACACACAGGGCAACAAGTCTGTAGTGGTAAGTACTGCCCTAGAGTTGCAAACTAGATACTCTTGACGTACTCCATATTCTCAAAGCAACCATCTAAATCAGTAAAACTGGGCCTATTACCACAGATATGGACTTTCTCCACTATCTCCTTTGCAGTCTTCATGGATATGGGCATTCTGAGCCAATGTAGAAATTGCATCATGTTCACTAACAATCAGCTAATTTTCAAATATTTACACAATGTTACCAAAGGCAAAGCTTTTACATGAATCCTAATGTCAGTCAGCAACACACTGCATGAACCAGAAAGAACCAAGTATGCTGAGGTACCTAAATGTAACCTTCCTAAAACCCAAAGGCCTCCTAGATGAAGCTACATAAATACACAATCCCAAATGTACTCTTAAGACAACACCCTCATCACACAGCCATCTTTCATGGAGTCTCTACTTCTAAGCCCAAAAGGGAAGCCACCATACAAGCAAACATTCTGGTTATTGGAGATTCCCATTGAGACATACTGATGTCTCTAACCAGGCTGAGAAAGTAGTCACAGTCAGTTGCTTATTAGGAGGCCAGGATATTATGTATGCATTCAGGTAAATGACCACAAGTCATAGTCCACCTGTGTAAATGATCAGATGATGGACTTAATTGGCATAGCCCCTGGTGTCATAAAGGGGTATCTGTCAGCATGGAAGGAGATGGTCAGACCACAATGTTTTGTCAGGGATGGTCTACACTTGTTCCTTCAATGGTTTTGAATGTTGTCTAAATATCGTCCTCCAATAGTGCTTTTCTAGGCAATGCCAACCCGATAGCCTTCCAACATAACAAAAGGTGTTACTGTTCAATGTTAGAGGTCTAAACAAGAAATTTCACTCCCTACAAGCGCTCCCTCACCCTAAAGAATGCCGATGTCTATGCAATCACTGAAACGTGGTTTAAAGCCACAAGGACCACCTTGGGAGTGCAAGGCTATAATGTCTTCCACACCAGTTACTACACTGGCAGGGGTTAAAGGCACCGGCATCCTGAGTAACAAAAACTAAATATACCTAAAAGCCTGGTCAAAGAGGCAAAGCATGTGAACTTCCCCACATTCAGATCACCATATGCAAAAATCCCATAACACTTCCTTGTAAGCTATAGGTCCCCCTCTACAACCCAGGAAACGCATTTAATCTTTCTGGAGACACTTTCCATTCAACCCCATACCATATTCACGGGCAACTAATTACCCACTTAACTGGGAATCATACAAGATACCAGGCAGAAATTCCTAGATTTTGTAAAGTGAACCTGTCTATATGCCAACCAGGGATGTGAGCATATTGGATCTGGTCCTCACTAATATGGGAGAGCACTGCATGCCCTCAAGTGTAATGTTCCCTCTGGTAAGATCAGGCAACAAAATGGCCTTCTTTGAAGTAAAAATAAAACCAAGAATGCCAGCTAATCCTGGAACACAGAGGAACTACTCTAAGGCTAACTTCCTAAGTGATAACCTGGAAAATTTTCAAGTCCCACTAAATCCTGAGAATATTGCTGCCTACATGGAACTGTTCAAAGAAACCTTATACAAACATGCATATAGGCAGCTGTACCCAACAGGAATAAGTATAAAACTAACAAAAAACAAGCCACTTTGGTGGAATCAAAACAGACTGTATAACACAATATAGAAAAATCAGGGCACAAATCAGATAGCATAGCACCCAGCAGGATAAGAAAGCACTCTCAAACTAAACTCAGAAGACAGTCAATTTTAGCTCAAACTTGGCTTCCCAGACCAAGTACAACCACAAAGCATTCTTTTGGTCTTTTCCACAACTTCAATGACAATGCACAATTGTACGCTGAACTCATTTTAATGGAATCACGCATGCTGACTCATACAATACAGGAAAACCTATTGGCAGGCAATTTCAGCTCCAACTTTACCCCCCTCCACCCAACCAGTCTCAACTCAGGAAATACCATCAAGTACAACTTTCCCAACTATCACTAGGAAACCGGTTCTTACTGCTCCCTTTAAGGCCAAGAACACTGCACACTGCATTGAAGTGCCCTGACAATATCCCAGGCTACCTTCTAAATAGCTTGAAACATTACGTATTAGACCTCGTGGAATCACTATTTAACTGTAGCCAACAAATGGGCTTCTCACCTCGTATATGGAGAATAGCAAAAGTCATCCCGTTACACAAAGGTAGGCCATCTACAGGCCCTGGAAACCAGACCTAGGCAGGCCATCTACAGGGCCTGAAAACCAGACCTGCAAGTCTCACTAGTCTCATATGCAAAGCCATGGAAAGAAATCATGGAACTGTTCATTAATGACATGGGAAACCTCCAGATAACGTATCTAACCCAATTTGGTTAGAAGGGCATTTCATGCCTACTCAACCTGGTGGGCTTGTTTGAGATGGTAACAAAAGCAATGGATGAGGGCAAAATGGTTTACACTACCTGCATTGACCTGGCCAAGTCATATGACACAGTTGACCTGGGCACTAATGACAAACTCAAGAGGTTAGGTATTAACCTTTGTCACCTAGTGGATAGTCAGTTGATTTACAGACAGGCCTCAGGAAGTTAGAATTTGGGAGTCCACCTCTACAAACAGGCACAATCACCAGTAGTCCCTCAGGGATTGGTCCTGGGACAGATTTTAGGCATATGAAGTCAAGGACAACATCAAGGCCCTCTGGCTGACCAAATTAGCAGACAACTACAAATTAGAAGTCAGAGCATCTACCCCCAAAACCAATATTCTCCAAGAAGGGCTGATGGACCAAACTAGTGTCAGGGCCACAGAATCTAAATGCCAAGAAATGCATAATAGTATTCTTCAGAAGTCAGCCACCATTAGTATCCACCATAATGGCAACACAACCTAAGAGCTGACCCAGTAGTCATGGACACAGTAATCTAGCCTTTGACCAATCACATGGCTACGGTAGTCAGGAAATCCTTCTACGATGAGCACTTTATAAAAGTACAGTTTTGTACCTACCATAAATGTAGATGTCCGATAGGTATGCATCTGCAGTCATAACATATGGGTTGTCCTTTCCCCCCGCCTTCTTGGGGGGTAAAGGCATCCAGCCGACGCCATTTTCCTCAGTGTTTCTTGCCCCAGGTGCCCTCTAGGAAGGCTAAATTTGGATAAATGCTAAAAAGTTCCAAACAATACATACACATATATATATATATATATATATATATATATATATATATATATATATATATATATATATATATATATACACACATACAAACAAATACACCATAATAGATTCCCCCAGCTAGCTGAAAGAGGGGTAAGCACCCTAGGAATACCACAGAGGGAAGGAGGGTGAGCCCTACTGCAGATGCATACCTATCGGACATCTACATTTATGGTAGGTATAAAACTGTACTATGTCCTTCAAGGATGAATCTGCAGTCATAACATATGGGTAGAATACTATAGCCAAACTGGGGGAGGAGGTACTAAGAGAAGGATGGTGTAGTTAAGATCCCCTGCAGAACTGCAGTTGCAAAACCTGCTTGGGATCTGGAGTATAAAGGTAGATTGTAATGCTTGGCAAATGTATGCACGGAGCTCCAAGTAGCAGCTTCTAAAATGTCCTTGGTAGCCACCCCTCTTAAGAAAGCTGTAGTGGTGGCTGTGGCCCTTGTGGAATGAGGCCCGATATTTTCAGGAACTGTCTTTCCATGAAAGGAGTAGCAAAAGCGAATGCAATTTCCTATCCTTTTTGAAATTGTCCGTTTGGAAATTGCTCTTCCTTGCACCCGAGTTGCATATGCTACAAAAAGTTGGTCAGTTTTTCTGTTGGTTTTAGTTCTGTCCAGATAGTAGCGCAGTTGTCTGTGTATATCCAAGGTGTGCAAAAGTTTTTCTCCTTTGTTCTGTGGGTTAGGGAAGAACGTAGGCAAATGAATAGCTTAGTTCAAGGATACCCTGGATACCACCTTTGGCATGAAAGTAGGATTGGTTCTCAGTGACACTATCCTGGTGGAAAATAAGAAAAGGCTGCACACTGCCATTAATGCCTGTAACTTGGATACTCTTCTTGCTGAAGTGATTGCCAGAAGAAAAGCAGTTTTCCAAAATAAAAACTAAGTCTGCTGATGCTGCTGGTTCGAAAGGAGGCAGTGTCAATTTTTCCAGCACAAAATTGAGATCCCAGGCAGGTAGAGGGGGTCTTCCTTGGAGGTTTAACATTTTTGATCCCTCTCAAAAATTGTCTGAGAAGAGGGTGAGAAAAGATAGGTGGATCCATATTGTATTCTGCTGAAATTGCTGAAGCATGAATCTTAATGGAAGAATAAGACAGGCCATTGTGGAACAATTCTGCTAAGTATTCTAGGATGTGTGCTAGGTTTGCCACTGTGACATCTGTGCCCTTTGATGTGCTCCAAATGAGAAATCTCTTACATTTAGCTGAGTAAGTCTTCCTTGTGGAAGGTCTGTGAGCCTCCAGGATAATGTCCTTCACCCTCTGAGATAAAACAGGTTGGTTTGGTTTTAAGGAATTTTCCAGGCAGTTAGTTGCAAAGTTTTCAAGTTTGGATGCAGGGTCTTGAAATTGTTCTGCTAGAAGAAGAGGCCATGAGTTCGCCTGAGACATGCTTCTCAGTAGCAGATACCAGTGTTGTCTTGGCCAGTCCGGAGCTATTAGTATCACCTTTGGCTGTTCCTCCCTGATCTTCAGTAGAACCTTGTACATCAATGGGAGAGGTGGAAAGGCATATACTGTTAGGGCATTCCAGCTGAAAGAGAGAGAGTCCACCCTCCAGGCTTGTGGGTGGTATGTCCTTGAGCAGAATTTCTTCAGTTGGTGGTTGAGTGGGGAGGCGAACAGATCCATCTCTGGCATTCCTCATTTCTTTATGAGTTTGAAGATGTCTAGATGCAGCATCCATTCATGTGCATCCGTGGTAGTTCTGCTTAAGCTGTCTGCTAGTGAATTCTCTTCCT
This sequence comes from Protopterus annectens, assembly GCF_019279795.1. Lineage (NCBI taxonomy): Eukaryota > Metazoa > Chordata > Ceratodontiformes > Protopteridae > Protopterus > Protopterus annectens. The sequence continues at coordinate 247,235,718 of NC_056750.1, forward strand.
GGTACGAATTTGGCCTGCAGCTGGATATTGAGATTCAGACATAGGTTCCACAGATTCATTGCCATCCGGCATAGAGGGTAGGAATGTGTGCCTCCTTGTTTATGTACCACATGACCGTGGTGTTGTCTGTCCTTATTAACAGGTGTCTTTGCTGGAGGAATGGTTTGAATGCCTCGATTGCATGCCAAGCAGCATTTCCTTTTGGTTTATGTGCATGCTTAGCTGCCCTTGAGGCCATAGGCCTTGGATGCATTTGTCCTCCATGTGTGCTCCCCATCCTCGGTCTGAGGCGTCCGTGGTGATGGTCTGCCTTGTTTTTGGTTTGTTGAAAGGCAACCCTCTGTTGGACTGGCAGGCCTGAGCCCACCACAGGAATTCCTTTTGAAGGCATGGAATGATTGGTATCATGGTTTCTAGACTGTGACTGTTGAGACCATACATTCCTTAGGTACTATTGCAATTTCCTCATATGCAGCCTGGCATGTGGAATCAAGATTATGCAGGATGCCATGTAACCCAGGGCCTGCAAGACTTTCCTTGCAGTAAGCTGAGTTTGTCTTGTCAAAAGCATGAAATAATCTGGAAGTTGTTTTTGTTTTTCTTCTGTGAGAAAAGCCATCTGAGTGATTGTGTCCAGATCCACAAAAAGCTCCAAAAAAGGTTATCCTTTGGGATGGTACTAGTCTTGACTTTTGGATGTTGACTGTGTATCCCAAGGCCTGTAGCAGGTGTATGACATAGGCCAAGTCCTTTAACAATTTGTTCTTGTTGTCCGTTTGTATTAGGCAGTCGTCCAGGTATGGATAAATTTGAATTCCCTGAAGTCTGCAATGTGCAATTACTGATGCCAAGCATTTCGTGAATACTCTGGGTGCAGTAGATAAGCCAAAGGGCAATGCTGAGAATTGATAATGCTCTGATCCTGCAAGAAATCTGAGGTGTCTTCTGCAATCTGGTCGGATAGGGACGTGCAGGTATGCCTCCTTGAGATCTAGAGTCACCAGCCAAGACCCCTTGCCCAGCATGGGAGGAAGTTGCTGTAGGGTCAGCATTTTGAATTTTGGCACAATGAGATGTGTTCAGTGCGGACAGGTCGAGAATAGGCCTCCATTGGTTTTCTTTTCTTGGTACAAGGAATAATCTGGAGTAAAATCCTTGGCCTTGTTCTATAGATGGTACCCTTTCTATAGCTTTCATCTGAAGTAAATTGCTGATTTGTCTTAAAGCCTCTGCCTTCTGGTTTGGTGGAAGGTTTGGCATTCCGCCCCTTTTTGGCAAAGTGTGGAAGTAAAACCTGTAACCTTTGTCTATTGTTTGCAATGTCCATGTATCCTTTGTAATGCAATGCCAGTTTTTCGAGAATAAAGCCAGCTTCCAGTTGATCCCTGGTAGGCGGAATCAGAGTCAAGTCATTGGGTCTGTCCTGTGGTAGTGGTTGTAGCTGTGGTACTACTCCTATGGTTGGCAGGCTGCCACTGACGGCCCCTGTAGGCACCCTTTGATTGACCTCTGCCTCTAGGGCATCTGTTCCTGCCCCTCTGTGCTCTGGAGGTGTCTGGAAAGGACCAATTCTTTGTAGGCCAGTTTCTGCTGAACCTCGGAGGTTGGACCTGCAGGAATTCCTTTACTGTTTGCACAGATTTTGCTTTTTCTTCCACCTTCTTTAGAATCTCCTGTGCAGGGGAGCCAAATAAATTTTGTTTCTCCATTGGAGCATCGAGGAGTTTAGCCTTGACATTGTCTGGCAAAGATTGCTCCTTCAGCCAGGCATGCCTACGGATTACTGCCCCAGTCATAGCTGATCTAAATGAAGCCTCCAGTGCATCATAGCCACATTTTAAGAAATGATTACTGACCTGCTGAGAGTTGTGTACCAAATCCTGAAGGGATTTACGGTCTAAAGGTTCAGGAGAAGAAAGCTTCTTATTCAGCTGTTCTAACAAAATTCTTGGTACTGTATCATATGGAATCGACAGTTTAATGCCCTGGCAGAAAGAGTAGCAGATGTATAAACCTTTTTTCCCCATCTCTCTAATGCTCTAGACTCTTTCAGAGGGTAGGGGATTTTTGGCAGTAGCAGCTGCAACCCCCCTTTAGGGCCCTGAGAAATAGTTTCTGGGTCTGCAGCATGGGCTTTATACAGGTGGAAGTGAGAATCTGGGACCCTGTAATATCTGTCAGGTTTGGCAGGGGCCAGGGGAAGAGAATCCGGTGCAGTACTGACATCATTGTACACATAATCAATTACAGTTAGAACAGGTGGTATGGCTAAGGGCCTATGCTGGGGCAAATGCAAAAAGGTCCTTAATCTTTCTCTAGAATCAGAGAAATCCTGACCCTGCCATTGAAAGTGCTCCCTCATTGAGTGTAAAGTCTCCCCAAAGGAAAATTCTTCAGGTGGGGAGGCCGAAGGAATAGAATCTTCTGCATCTGAACCCTCATAAGGCGAGTAGGCCCCTTCCTGATGGTCTGACAAATCAGATCCATCCGTGGAGTAATCTGAGGAGAGAGGTTCAGAGGGGTCAGTCCTGGGCCTTTTGTCTGGAGGAGGTTGGGAGGCCCTGTCTGGGTGAGGTTGGGAACCCCCAATTAAGGATACAAGGTCCTCAGCAAGACTGGAGAATCTCAGAACTAGAGGAAGGCCTCTGGGAAGTAGATTTGGCAGGCAAAGTTTTTGAAAGCTTGGCAGCTTTAGCCCTGGAGAAGGCCTTAATGGACATAGAAGCTGGGGGCCTAGCTGCCCCACGTGCAGGGGTGGAAATGTCCAAAGGTATGGTGTCGGACAAGTCTTGAGCACTAGCTTCGGTAGGGAGTTCTGAAGCAGACTCAGCCGGGGCCTCTCTGGCCTCGGTGGTCGGAGGTATGGTTTCGGCAGTAGTAATAACTGTGGACTCTGTTTCAGCCGAAACAGAGACACTCGCGGTAGACCTAGTTGTGGTTTCATGTCGGTCCTTTTTTTGACCATATGTGAAGTCGGAGTTTCGGCATTTTATAAGCAAAATCGGTAGCAAAATCCTTCTGAAAACTCCAATCGACGCCTAAGAGTCGGTCGGTTGAAGGAGACACAGGCTAAACAAGCTGATACGTGGTCTGGGCCTAAGCAAGGAAGGCAGTAAGAATGGAAATCCTTATGAGGTATTTGTTTCCCACAAGTTAAACAATTATTTACTTTGTCTGACATCGGCTGAGGCAAGAAAGAGTCTAACGGGTACTTAGCTTTAAGTCTTAGCTGAAATCTCTGGATCTGACAGACAACAGCTTCTGCGCAAGAAAGACTGAGGAAAATGGTGTCGGCTGATGCCTTTATAGAAGCTCTGACATCAGCAGAGGCCAGACCCAGACTTTGGAATAAGGGCTGCCTGAGGCAGGACAACCCATATGTTATGACTGCAGATGCATCCTTGAAGGACATCAAAGGTATAGCATCTTGGTCCAAGGAGGTCATTGTTCTATTGTATTTGACACTTACACCTATCAATGAGTACAATGCCCCATTTAGTACGTACACGACCAGGAACATCCGCTGATATTACTCAAGAATAAAGGGCATAAAAACATGTCCTATGCAGACTGCCTCAAAGTCCTATCCCTGTATTAAGTCTCCTACAGGCTGCTGAGTGGAGATCTATGCCTTGCATACAAGGTAAGGTCAGACCCCACTCTAATTGGCTTCCCGTATATTTCCAAAACGGCACCAAAATTATCCAAAGACTTGAACCTCGCCTGTGATTTAAATAGGACCTGCTGGATAGAGAGAGGTATTTATCCCAAAGACCATCCCTTTGCTGAACAGGTTCTCTATTCATTTGGAGCAGTTTTCCCTAACCCAATTCAAGTGTACCTTGGACAACTGGATGGGGAACTGGAAATTCACCTCTGGTTTTAAAGACTGAAGAAAATGGCGTCGGCTGCATCTTTTATACCCCTGTCGCACTGACGTCAGGGAGGAGGCGTCAGCAACCGACGCCGGACCAAGACTTTGGAACTCTGGCAGACTGCGGGACCGCCTGACGGCAGGATAACACAAGTGTAATGACTGCAGCAGTATAACAATGAACATCTGGAAATTCACCTCTGATTTTGTAGTGCTCTATTTACACATGCAAGCTGTAAATGGTTCATCTCCCGAGCTCCTACTAACAAGGGCTCCAGAACTTGTCAGATTTGGTATACATGGCCAAGCTTAAAAATTATAACAGTAGACATCTATGAAACTGCACGCATTGCAAGCATTCTTGACCCTGGAAAATGCCAACATCTGTGCAGTCACTGAAACCTGGTTCAAAGCTGCAGATAACACCTGTGCCTTACCTGGTTACTCGTCCATTCAGACCCCAAACTGAGTAGTAAAGCCAAAGGAAGTGAAGTTTCAATATGTATTAAAGACATGCATACTATCTCCAGGCTAGTCAAACACTAACGCACAGGAGACACTCCAGGTGCAGTTAACCATTGACAAGACTCCTATACAAATCACAGCTAGCGACCAGCCCCCAAATCCTCATTCTGATACATTTACCCTATCCTCCTCCTATAGACATTCCTACAACTATACCTCTCCCTGCAATCTCCTGCAGCTTTACCCCTCTACTTAACTACTTCTACCCCTAGAGATAGATTTGCTCACCAAAACTGGTAAATACTACCTAATCCTACAGCTATACTTGCTCAACAAAACTTGTACATACTACACAATCCTACTCCCATAACTATACCCGCTCAAGAAAACATGTAAATATTGAGCACTAATTTCTCCAATACTTTCATGCAAAGCGCTACCACTATTTCTCCTTCCTTCAACCTTACTATCTTTTAGGAATCTCTAAGAAATACTGCTATACTATGCAAATTTAATAACCATACAATGTAAAAAAAAACAATTTTATTCAATTTCAGTATGAATTGTACTCTCATACTATCCTGTATTCCTTGAAATTGTATTTCTGCTAACTGTTTAATGCTTTCTAAATTCTTGATTGTGTTGAAATCCTGTATGTAATATTTTTTATGCATTTTTGGAGATTTTCTCCACGGGCCTCCACTGAAAATGGGCCATGTTGACCCAGTGGACTTCACCAGTAATCAAACTGGAATAAATAAGTGACTTAAGATGCCCACTCCACATATCTGGACCTCAATCTATCAAGATTCAGCCCTTTACCCTGATCCTGGGTGACTAACTACCCAAACGTAGACTGGAAGAATTACTCATGCCAGAACACAAATACCCAGAGACTCCTGGATTTTGTCAATGCAAATGCTTTGGAACAGCTAGTTGATGCCCCCCCCCCCCCCCCCCACAAGAGATCTCATCTTGGACTTGGTATTTACCAACATGAGTAACCACTGTAACATCCCTGCAGTATCATTCTCCCTGGTAAGAAGCCACTTTCAAAGTCACCATCTCCTCTGACCCCCCTCTAGCTAGGGTCAAACAGAACAACTTCTCCAAAGCAGATTGCAGCCTCATGAGGGCTAGTATAAACAGATTCACAGCCCCCTCCCCCCTCTAGGAACTGGCACCAGTATCCAAAACTATACCAAAGCACTATACGAATATTAATACAGATGCATGGAATCAGGAATACCTGCTCAGGATTAAATTCTTCCCAAGAAAGAGTAAACTTGCCTGATGGACAAATGCAATAAAACTCCATAGCAAAAGGAAAAAAATGCTGTCCAGGATCAAGGAGGAGCAGGTGCCCAACTGGAAGCAATCTCTCCTTAGTGTGAACAAGCAAATAAGAGCACTAGTGAAATCCTCCAAAAGCAGTCAAAATTGGCCACATCTACTAGAGACAATCATATGACCTTCTTCGCATATGTTTGCAATCTCAAACTAAGCACCCAGATCTGTTCAGAACTGGTGGTCAAGGATACCCCATATACAAATGCCGTATATACAGCAAACTTGCTGACTGAACGATTCAGAAAAATTTCACCCCCCTGTCCCTCCATCAGTAAATTAGGACCATTCCCATTACCTGCCCCCTTCACCTTATCAAGGAGACAGGTCATTACTGCTCTATCAGAGGCAAAAAATACAGCCTCCATGGGACCCAATAACATCCCAGGCTGCATCCTACATGAACTCAGGCAGGAACTTGCAGCACCATTAAGCGCCCTATTCAACCAATGCCACAGTACCGGGTTTTGTCCCAGATGAGTGGAAGACTGGCACAGTCATCCCTTTGCACAAAGTTGGAGTGTCCACCAATCCGGGAAATTACAAACCCAGCAGCCTAACCAGCCTGATCTGTAAGGCTATGAAAGATCATGGACCTCATTAACAAGGACATTGACAACCTCCACACACACAATCCCACACAGTATGGCTTAGTCAAGGGGAGGTCAGGTCTGTTAAATTTAGTCGACTTTTTCAGACAGTCACCAAAAACTATGGATGAGGGGAAGATGGTGCACATCACCTACCTTGAACTGGCCAAAACCTTCGACACTATTCGCCACTTGGGCATAATAGATTCTCTCTCAACTAGGCATCAATCCATATGTTACCAGGTGGGTAGCTAATTTGCTCACTGATAGAACCCACCTAGTCAAAAATAGGGGAAGCCACCTCAAGCAGTATATACCTGTAATGAGCGGCGTACGCCAGGGTTCGGTCTTGGGGCCTCTTATTTGGGATACATTTCCTGAGATGCAGGCCAAAACCAGTGCAATGGCTGACCAAGTTTGCAGAGGAATGCAAGCTGGGCATGGTCATCAATTCCCCTAGTGATGTCGACATCCTTTGAGAATCTCACCCAAACAAATGACTGGTGCCAGAAACATGGCCACAAGTTGAAAACTTCAAACATGCATCATCCCCTTTGGGGAGAATGACATCCCCCAAAATTATCACATCAATAACGTCCTAACCTGGGAATCTGTCGTGAGGGATTTGGGCACCCAGATTGATAGCAACTTGAGTTTTGACCAACACGTTGCTTCCATTGTATGGAAAGCATTCTACATGGCCCACCTCATAGGTAAGGGTATTCCCATCCAGTGACAAGTAACATCCCTATATTCTCCCCTTATAAGGCCCACTATTGAGTATAAAAAAAGTTAAGTACTCATCATTACATTTCATCTAAGTAGTTAGATTTGTCAGCAACCTGTGGGTTTCAGATCCGATACGGATCCGAGCCGGCAGCTTACCAAGGTAAAGATCCTAGCTCCAAGCTCCTTCCCCTTACCCATACTACACTACAACCTCCTTCCAATCATCAGATCGGAGTTTTCCACCCACTGTGTGACACACAACCTAAGATAAAACCTGACCAGAATACATAAACTAAGCTCACCAGACCCAGGACATTGAGCCTGAAACAGACAAATCACCAAGGTCAGGTGGAAGGAGGGAGGGAAGGTTGCTGACAAATGAAGTCTAACTACTCAGATGGAACATTATGGTGAGTACTTAACTTTATCTGAAGTAGTTAATTTCATTTGATCAACCTGTGGGACAGATTTCCCAGCTACCAATAATCTTGGGAGCACTGCGGAACCAAAATCCCTTCCTCTAGACACCCTATCCAGCTTATGAGTAATAAGAGTGTGAGGAAGCCCAGGTAGCTGCTGAACAAATGTCATCCAGGGAAACTGTAGACCAGAACGCAGCAGAAGTAGCCATAGAACGAGTACAATGAGCATGAACTCTGTCTGGTTCTGGTAATCCATATTCTTTGTATGCCTGTAAAATACAAAGTGAGAACCATCTAGCAAGAGTCAACTTTGAAACTGGTTTCCCTAAAAAGGGTTTAGCAAAGGAAACAAAAAGCTGATCAGACTTGCGGAAGAGTTTAGACCTATGCAAGTAAAAGCTTACCTGTCTGTGAACATCCAGCAAATAAAGTTTGTATTCCCCTTTTTTTGAAAGTTAGGGAAAAATACAGGAAGATTAATAGACTGATTAATGTTGGACTCTGAAGCAACTTTAGGAAGGAAAGAAGGGTTAGTCCTGAGAGACACCCTATCCTTATGAAAAAATAGGTACGGGGGTTTCATACACAAGGCTTGAAGCTCTGACACTTCTGGCTAAAGTGATAGCTACTAGGAAAGCTGTCGACAAGAATTTCAAATCAACTGATGCTGCAGGTTCGAATGGAGGCACAACTAAGGCCTGAAGAACCAAGGTCAAATCCCACTGAAGGATGTTTGATAGATCTCAGTAAAAAAGTACCTTTGATGCAGGTCTTACAAATCCTGGCAGCAGCTAGAGAACCGAAATTCTCTCCTACATGAAAATGAGATTTAGCTTCTGAACTTTCAACTGTGGAAGAGCTGGCCCCTTGCTGGCAGATTTGAGACAAAAAAAAAAAAAATCTAACACTGCTGGAATAGGAGAGGTAAAGGGATCCAAATTTCTCTGAGAAGCCCAAATGGAAAAACGCTTCCATTTACTATGATACACCTTCATGGTAGAGGACTTGTGCCGCTACTAGAATGGCCTTAACTCATTAACCCTGAGTACCGTCACACAGCGCCTACAGCTTACATCTGAGCACGCTGTGTGATGGTAGTAACTGTATGGAGTTACACCCGAGTGACTTCCACCAGCGTATCTAACTTTACATTCCTGCTATAGCTCTAATGTTAAAAACTAAGTTGAAAAAATACCTGAACTTTTTCAGTTACTTCCTCAATTTGAGTGTGGATTTGCATGTCGTCAGTATTTGAATTTTCGTAGAAAATCAGCTTGATATGTACGCTGTAATTCCAGTAAGCAGATTCTCTGTGCATTGCAAGAAGGAAGTGTCGGCAGCCAATCTGATTCCAACAGCCAAGCTGCCACTTGCATAACAGCTCCATCCCCAATGTATGGTTTTTCTTTGGCGGGTCCAGCATTAGCAGTTCAAGTTGCTGCATTCACCAGAATAGCTGCCGGATCCCTCTATTTTTTTAGACCATTGAGTTGTGTCTCACTGTCAGGTTTGTATTTACTGCCACTTAGGAAAAGACAGCCGTTTATGGAGCTCCTCACCATGAAACAAGCCGTTCATCTTCAAATGAGTTCTGATTTAGAAAGCAGAGGTGGTTTCTCCTTCACTTCACCCTTTAGTAGTGGGGAAGCAGCTTTTTTTTCTGTTGGTTTATATTTTGGGTTCATCTAAAATGCAGGTAAATGAAACTGTTGCGCATATAAACTGTTTCTCCTTTTTCAAGTGAGAGTTGTCAGTTGGGATTTACTATTATCTGCTGTGTTCTGTGTTGGTATACGAATGTGGCTTTACTTGAGGGCCGATTTCAGAGTAAAGCTGCGTTTTTTTTTTGCGCATGTATGCTAGTTTGTTCATTGCAGAAAATTGGGTTTGGTTTCCTTAATGCACCTACTGTTTACTTTTTTTCTGTTTTAGTACTTGAGGGTGTGTTTTACTTTATCTTATAATTTTTTTGTAGTATTTATTTGCAGATTGTGACTTCTGTTAATTCTGGTACGGGAATTAGTGTGCAAGTATTGCTTGACCAAGGCAGTGCGTCCTGATGCAGGGGCACTTCCTTCTAAAAAGGAAGACAGTTGGCGTGATGATCCTATTTTCAGACAGCTGAGGTGTAGGATGCAAAAGCGTACCCTCGTGTGTTCTTGAGATAAGTTAACCTGGGTAAGTGGCCATATTCCTTGGTATTTTAGGATTGCTGTTTTTTCTGCACTTTCATTAATTACTTGACTTTTTTAGGAGTTGGTGGGTTTAGTCATGGGATACATTCCTGTCCTGTCCCTGAGAAAGGTAGTGTAGAAGTGAGAATAGCCAATAACCGCTAGTTCTGAAGATTGCTTTCAAAATTGTCTGAATATTGGCATTTCGGAAGCATTTCTATATATTGACTTTAGTTTCTTTTGAAACGTGGTGCACTAATGACTAAATGTATTGTTGCTGCCCATAAAGCAAAGAGTCTACCCTTTTCTCTGTACTCAAACTATTGTCTACCAATTTACCCAGCATCCACTGTTGCTCGTGCCTAGCATGCAAAACTCCTAAAACAAAACGCCACTGCCCTGATCGGATTTTTTCCCCACTCTAACCCTCCAAACCAAAGAAGCCACTTTCACCATACCTTAACTGTGCTAAATTTAGACATTTTAAAACCTTTGGTTAAAAAATCAAATGCAACACCTTTATCCTTGCCAGTTAAATTTCCGACACTTTAAATTTGTTTGCTTTCTTGAACTTTTTTTTTTTAGTTAAAATAATCTGTAATCAATGGACCCCCATGTTCATTTTCTTTTCTTGGTTACTGTGTTGGCTGTTTTCACATTCTTTGCATTACTTGTTTAATATGTTGCAGCAGTATTGTTCATCTTATGTGCATATAGTGCATTTGCTGTCACTTTTTTAATGCACATTTAGATGGTCTCTCATCAAGACTGAGCATGCAGTTTTATACTGCTAAACAAATCACAACAAAAAAAATTGCTGGCTGATTTTCTGTAACATGCCTGTTCTGTTTCCATGTGTTTGTAAAGTAGTGTAGGTAGATGCATCTAAATAACTAATTTGGCAGGTAAATTGTATTGAGTTGCTAGAATTTTGAATGAGATAGTGACTGCTCCTAGCCTGCAAATTCTCTGACTTCCCAAGTGACTTGGTCATCCTGCAGGAAGGAGCATCTCCAATGATGCCAGAATCATGGACTAAAACAAAATGCCAAAAACTGCATTATTTTAAGTTTTGGGAAGTAGTCTGTCCCCCAAAAAACTACCACATTGACAATATATATCAGAGTTAACCTATTTGCTTGGGATTTGGGAACTTTGCGGATAGTGGCCTAACTTTTGACCAACATGTGCCTGTTGTAAGAAAACTGTATTGCACAGTTTATAAACAAAGGGATTGTGTCATCTAGGGATGTCATTGTCCCACTCTTCCTGCTATAAACTCTGAAATTACTGTAATTGAAGGGGTAATTCTAAGCTGTCAGTTTTCTTTCCCTCTGAGTTTAAATCACTTACACTTCAGAGTATGACTTGATAAAGCTGTAGAAACTGTTTATAACAAGGGAGTATCAACTATTTTGTAGTTTTTTATATGTCTTGATTCTGTATGGTTTTCTTACTTCAATCAAGCAGCTATAAGCATATTGCTTTGCTAACTGTAGGGCATTGAGGCTGTTATTTATGTCAGTTTTTTTCCAAGTCCTAAAACTTGCCTTATGCCACTTGGTAACAGAACTCTTTCAGGATATGGTGACTCAGTTGTAAAATGTTCGCTTTAGGCTCCAGGGTCTGTGCTTACTTCCACTCACTGAGCCTATGAACTTTTTATGTTCGCCAATATATATTCAGGTTTTTTTTTTCTCCAGGGTGATTGATTTCCTCCCACCTTCCAAAAAGCTTATCATATAGCATACTAAGCTAACTTAACTGCTTGCCATTTTTTTTAGCCTAGCCAATTATCCCTTGTGAGATTCAAACCCTGCACCTTGTGTTTGTAAGGCAAACACCTTAACCATTAGGCCACCCTCCCAACCCCCAACATGTTGCTTGATTGGCTACATGTAGCTGTCTAATATTACATTCACCTTCATTTTCTGCTTAGAATGTTGCTGAAAGAGTCCATGGGCCAGCTCAATTTTTTGGTTAGCAAAGTAGTTTATAAATGCAGAGCGTTGCATAAGACAGTGATAGGTCATTGTTGAGAAGTGATTTTGTTGTGCTGATGAGTATAATAGGTAGTTGGTGAAACATCACGCATTTGTTTGCTTGTACTCAGTGTTATCAATTCCACAACAGACAAAAATTCCATTTTTTATGGAGATGAAGGAATAATGTAATGCAAGAACAGCATGGTGGCACAACAGACATTTAAAAAAGGATCATAAATTATTACAGAACATAATGTATAATGATCCTTTTTGACATAACTAAGAAATTTATCAGCACATACTGTGTTTTGTATACATTGTCTATCCTTGTAGTAGAATTTACACAGCAGTGCTGGTGTGTATGTTCTGGAGAGCTAGGTTTTCCATGTGGTGCAGTGAGTGTTGACCTCCTCTTGACCAGCTATTCCTGTCTTCGCTGGAGAGTATCTGCATAGCATATCTGGTTTTGCTGATACTTTCAGTCCAACTTCCAATTCATCCAACCTATTACTTCTGATATTGTTCAGCATATAAATATAAATTTGGGGTACAGATTCAACCTGCAGCTCTTTTTAGTTGACAGTCCCAATGTTTTATATATATATATATATATATATATATATATATATATATATATATATATATAATTATATTTTCTTGCACTCTTGCTTTTCTTCATTATCCAGCAGATGTCAGTTGGATGCGATACTGACATCAAATCCTTCTTGCTTTATGAGAAGCATTTGCTGTGCGTGAGAGCTGGAGGCATCTCAGCTGTACATATTTTCGCAGAATGTTGAGATTTCTTTGCCTCGTATATTTGGCCTGGCAAATTCAGTGTATGTTTTTATTTATTTTTTATTGTCTTTTAACCTCTAGACAGGTAACCAAGATGGTGTTTCTCATAGATGCATTGTATTGCTTATGAAAGGAAGGGTACGTGTCCTACGTCCATTTTTTTATAATTTTACTGATGACTGCACATACCTTTCTACCATCCAAGAGAAATTATATTTTGGTTGATTTTCCTGTTGGTGCTTGTACATGAGGAAATTTTACTGAATGGTTGTTTAGGGAAAATCTTTCATTCTGGTGCCTGTGCATACATTATATTGAAGGGCTCACTTGGGTGATTGTACATACTAGGAAAGGTTACACGCGTTTCGTTTGGGTAAGCGTTTAAGTTTGGTGATTGTGCATTCCTCAACATTCTACTGAAGGGGTTGCTTGGGTGAAGTGTTCATGCTGGTGGTAGTACATACTAGGAAATGTTACTGAAGGCTTGCTTGGTGAAACGTTTTATTTAGATGCATGTATACCTGGACATACTAATGAGGATGTTGCTTGGGGAAATAATTGTGCATCAGGGAAGTGCTTGTGCATACATGGTCTGACTGCTGAAGTGACCGTTGGGCAAAATAGTTTATTGTGCCATTTTGGTGCTTGTGCATACACAATGCAAACTGGAGGGGTTACTGGGGAAACGGAAATTAAGTCTGAAAATTACATACGGTTACATTACTTAGAATATAGCACAGAAATGTAATTATACTGTAATATGCCAGCAAATAAGACATCCGATACACCACTGACTAATTAATAGTGTAATGTAAAATAAGCAGACAAGAAATCACTTCTGCTTGTATTATTCTATTTGTGATTAGTAGTTGCATGACTGAGAATAAGTCATCACTTGACAACTGCCAGCACGGAGCTACCATATTTTTTGTGCATTTTTCCTGGCTTTGTCAGTCATGTGTGGAATTTTGATGTAAGAGGAAGGGCTTAGTAATATGCAAGTGTTATACTATTTTACTGAATTACTCAGGTGTTCTCCTTACTGATGAGTCAGTTACACAACAGCTGCACAAGGTAATATAATGAATGCCTAGTCAACAGGTTATGTGCAGCAATCACCTTTGTCTGAGCATGCATAACTTTGCAGTACTGAAAGGAAGGCCATTATCATATTAGCAATAAGTGCAGTTACAATACAGCAGTGAGTTATCACTTTTCTGGTAAAGGTCTCAGCTGCTGTCACTGTTACTCACATAGGTAGTAGTTATCACTCTGATGAATGCACAAGCCAGATTGTGTTTATATATATATATATATATATATATATATATATATATATATATATATATATATATATATATATATATATATATATATATATGTGTGTGTGTATCAACATATATGTATGTACATAATGTACTTGCACATATACATATGAATATCAGTATGGCAGTGACCTCTCTTGGGAGATAGGGTGATGCATCTGCATACATTGTCTGTAGTTCATTTAGAGGGGGATTTACATGTGTCTGTCCTTTCTGTGCATACACTGCCTGTAGTTCATTTAGAAGAGATTTACATGTGCCCTTTCTATGCCCCCTTGTCAGGTACTGGCCAAGCCCTTATGCACCAAGGTCAGGAAGGTTCCTCTTCAGAGATTTATGCCAACTTCTCTCGTGTTGGGTGCATCACGGGGGGCATACCCAGCCATCCATGGATCTTGTGATAGACCTGGAGTGCAGTTGGGAGCTTGGAGACTTCAGTTCAGTCCCATAGTGCTGCTGTCCTAGGTAGAAATGGCTTCAGGGCTGCCACTGTGATACAGTGTTTCCCTCCGGAAAAAGACACATGCAAAAAGACAAAGCCTGGGGCAGTCCGTCTTTTCACATGTTGTTTTGGTTGAGCTTTCCACTAGGTGTAGTAAATGCATGTAGGTCAGGGCAAGACCCTTTACATTAGCTCTCCTTTGAGTCCTTATGACCATTGCCAAAAGGACACATGTAAATGGAAAAGGCAGAGGTAAGGCAGAGTGCTGGCACTACATGCAATCAGAAATCATTGCTGCGAGTAGTCTGAGTGGGTAGCCAGCAAAGGTATGGGACACTTCAGACGCCCACGGCCTGAAGTCCCGTGCCTGTCCTAGGCATTAGTGGGAGTAGCAGTCCTTACCCTGCTTTTTATCTTTACATGTGTCCTTTCTGTGCCCCCCTGTCAGTTGTGTGTAATTTTGTGTTTTCACAGGTGGTAGGTATGTACCTCCGCAGCGTCATCACCACTTGTGTACCTTATGAAAAGAATAATGCCCCTGTGGATAGGAGTGAAGACTTGGATGGTCTAACCAGGTAATGCAGGATATACATATATATGTACTTTACCAATAGATCTGTCAAACATCAGTAGTAATCTGTTTGCATTTTCTTTCCTGTGCAGGTTCATCCACCTTCTGACACGGACATGGCTTCACGAGCAGAATGACAAGTGAGTGTGGGTATGTGGCCATTCCTACATTAACTGGGCTGCCAGCCATGCCTCCATAACTGAAAACCAGTACAACTTGAGCTTCTCCACATCCAGTCTGAAGGTATACTGGATTTCAAGAAGAGATATGCATCGGAGCAGAGTACTGCAGTTGTTGGAAGAGAAGTGTTCCATCTACCCTGAGCCTGACATCCTTGTGCTGCACATTGGAGGGAATGATGTCGTCAACCAACCACTTGGAAGACTGCGGTTTCAAATCAGAGCAATTTTTGAACACCTGCAGTCGTGGTGGCCACGTTGTCATTTTGTGTAGTCTGACAATTCCTCAACAGATGTGGAAAACAGCAAACTGTCAATGGGCAGTGCACAAGGGCAGACGTTTACAGAATGGGTTCATGCATGGCTTGATACACAGGGTCGGTGGATCTACAATCTGTCCCGACAGCATCACCACAAAAGATGTTCACCTGTTCAGAAGGGATGGTGTTCACCTAACTGAGGAAGGCATTATTGCCTTGTTCTTGACTGACCTCCACAATGGCGTGAGGAGAGCTATGCAGGACTGGCAATATGCTGCTTGTGAGAAGAATGGAAAAAACCCATGACCAAGTAGGGACCAGTATGTTAAGTAAAACTTATTATGAAATGTGTTGTGTAAAATATATTTTTATGAGTTTGGCAAATAAAGTACAGTTTTGTACCTACCATAAATGTAGATGTTAGAGTGGTTATGCTGCTGCAGTCATCACACTTGGATTATCTGCAGTCAGGCGGTCCCGCAGTCTGCCTGAATTCCAAAGCTTTGGTCCGGCGTTCGTTGTCGCTTCTTCCCTGAAGTCAGTGCGGCAGGGGTATAAGAGAGGCAGCAGATCATTTTCTTCAGTTTTTCTTGCCCCAGATGTCAGGTGCCCCCAAACTAAGAAGGCAAAATAAGCTTGCAAAACATACCTTAGTGCAAAACAATGGTACTAGTTGTAAGCAAATACACCATATAGACATGCATCCCAAAGGTTGAAGTACATGGGAGGTATAAGAAAAGGCCTGGTTAGAAAATGGAGGTTTAAGAAAAGGCCTAGTTAGAAAATGGAGGTATAAGAAAAGGCCTTGTTAGAAAGAGGGGATGGAGGGAGGGTAACCTGGACTGCAGTAGCATAACCACTCAAACATCTATATTTATGGTAGGTACAAAACTGTACTATGTTCATCGTGCTATGCTGCTACAGTCATCACACTTGGGTAGAGTCCCAAAGCTATGGTTGGGTGGTAGGAACTAAACTGGGTTAGGTGCAGCTAAGATGCCCTGCAGAACTGCAGTGGCAAACCCAGCTCTGGTTTCTGAGAGCAGAGGAAGGTGGTAATGCTTGGTGAAGGTGTGCACTGAACTCCAGGTAGCTGCCTCCAGAATGTCCTTGGTTGGGACTCCACGGAGGAAGGCTGCTGAGGTTGCTGTAGCCCTGGTAGAGTGAGACCTAATACTAGCAGGCACCGCTTTCCCATGGTGAGAGTAGCAAAATCGGATGCAATGTGCTATCCATTTGGAGATGGTCTGCTTTGAAATAGCCTTTCCTTCTGAGCCTGGTGCATAGGATACAAGGAGTTGGTCAGATTTTCTGAAGGCCTTTGTCCTGTCCAAATAGTAACGTAGCTGTCTGTGAATGTCCAAAGAGTGAAGTAATCTTTCTCCTTTATTCTGTGGATTTGGATAAAAGGTGGGCAAGTGTATGGTCTGATTGAGAGCCACACTGGATACTACCTTTGGCATGAAAGAAGGGTTGGTGTGTAAAGTTACTCTGTCCTGATGGAAAATGGTGAAAGGTCCCACTGCCATAAAGGCCTGCAGTTCTGAGACTCTGCGTGCTGAGGTGATAGCTAGCAGTAGAGCAATCTTCCATGACAAGTATTGAAGCTCTGCTGAAAAGGCTGGTTCGAAAGGAGGAAGTGTTAACTTTTCCAGAACAAAATTTAGATCCCAAGTTCGAGTAGGTGGTTTTCTGGGGGGTCTTATATTTTTTGCCCCTCTGAGAAACTGCTTTAGCAAAGGAAGAGAGAAAATGGGTGGAACTGTATCATATTGAGCCGAAATGGCTGAAGCATGGATCTTTATGGACGAGAAGGAAAGGTCTTTGTGTAGCAGCTCAGTTAGATATTGGAGTATGTGCGAAATATTTGGTATACCAGAATTTAGGCTTCTGGTCTGGTTCCATACACAAAATCTTTTCCATTTGTCTGATGGTGCTGGGCCTCCAAAATGACATTCTGGACGTCCTTTGAGAGAAGTGTCGTTTGATAATTTAAGGTATTTTCCATGCAGCTAGATTTAAGGTCCTTAGCTGTCTGAAGTATCTAAGACTTCTGTTGGGTTAACAGCAGAGGGAATTGAGGTAAGATCCATGGAGGGCTGTGAGAAGTTTCGTAGTAGTGGGTACCAGTGTTGACATGGCCAGTCCGGGGCAATGAGGATCATCTGTGGTCTCTCCGATCTGGTTTTCAGTAACACCTGGGAGAGTAGAGGCAGAGGTGGGAAGACAGACTGACAATGCTGTCCAACTGAATGATAGGGCATCCACTTTCCAGGCGAGGGGATGGTAAGTCCTTGCGCAAAATTTTTCTAGCTGGCAGTTGTTGGTTGAGGCAAACAGATCTATGTCTGGCGGTCCCCACCTTTGAGTTATCATTGAGAATACTTGTGGGTGTAGTCTCCACTCGTGAGGGTCTGTCAAATTTCTGCTTAATTTGTCTGCCAACATGTTTTCTTTTCCTGGCAGGAATTGTGCTTGCAGTTGTACTTAAGTTAATGCTGTGTTCCACAAGTCCATTGCCCATCTGCATAGAGGGTAGGAGTGCGTCCCTCCTTGTTTCTGTACCACAACTGTGGTGTTGTCCGTCCTTATTAGAAGTTGTCCTGGATGCAAAAGGTCCCTGAAGGCTGTTAGTGCATTTTTTACAGCTAGCATCTCCTTTTGATTGATGTGTAGCT
The DNA here is from genome assembly GCF_019279795.1 of Protopterus annectens. Taxonomy (NCBI): domain Eukaryota; kingdom Metazoa; phylum Chordata; order Ceratodontiformes; family Protopteridae; genus Protopterus; species Protopterus annectens. The sequence continues at coordinate 247,253,557 of NC_056750.1, forward strand.
GCCTTTGGTTTGCAGACCATTTGCCCTGTATGCACTTGTCCTGCCATGTGTGCACCCCAGGCGTAGTCTGATTAATCTGTTGTGAAGGTTTGGTTTGGTGGAGGTGAGACAAAAGGAAGGCCCTTGTCTGCTTGGCATGCTTGAGCCCACCATAGAAACTCTTTCTGAAGGCAGGGAATGAGAGTTATAGTTGCTTCGAGGCTGTGTCTGTGCTGGGACCATACACTTTTTAGGTACCATTGTAGTTTTCTCATATGTAGCCTTGCATACGCAATTAGTTGAATGCAGGATGCCATGTACCCCAATGCCTGCAGGAATTTCCTTGCAGTGAGCTGGGTAGAAGTTGCCATGTTTTTGAAGTACTGAGCCAGTTGTTTTTGCTAGTCTGGCATTAGGTAAGCCATCTAGGTCGTCGTATTCAAGCTGGCACCCAGGAACATTATTTCTTGTGAGGGTATTAGTTTTGACTTTATTTACTGTGTACCCTAGGCAACTTAGCAACTTTGTCACAAATGCCAGATGCTGTAGTAGGATGTCTTTGCTGTCCGCTTGGATCAGGCAGTCTTCCAGATATGGATAAATTTGTATTCCTCACTGTCTGCAGTATGCAATTACTGATGCCAGGCATTTCGTAAATACTCTGGGCGCAGTAGATAAGCCAAAGGGCAATGCAGAGAATTGATAATGCGTTGTGCCTGCCACAAATCTGAGGTATCTTCTGCAATCTTGTCTGATAGGGACATGCAGGTATGCCTCTTGGAGGTCCAACGTTACCAGCCAAGACTCCTTGCCCAGCATGGGAAGAAGCTGCTGTAGTTGAGCATTTTGAATTTGGGAATGTCCAGGTAAGTGTTTAGAATTGAAAGGTCTAAGATGGTCTCCAGGCTTTGTCCTTTCTTGGTACTAGAAATAGTCTTGAGTAAAATCCTTGACCTTGCTCTTTTGCAGGTACCTTTAGAATTGCTTTCATGTTCATGAGCTGAAATTTGTTTTTGTGCCTCTGCCCATTGGTTTGTTGGCAGATTTGGCATGCCTCTCATCCATGGTAAAGTGTGAAAATGAAATCTGTAGCCTCTGGTAATAATATCCAGAACCCATTTGTCCTTTATGATGTGCCAGTTTTGTGGGGAAGAGCCAGTTTTCCTCCTAGAGGTGCTGCCTGGGCAATTATGCTTGGCAGGCGAAGAGGAAAGTCATTGAGTTTGTTTTCTGAAAGGCTGATCTGTCGTCTCCCCCTCCGAGTTGTTGTTTGCCATTGTCTAGGCCTGAAAGTACCCTGTGCCTGGCCTCTGCCCTTAGGTCATCTGTACCTGCCCCTTTGGGGTCTGTCTGAAGCAGGAAAGGACCAGTTTTTTGATGGCCAGTGTCTGCTGAAGCGAGGAGGTTGTACCTGCAAAAAATCTTTAACTGTTTGCATTGATCTTGCCTTTTCTTTCATCTTCTTAAAACTTCCTCGGCTTCGATACCAAATAAAGTACAGTTTTGTACCTACCATAAATGTAGATGTTCGAGGATCCACATTGCTGCAGTCATAACCATTGGGTAGTCCGAATACCAAAGAGTTAGGCTGACGTCGGTCATAGGCACCCGGAGTTGACATCAGCACGTAGTACTACAAAAGCGCATGACCGACGTCATATCCTTAGTCTTTCTTGCCCCAGATGTCAGAATGCCTCTATAAAGAAATGCCTAACAACCAGAAGGAAAAATAACAATCATCCCAAGGCACAACAACCCCAATAACCACCCTAACAACAGGGGAAGGAGGGAGGGAATACTGCAGCACACGTGATCTCGAAAGGACTGCAGCAATGTGGATCCTCGAACATCTACATTTATGGTAGGTACAAAACTGTACTATGTTCTTAGGCTCACATTGCTGCAGTCATAACCATTGGGTAGAATCCCAAAGCAAAGGAAAAAGGGAGGCTGGCAAACTAAAAGGCATTAGGGGCTGCTAACATGCCCTGTAAAACTGCAGTGGCAAACCCAGCCCTGGACTTAGAGTAAAGAGGAAGATGATAATGCTTGGTAAGTGTGAACTGAACTCCAAGTAGCTGCTTCCAAAATATCTTTAGTAGCTACACCCCTCAGAAAAGCAGTAGATGTAGCAGTAGCCCTAGTGGAATGAGGCCTGATCCCAGCAGGAACATTCTTCCCATGATGGGAATAACAAAAAGCAATACAATTTCCAATCCACTTTGAAATAGTCTGTTTAGACACAGGTTTCCCTTGAGAAGTCACAGCAAAAGAAACAAATAGCTGTTGAGACTGTCTGAATTCCTTAGTTCTGCTCAAACAGTAACGTAACTGTCTGTGGACATCCAACGAATGCAAAACTTTTTCCCCTTTATTTTGGGGATCAGCATAAAAAGTAGGCAAATGGATAGACTGGTTCAAGGCCACATTAGAAATCACTTTTGGCATAAAGGTGGGGTGAAACTCTATCCTTATGGAATATCAGAAAAGGTTCAACTGCCATGAGAGCCTGCAATTCAGACACCCTTCTAGCAGAAGTGATGGCCAACAAAAAAAGCAGTCTTCCAAGACAAAAATTTCAATTCAGACGTAGCTGCAGGTTCAAAAAGCTTCTCCAACACAAAGTTGAGATCCCAGGAAGGAGTAGGAGCTAAGAAATTGTTTAAGCAAAGGAGAAATAAAGGAGGGTCACAATCATAGCGAGCAGAAATAGCTGCAGCATGAACTTTCACAGAGGAAAAAGACAAACCCTTGTCCAGTAATTCAGTAAGGTACTGTACAGTAAAACCCAAATTAGGCCCTGAGACATCCAAGCCCTTTGCTGTGCTCCAAAGAAAAAATCTCTTCCATTTTCCAGCATAAACTTTTCTGGTGCTAGGCCGCCTAGCTTCTAATAGAACATCTAAAACTTGTTGAGGAAGCTGAGTCCCCACATCTAAAACAAAATGTAGGGACTGCACTCTGACATTGAGCAAATGACTGCTTGACTGGGACAACAAGTGAGGAAGCTGTGGTAAAGGCCAAGGAGGCTCCTGAATTAAACTCCTCAGCAGAGGATACCAGTGCTGCCAATCTGGTGCTATTAGAATCATATGAGGCTTGTCCCTCCTGACTTTCAAGAGTACCTTTGGAATGAGAGGCAGAGGAGGAAAGGCATAAACGTGAAGGTTGTTCCAACTGAAAGAAAGAGCATCCACTTTCCAAGCTTTTGGGTGAAACGTCTGTGCAAAATTTTGGTAGTTGGAAATTTAGAGAAGCGAACAGATCTATGTCTGGAGTTCCCCAAGCCTTTGTCAACTGCTGGAACACCTGAGAATCTCCACCATGTCTGCTCAAGACATCTGCTAGGGAGTTCTGTGCTCCTGGCAGAAACCGAGCCTGAAGAGAAATGTGCAAACTTAGAGCAGTCTCCCACAAAATCATTGCCTGTCTGCAAAGAGGGTAAGAATTGCTTGTTGATGTACCACATGACAGTAGTGTTGTCTGTTTGAATCAACACCTGTCCTGGCTGAAGTAGGCCCTTGAAAGCCAACAGAGCAAACTGGACTGCTAGCATCTCTTCATGTTGATATGCAAATGCTGTAGTCTGGGAGGCCACGTGTCTTGAATCCATTTCCCATTGAAGTGTGCTCCCCAAGCCAGTTCTGAGGCATCCGTCGTTAAGATCCGACGGATCACAGAGAGTCCCTTGTTTAGGTGACATTCCTGTGCCCACCACAAGAATTCCTTCTGGATGCAAGGTATTATCCAAATGACAGTGTCCAAATTGTGGCAGTGTTGAGTCCATACACTTTTGAGATACCATTGAAGCTTCCTCATATGCAGTTTGGCATTGGGAAGTACTAGAATGCAAGATGCCATGAACCCCAAGGCTTGAAGGACTGTCCTTGCAGTCAGCCTGGACTGTACTGATAGTTGCTGAAAGTATAGGTGAAGAGTTCTTTGTTTGTCCGGGGTCAAAAAAGCTATCTGAGAGGCTGTATTCAGTCTCACACCCAGAAAGCACATGTCCTGAGAGGGTACTAGACTGGACTTTATTTCGTTCACAGAATACCCTAGGCATCTTAAAACTGCCATTACATACTGCAGATGCTGAAGTAACTTGTCTTTGTCTTGAGCCATGATCAGGCAATCGTCCAGATAAGGATACATTTGAATTCCCCTCAGTCTGAAGAATGCTATGACAGGGGCCAGAACCTTCGTGAACACCAGTAGATAAACCAAAGGGCAATGCAGAGAACTGATAATGAGAAGTACCAGCGCAGAAACCTCCTGCAACTGGGCCTGATAGGAATGTGAAGATAGGCCTCCGAGATCCAGAGTTACCATCCAGTGATCTTTGCCTAGCATAGGCAGAAGTTGCTGTAGAGTTAACATCTTGAACTTTGGAATGTCCAGGTATGTATTGAGAATGGATAAGTCCAGAATTGGCCTCCAAGAATCTCCTTTCTTTGGTACTAGGAAAAGTAAAACCCTAGGCCTACTGGAAGGAGGAACCACCTGGATTGTTCCCAGCTGTAAAAGCAAAGAAATTTGTTCCTGCGCCTCCAGCCTTTGCTGAGGAGGTACGTCTGGCATGCCTTTGAAAGGAGGAAAAGTGTGGAAATAAAACTTGTAGCCTCGATTTATTATGTCCAACACCCATTTGTCCTGGGTGACCAAATGCCAATTCTGTTTGAAAAGAGCCAACTTTCCCCCTAGAGGAGCTGCCAGACAAGAGGGATCTGGCAGCAGAAAATACAGGTCATTGGGTCTGTTTACGAAAAGGCTGACCCCTGCCCTCACCAGAAGATTGTGCAGGAGAACTCCAAGTCCTAGGTCTGAAGGAACCCTGAGCTTGAGATTTACCCCTACCACGTCTAGACCTGCCCCTGGACTGAAAATCTGAAGGGTAAGACCATCCTTTTGCAGGCCAATTCCTGCTAAATTTAGGGGGCTGCACCTGCAAAAAGTCCTTAACCGTCTGCATCGACTTAGCTTTCTCTTCCACCTTTTTCAAAACTGACTCCACAGGAGAACCAAAAAGAACTTCAGATTGAAGAGGAGCATCCAAACACATGCTCTGACAAATTTTGATCCTTAAGCCAGGCATGCCTGCGAATTAATGAACCAGTAGCAGCCACCCTGGAAGAAGCCTGAATAGCATCAAAGCCACACTGCAAGAAATGTTTACCAACTTGATCAGAAGCATGAACCAAATCTTGCAATTCCTTACACTCTATACCCTCAGATAAGGCATCTACCTTAGATTTCAATTGACCTAACAAAAAGTTCTGATATTTCAGCATATGAAATTAGCAATTTAAAGCCCTCATAGCTAACGTAGAAGAGGTGTACACTTTTGCTCTAGAATCCTTGTCCAAAGGAACCGGATTCTTAACACCCTTAGGCCCTTGAAGAATGGTTTCTGGATCAGCCCTAGGACTCTTATACAAATATTTATGAGCTTCAGGGACTCTAATACCTATCTGGCTTGACAGCAGCAGGGGGTAAGGAATCAGGATTAAGAGAAGCCTCAGAAAACACATCCTGAACAACATCCAAAACAGGGGGGATAGCCAAAGGCCTATGTTGTGGCAAAAACAAAAATTCCCTCAACTTTTTACGAGAATCCGAAAAATCCTGACCTTCCCACTTGAAATGCTCCCTCATGGAATGCAGGGTTTCAGAAAAGGAAAAATCCTCTGGAGGAGAAGCAGGACAGGAATCCTCTATCACCGAATCTGAAGGAAAATCCTGAATATCCTCAGCTGAGGACTCAGAATAATCAGAAGAATGCTCTATTCCCAAACTGCCTCCCCTAGGCCTCTTCACAGGAGGGGGCATAGAACCCCTAATCAAAGTAATCAAATCCTCTGCCATCTTCAACGTATGTTTTTTAGGAACAGAACCTGAAGAACTAGGGCTATGTCCCGAACCAGTAGGACCAGATTTAGACTTAGCAGGTCCTTTAGCCACTGAAGTAGAAGGCCTACTAACCTTTTGTAAGGATGGAACCAGACACTTGAGAAGCCCCCTCAGCTTGGCCCAACTCCTGAGAGACCAACTCCTGCAAAAGTAAAGGCTCCCCCTGGGATTCAGCCGAGGCCTCGGCTGGATCCACAGATTCAACCGTTTAGACCTTAAAACTTTCTCCTCTCTCGCTGTAAGCGGGGTGGAGAGAATCCACGGCATGTTGTAGTTACAAAAACAAGCCTAGCACAGTCTAATCTACGTTTAATGGTGCGCTTATTAAATGCGACACCTGACAACGTCATGCTCAGGCCCCAAGCAAGGAATACAAAGAGAATGGTAGTCCCTATGAGGTATCTGTTTCCCACAAGAAATACAATTAACTTTTTCTGACATCCGGATTAACTGAAGCAAGAAGAGACAAAAACTTGGTCTTCGGTCTGAAAGCAAACGCTGCTTCTGCTTCGGACCACGCAAGAAAGACTGAGGATATGACGTCGGTCATGCGCTTTTGTAGTACTACGTACTGATGTCAACTCCGGGCACCTATGACCGACGTCAGCCTAACTCTTTGGTATTCGGGCCGACCGAGGACAGCGGACTACCCAATGGTTATGACTGCAGCAATGTGAGACGAAGAACATCGCATCCTTTTGCAGTGGAGCATCCAGAAACTTTGCTTTGACATGCTCTGGTAAGGTCTGCTCTTTTAGCCAAGCATGTCTACGTATTAGACCCTGTGACTGCTGCTCTACAGGAGGCCTCCAAAGAATCAAAACCACACTGCAAGGTAGGTTTTCCCACTTGTTTTGCTGCATGCAACAAATCTTGCATCCCTTTGAAATCTAGCTGATCTGTTTGAGGGATCATTTTCTGTTTTAACTGATTAAGCAAGTACTGCTGGTATTTAATCATGTGGAATTGGCAGTTTAATGCCATCATGGCCAAAGTGGCAGAGGTATACCCCCCCCATCTTTCTAATGCCCTGGAATCTCTTTCCGCAGGTAGTGGATTCTTAGCAGTAGAGGCCTTAACCCCTTTGGGACCCTGGGAAATGGTTTCTGGGTCTGCAGCAGGGCTTTTACATAAAAACTTGAGAGTCAGGGACTCTATAGTATCTGTCAGATTTAGGTGGTGCTGGAGGTAAGGAATCTGGATTTAGACTGGATTCAGTGTAAACATCCAGAATGTCCAAAACAGGTGGAATGGCTAGGGGTCTGTGCTGGGGCAAAAGAAGAAACTCACGGAGTCTTTTCTTGGAGTCAGAGTAATCTTGTCCTTCCCAGTGGAAATGCTCTCTCATGGTGCGCAGGGTTTCCCCAAAAGAGAAGTCTTCAGGGGGGAAACAGAGGGAATGGACTCCTCAGCATCCGAGTCTTCAAAGAGAGGGAAGGGGTAATCCTGTTCTTCAGAGTCTGCTGAGGAAATGGACTCCTGGTCAGGAGAAGGTAAATCTTCCTCCAGTTTAGGCCTTTTGTCAGGAGGGGGCTGGGAACCTCTGATAAGGGTAATCAGGTCCTCCGCCATTTTGAGCATTTGTTTTTTAGGCATAGGGGCCTGCATGGGAGTCTGTGGACTCTCTTAACCTTTGGAAGCTTAGCGATGACTTAACGGAAAGAGTAGTCAGTTTAAAAATGCCTTCTGAAACCGAAGGCCTGCCCATAGTCTCCAGATCGCCGCCAGGGCTGGCGTCCGCGAGTTTAGGAGGAACTGGCTCCAGTGGCCCGGTAGATTCTGACTGAGCGGTAGTTGCATTTTCTACATCTGCAGTAGTCAGGGGCTGCGTAGGTGCCTCACTGAGTACCGAAGATCCGGCGGCAGGCCTAACCGAGACCTCGGTTTCTGGTCTAGGCTGTCGGTCTTTGTCCTTGCATTTTTTAAACATAGTGGTAGTCTGAGGTTCCAACGACAATGTAGTTGAATTTTCTGCCAAAATAATGTCAGGCGGTATCAGCCAGACGCTTAATAGTGCGTTTATTGAACCTAGCGCAAAACCGACAACCAGAAATGTTGTGGTCTGTGCCTAGGCAAGGAATACAATAAGAATGAAAATCCTTATGAGGTATTTGCTTCCCACAAGAAATACAATTATTAACTGTCTGACATCGGTCTGAGGCAAGAAAAGTTTCCCCAACGGGGTACTTGGCTTTATAGAAGACTTCGGCTGAAATTCTGTTTAAAAATCTTAGGAGCTGGCTGACTGGCACTTGCGAACTGCTTCTGCTTCGGGCACCGCGCGGCAAGAAAGACTGAAGAAAATGGTGTCTGCTGCCTCTTTTATACCCCTGCCGCACTGACGTCAGGGAAGAAGCAACTACAACCGACGCCGGACCAAAGCTTTGGAATTCAGGCAGACTGCGGGACCGCCTGACGGCAGATAACCCAAGTGTGATGACTGCAGCAGCATAGCACGATGAACATCTGTAGTAAGAAGCTGGTGAAGATGCTGAGAAAGAACTGTTTCAGGAGAGTGCTAGCATGTACAATAGAAAATGTATTGTATGTGTATATGTATAGTATTGACAGTTCCAGCATGTAAAAGAATTGGGCCTGTATGTTGTACACATGTGCAGATAAAGTTTGTTTCGAACTTAGGTTATGGAAATTATGATTTTTTCATATTTTGGTAGACAACTTTGCAAGGGAGCACCTGAATGTGCCACGTAATACCTCATTTTGAAGACGGTATTGCTGGTTCCAACATAGTAAAAGAATTGTGCCTGTATGTTGGACACGTGCAGATATCAAAGTTTGTTTGGAATTAGGTTATGGAAATTATGATTTTCTTTTCATATTTTGTTAAATAACTTTGCAAGGGAGTATGTCAGTGTGCCAATACCTCATTTTGAAGACAGTGTTACTCCTTACAACATGGTAAAAGAACTGTGTCAGTGCACTCTACACATGTACAGATATCAGTTTAGTCTTGTATGATTATGAAAATTATACATTTACAATACTTTTCATTATTATGCCCATATCTTTGCAAGGGAGCATGGTGATCACACATGATGCATCATTTTGATACAGACATTCAGATGCACAACTTCTACACTGATATGTAGGGTCTGTCTGTTACAGGTGATGAGATATGCTTTATCAATTATGAAAAATAATATATCATATTTCTGTGAATATTTCAAGAAAGAACATCACACAGTAATGGTTAAGTTATTTTAAAGCTGATATTCATACTAAAATTACATTCAAATTGTATGGGTCTGCATGGTAATTGACCAATATATTATACTTTGTTTTTCCAAAAAGGTAAAACATATGCACATCAGCATTCCTTGTCAAATATTTAATGACCTTGATATACACCATCAACGTTTAAACTGTTGGAAAGGTCAGTGTCTGCTGAACAACTTTTGCGTTTACATTTTTACTCTATAATTAAAGAGTTATGAACATTTGTTTTCTGTATGGTATTACAAATGGATTTTCTGAAAATGAGCTCAGGCTGAACTGTTGTTCCTATGGTGGAATTAAGCAGGCAGCTTTTCCGGAGCTGCTCCGGAGTGAACGAGTTAATGGGGGAAGAGAGACCGGGAGTCCTGGCAATTAATTGAACTGGAACAACCAAGCAGTAAGCTTGAGACTGTCCAGATTCGGTGGAGGAATTCCTGAAGGATGACGAATGAGATCCGGAATGGGATCCAAAATCCAAGGCAGAGCTACTAGATGAGACGGTTGACAGGGAAACCAGAACTGACTAGGCCAGAATGGGACTATGAGGATAACCCTGCTCCCCAACCGCTGAGCTTTCTTTAAGAATTTTGTCATGAGAGGAAGCAGGGGATACACATAAAGACCAGGTGGCCAAGCATGGACAAGAGTCGCTGGGGGCTACCCCCCCGGGGGAATCTGAGCAAAAAAACTCACTGCATTTCACATTGGATGGCGATGCGAAGAGATCGCAGCACGGCTGACCCCACCTGAGGAAGATTTGTTCCACTACATAAGGGTACAGAGACCACTCTTAAGGCTAAAGGATAGTCCCGCTCAGTTTGTCTGCCAAAATGTTGGACCGACTCGGGATGTGCATTTCTATCAGAAAACGGTTGGTGCAGGTCGCCCATTCCCACACATGGCCTCTTGACAAAGTGGCTAGGACCTGGTTCCCCCCCGTTTGTTGATATACCAGACCACTGACATTGTCTGAATCGCAATAGTTCCCAGGGGAGAGAGAAGCATGAAGGGCCTAACGCTAAAAGGACTGCTCTCATTTCTAGAACGTTGATATGCAGAACGGTCTCGCTTGGGGTCCACGTGCCTTGGACAGTCCCGCCTGAATAATGCTCCCCCCCCACCCTAAACTGGAGGAGTCAATCACTATGGCTTGGGGCGGAGGCATAACAAAGGGGCGTTCTTCTCACAAATTCTAGGATTGAATCCACCACATGAGAAACTTTGCACACCTTGCTTAAGGGGGATTGGGAAATCTAGGGACTGATAACAGACCACTGAACTTGTAACATCCACTGTTAACACTCATATGCAGACGTGCACAAGGAACCAGATTGATAGCTGCTATGGACCCTAAGGCTCTCTGGACCAACTCTGCTGGGGGTGAAGGAGTCTGAAGAAGCATCAAGACATTAAGGGTCAGGCACCGAAGTCTGCCTGGAGTCAAAAATATCCTGGCCTGAGGAGAATCTATTCTTGCTCCTATGAAGTCCAGAATCTGAACAGGCTGAAGAGAGGACTTGAGGTTTATTGTAATACCCAGCAGATTTGACAACTGTAGAAAGGAACTTCTAGCTAGCACAAGTTGATGTCTGGTGGGGGTAGTGAGGAGCCAGTCATCCAGGTATGGGAAGACCTGAATGCCATGAAGCCTCAGGTGGGCCGTTACAACTGCCATGACCTTGGTAAACACCCTGAACTGGTAGTGACTGGCTCCAAGCTGAAAGCGGAGGAACCTCCTGGATCGCCTGTCCATCAGGATATGGTAGTATGCATCCTTGAGGTCTACTGTGTACATCCAGTCTTCCTCTTGCAAGAATGGCAGGATGGACTGTAATGTGACCATCCGGGACTTCTCCTTGGCAACGGACAGGTTCATCGTGGATAGGTCGAGAATCTGCCTCAAGTCCCCTGTCTTTTTTGGCACAAAAAGAACCTGGAATAGATGCCTGATCCTGACTGGTCTGGGGGTACCGGCTGGATAGCTCTTTCGCCTAGCAGCTTTCGTTTCCAAAGCTGCCGCCTCCCTTTGAACAGGTGGGACCGTCCGGGAGGCGCCTTGTGGATAGGGGACTGTTTATGAAGGGAATGGAATAACCTATGGATATTATTCGAAGCACCCAGCGATCTGATGTTATGGAATCCCACTGAGCTAGGTGCCTCGAACCCCCAAACTGCCTCCAGAGAGGAGCAGTCGGGCAACCCCTCAGGGCTGCTGCACTGTGACCCGAAGTTCTTCGGTGCCCCTCCACCTCTGGGCCGGCGTCCACCTTATTCCCCTCTGTCTCTAGGAAAGGAGTCCAGAGTGTTCCAGGAATGCAGAGACTTCCAGAACCATAACTTCTGCCCTAACTGGTTCCTGGAGAAGGACTTTTGAGGGTTGGAGAAGTGGATCCAGATGGCAGAAAGCATTTTCCCATTCGTCCTCAATCTGGACTAGCTTGTCTCAGTCTTCCCGAACAGGGTCGAACCATCAAAAGGGGCATTCGCAAAGGATGCCCTGAAAGATTCCGAAAAATCGCAAAGCCGGAGCCAGGCATGATGCCTCATGGCAATACCGGGCCTGGCCACCCTAGCGACTACTTCGGTGATTTGAGCAAAAACGCATGGACGTATTTGAAACGGACTTGAGTGGCCATACGAGCAGAGAATGACAGTTTATCCTCGGCCAAAGTTGATTCCAGGGGAGATTATGCATAGTCTTTCACAAAGTTGCACTGAAGTCTAATCACATGGGACATGTAGTTCAGCTCCCTTATAGCAAAGGTAGCTGAAGCAAACGTCCGCTTTCCAAGACTATCCATCGCCCTAGACTCTTTGTCTAGAGGATGGACAGAGGAACTTTCCTGGGCCAGTTGCTTTTTGTTGGCCGCCACGACCATAGCATCAACTGGGGAACCCTTACTCCATGTTGGGCTTGTCAGCAGGAGGGCTCAATACTTTCTGGCCGTTTGGGTATTGGCTCTACAGTGTTCGGTTCCTTCCAAACTATGGTGGTAATGAGGTCCACTAGAGCATCAGCCGGGGGGACACACACACACACACCCCCAAGAGGTAGATGGGCCTGCAAATGCCTCCAGAAACAGACTAGTCAGAGGAAGGCTTTGGGCAGACCAGCCTCCCCCCTCTGGTGGAGAATTTCCATTATGTCTCCGAAGGAGAAGTCTTTGGGGGGACAATGTGGGGGTGCCTTTCCCTTCCTCCAAGTCTGTATCCTCAGTGAGGGACTCTGGGGGGAGTCCATATGACTCCTCTTGCACTGGCATTTGCGAGGGATTTCCTCGGGGGGGGGGGGCTCTCCGGGGAGGGCTCACAGTCTCATATTCCTCGAGGGGAATTGTCTGGGGCACATCAGACTCTTGCTGTCCCTGGGAGGACTGGATGATAGAAGACACTCAACTGCGAGGGAACAGGGGCAGACTCAGGAAAGAGCGAGGGGTTTTGATCCTCCTGAGTACCCTCTCCACAACGAAGGCCAAAGGGAAACCAGCTTCCCTGAAACTGGTGGTTGTTAGCCACGCCCCTCTGATCCGACAAGGGGATCGGAGCAAAGCCTGGAACAGTCCGACCCAGAGGGATGGTATGCCCGGACCATAATGGGGCTGACGACACTCATCACCTCGGATCAGACGCTCAGATCTCGGCTCAGAGCTCGGATCAGACGGACTCAAGGGCATGTCTGGCATAGAGGTTAGAGGAACCATCGGCGCCGACCCAGACTCTGGGGCTCCTTGGATCCAGGGACTCCAAAACCCAGGGATGGATCGCAGAAGGAGCTATTGGGGTGAATGTCAGAGCCAAACTCCCTGCTTCGGTGGGAGGAGGAGCCAGCAACACTCCCATCTGCAATAGAGTCTGCAAGAACCTTATCCAGTCCACGTCAGCTTCAGAGAGGCTCCTTGTGGATCTGGAGGATGCCACAGACACCAGCCTGGAGGGCTGACGCAAGGATGACTTTGAAGTGGGCCGAGCCTTCTCCTCCATGGAGAATCTTGAGAACGGAGCCAAGGGGAAGACTGCCCAGTAACGTTTTTCCAGTGTGAACACCACTTTAGGTGAGGGGAGGGTCAACGGATCAAGAGCATACTTGTCTCTTAAGACCCTTCTTGTCTCTCTCTCTCTCTATCCTTCTCTTTATGCTTCTCCTTCCTGGCCTCTCTACTGCCCTGTTTTGAGGTGCGAGTCTTGGACAGGGGAGGAGGGCCAGAAGCTTGAACAGCCACAGCCATGGCCAAAGATTAAGAAGTGGTCGCTGGTTCTGCTCGCAGAATACCAGCCAGAATCAGCTTAGTCCTGCGATTCCACAGGGCCCGAGGGTTGAAGGCTGCGCATATCTTGCAGCCCAAAGTAAGGTGTGGAACCCCTAAACAAACCACGCACAGTGTGTGTGACCATCGGCCGGTGACGGCTTATGGCCACACATTGTGCATTTAGAAAAATGCAGGTTTTTGCGACTCAGACATAGCAACCTACACTAAAACAAGGCTATCTTGCCAAACACACATACACGCACGACAAGGGCAGGGAAGGGGAGGCCTACACTAGGGGAAAGTTTACAGCTCTAAAAACTTTTTCTACTTTTTTGTTGTTACAGAAACCAGAGGGTTAAACAGGGAAAAATTAACTACACATACACTAACACAGTGCACAACTAAAGTTTAGTGAAAACAAACCCACTTTACCTGCCTGGAGCTTAAAGATCCTGTCTTGGAGAAGCCGCAGCAAAAGAAATCTGGGGATTGGAAGGAAGTTGCAGTGTAGTATGGGTAAGGGGGAGAAGCTCGGATCTTTAGCTTAGTAAGCTGCTGGCTCGGATCCGTATCAGATCCGAAACCCACAGGTTGATTATCAAATGAAGTTAACTACTTCAGATCACCCCATTCACCTCGCAAAGCACATGCAGCAGCTGAAGAGACCACAGAGGTTCTGCACCAGGAATATCTAGGGCCTCAAAAATCTACCTTATACAGACTAAAAGCCCTATCCTACTCAGTTTCATACAGACTCCTCCGAGGTGACCTCTGTCTAGCATACAAGGCGATCTTGGACACTGCCTTGATGGGACTGCTGACATCCGCAAGTCAAGCTCCACTCTAGTAACCCACGGGTGTGGCCTTAACCTGGACTGTGACATCAACAGGACTTGCTGGCAGGACAGATTTGTCTCACAGAGATTCCCCCCCATCTGTGGAACAGACTCCCTCTCGACGTCAAGCAGTGTACCTCTATATCCCTTTAAGCACAACCTGGATAACTGGATTGGAAATAGAAAATACACCCATGAGATTCCACACGTACACGCATGCACACGCATGTACAAGCATTTATGCAAACAAAGAAACATGTATAAAATCTTGTCCATAAATCTTTAATTTTCCAGTCTGACAGATGTACCTTGAATAGTAGTATTCTCTATGCATCTCAGCTGACTACTGGTTTTGCCAAGTTTAAGATTAATTTTGCATTAGTGACTCAATCTGGTCACTTTCTAGGAGTGACGGTAAAAGATGCAATAATGCTCACCTTTCTTTTTCCTGACGTAAGTGACCCTGTGACTTTGAAAAAATCATCTAATCGCACCTGGGTGCTGCCCTGCCGGCTCTTCATAAGTTTCTTTGTACCATTTCTTATTCGTTCTTCACTACAAATTTAAAATGCAATAAATTCTCATTAAAACTATGTAAGGTGCACAATAATGCTCAAACTATAAATTGTATAGCAAAAGAAAAGCTTAAAATCCAGTACAAGCATAGCAAAAAGGTATGGAAACAAAGGTACTGTAGCATTATACAAGACTTGCAAAACACAAAGCTAGGAATGTATAAGATCAGAAGATACAAAGGAAAAATCTATAACCATAAAATTGTACTCTCTTCTAAATGGCTATGACTCAAGCAGCAGTGGACCAGCTAAACCCCTTGCAAACTGCAAAACAAGGCACGTTTCCCATTAGATGAAACGGCTGTTAAAGTACCCTGTACACCTGTTGCACCTTAAAACAGAAAATTGAAACAAAATAAAGGTAACATGGTTAGAAAGCTGTACAAGCGCCCATAAAGTTTCCAACCATACCACGTTGTTAGAGGTCTGTGGACCCAAGCAAGATTTATTTCCAGGATTTTGCCATATGGTCGCATTACAGTGATTCAGAGGCAAATCTGCATTCTGCAGAGGCAGTGGAGTTTTCAATGGATACAACCAAACTTTTAGAGCAAAGATTGACAGCAGAACTGTCTCTCACTATTTACCTGAACTGCTTCTCTTCACACATGAACTTGACAAGACCCTCCTCATCTGGTTCATTCCACTTCAGCTCCATAGCTTCAGCATCCACAACCTCAGGATTTAAGAATAACTGCCGTGCCTCTTTGTACAGCCAGCCTTCTGGGATAGAGTATTTCTGCAAACAAATCAAAAGATCAGATTTTCATTCCATCCAGAATACTGGCACAAAGTGTAACAAGTGAAAAAATGGGAAAGGGGAGTAGTAAGAGAAGAGAGGCAGAATGCTAAGGCACTTGAAATGGCAGACTAAGCTTACAGTTTCCTCTGCTAACCTGTCACATATAATGCCTTACACACACTGGAAAAGTACTTGTGAAAGCACACAGAGGCATGCAGTCATAAAAGGAAATCAAATAGAGAATTCTAAAACATCTGGAGTATAAAACTTGACACAATATAGTTATCAAAAACCAAGCAAGAATCAGACCATCTACTCCCAGGAAAGCTGGTAAATACTCGTCTCACTCATTTTAATTCTCCGGACTGACCATTATACAAAAGAATGTCACTATCACTGTTTTTGGTTATTTTCACTGTCTGTATTTGAAGGCCTACTGGGCTTCTACCATCAATAGCATAGGAGCAGCTACATCTTGAATTTAACAGTCAATTGGAATCTCTCTACAAAAAGAATATATTTTTGCAGTCTCGTACATCTGAAATCACACCAAGAAGGGACAGATTCTAAGACCAATAAGTCCATCACTTCCAGAAGAATAGGATGGAATAAAGCCTGTCCCAGTAGATGAGGGAACCCCCACCCGCAAAGTCATAAGATCTTTTCACTTCATCTGAAACCCCGGCCAACAAGGTTTGCAATCATTTGTCGAGAACCACTGACAGCAAGGCTACACTGAGAGCTAACTTGAGACACAAGAGACCAGAAGGGGGGCTCGATAAAGATGGGCATCATGCCTCAACATAGTCATAAGTTGGAAGGGGGTTTATCCTTTCTAGGAAAGCACCCCCCCCAATATTGTCAGGCTTGGCTAGATTGTCATCCTGCAGTTTTTTTTTTTAATGCCTTAGATTTTGTCTGGGACTTTCGCTGGTTAGGCTGTCAAAAATGACCCTGCTTAAAAACTGTGGAATAAGAAAAGTACACTTGTGTACACTTGCCATAAGTGTAGATGCTTTGCAGTCATTACACTTGGGTTATCCTGCCTGCAGCTACCCTCAGTCGGCCTGAATTCCAAAGTTTAGGTCCGGCGTCAGTTGCTGTCACCTCTTCCCTGACGTCAATGCGCCAGGGGTATAAATGATGCACCAGACGCCATTTGACAGTTTCTTGGCCCAGATGTCAGGTGCCCCCAAATGGGTAGGTTAAAATGCCAAAAAATGCATACCATCTACAAGCAAATACACCACATAGGTTGTATAGATTTAGAAAAGTGCAGATAACTTCCAGCAAAGATATGGGGGATGGTGGGTGGGTAATCTGGACTGCAACAGTGAATACACTAACATCTACATTTATGTTAAGTGTACACAACTGTACTATCTTCTTCGTGTTTCACTGTTGGTCGTTACACTTGGGTTGAATCCCAAAGCTATGGTTGGGAGGCTGGAGCTAAGTAGCATTAGGAGCGGCTATGAGGCCCTGCAGAACTGCAGTGGCAAAGCATGCCCTGGATTTAGAGTAGAGTGGTAAATGATAGTGCTTTGTAAAGGTGTGCACTGAACTCCAGGTAGCAGCCTCTAAAATGTCTTTGGTTGGTACGCCCCAGTGGAAGGCTGCTGAAGTGGCTGCTGCTCTGGTTGAATGTGGCCTAATGCCCTTAGGCACTGGCTTGCCATGTTGTGAATAGCAGAAATGGATGCAGTGGCCTATCCACTTTGAAATAGTCTGCTTTGAGATGGCCTTTCCTTGTGATCCTGCAGCATATAGTAAAAAAATGAAAATAGCCAGCAACAGGTTAGCTGTGAGTAATGATAGAATTTAATAGTAAGACTTCAAACAGACCGGTTTCGGCCTGGATTTAACCTGGCCTTCTTCAGTGTTATAAAAAACAAAAATAAATACAGGAAGCCTTTAATAGAAAGTAAATGAGAAGATGAACATGATTGGCTGACAAAAAGCATCACAAATATTCATCATAAATATTCATTAAGCCCTGGATTAAACAGAGCACCAAGTTTAGTGATCCATTTCTTTCCTTTAGTATTAAGTTTATTGTGCCAACCAGATTTGTGAGTGCGATCCCCAATAATCTTATCAATGATAATAAAATGAAATTTAGCTGTCTGATGTTTCAGTGTGTGTTTGTATAAAGCATTAGTTAATCTTTTACATTTGATGTCACTCATATGCTCTGACATACGTAGCTTCAATGGTCGGGAGGTCTGGCCAATATAAAATGACTGACAGCTGCAACTTACCATGTATATAACCCAATCTCTGTTACAATTAGCAAAGAATTTTATGTCAAACTGTACTACTATTTCTGCTGGTGAATTCTTTAGATTTCAAGATGTATTTACAATTACAATGGCCGCAAGGAAAACAGCCAGTAAGTTTATCAACCAATATAGTAGTTTGATAAAGCTGGGGTAACATGGAATCAGAATGGTGCTTATAGTGATTCCCTAAGTTTTTCCTTTCTAAAGGAAAATGAGCAAACATTAGGAATAAAGGAGTTTATTGCAGCATCCGCCTTCAATATATTCCAATTGTCCTTGACAATATCTATAAACCTGTTAGTATTTCTACCAAAAGTGGTAGTAAAACGCAATATATTTGAAGACAAAGGCTTATCTTTGTATGTCAATAGGTCCTGTCTGGTGAGACCCAATGCATGATTCTGTGCCATGGTGATCAAACTGATTATGAGAGGGGGCAACCCTTTAAGTACTGCAGACATGTAAGGTTTCAGGATATGTATAGTAGGAATATTTCAAATTCTAAAAGGAAACGTCCACGCTCCATTCTCAAAGGACGTGGCAATCAGACTGACACTACTGATTATGATGCATCTGGCACGGACACTGAAACACAGCACACCATGGACTCTCAGACTCTGAAACGTAAAAATTACACATCCCCTTTAGATTACAGCGGGGGAGGAGGGGGGGTAGAAAGCACAAAGAGTTTCAAGTCTACAGAATCTCATGGAAGTATTAACAGACAAGTAAATTCTGTTGCTGTTAATGTCTGTAACATCTCAAATACTGTACTAACCCCGGAACAAATATCTTTGCTCAATAAAGGTTTATCTTTTATACCTGGCTTTTTTGCACCCGAGGACACTTTTGCCCAAGATCTATTCACATTTTGTAGATTGATTAACCTTAAATTATTTTTTCAGGATAAGGGGGCGGAACAGATTTTGGATGATTTCAAATATCGTGCCTCCTCTTTTTCACCACCCATGCATCCTTCTGTAAATCTGTTCTTACATAGTGTACTTAGGGATTTACATTTTGTGTCCAATACATGTCCACCTATGTCGAACAATATGTCTGAGTCTGACTTATAGGTTCATAGGTTTATACTAAGCAGTATCTTGTTTGAATGAACTTGTGCAGAACAAGGAACTGGTGATAGTCAATGCTGACAAAGGTGGGGCAGTGGTTGTGATGAATTGGAATGATTATGATATTGAGGCACACAAGCAATTGGATGATGCCAGGTATTACACCAAAATGCCACTGGACCCCACCTTTATGTTTAAACAAATGGATAGTTTCTTAAGTTCTGCACTGGACAATGGTATTATAACATCTAAAACTGTTAAACATCTAACTATTGCTGATCCTGTCAGACAGTATATTTATTTTTTTTACCTAAGATACATAAAGATTTTTTACATCCACCAGGTAGACCCATTGTGCCTGGTATTGGATAGTTAACGGAGCCCCCATCTGTATTTTTGACCAGACATCTCAAACCTTTGCTCTCTTGGGTTAGATCTAGGATCCAAGATACCACTCAATTTCTAAGTATTATTACTGACATGCAAATTGAGGAAAACTGGTGGCTATGCACATTAGATGTCACAGTTCATTATACACCAATATTCCTCATTGGGCAGGTTTGGATGCGATTGAATACTGGTTGTATAAAGCAAATATTTATACACCTGGCTTTAACACCTTTTTGATTAATCTTACCGAACATGTGCTTACAAAAAATGTATTTTTTTACGATAAGGAATGTTACCTACAGATTAAGGGTACTGCTATGGGGGCATCCTTTGCCCCCATCTATGCAGAAATCTTGATTTATGATGATACCAATAATTTGTTTTTGCCAGAAATTGTCATCTGGTGGAGGTATTTGGATGATTGCTGGATGGTGTGGAGATCTGATATATCAGAATGAGTTTATGGAATATCTAAATGATAATAAATGGGGAATTCATTTTACGATTACTTATGAGAGAGACCGCATCACCTTTCCGGATGTTTTGATTTCCAGAAAAGATACCTTGAACACTGAGGTATATAGGAAGTTCCCACAATATGACACCCTACTCCACACGCCTCCAGCTATCATCCAAATCATATTGCCAGAAACATTCCTAAATCACAATTTATTAGAATCAGGCGCAACTGTTCGGATGATGATAGATTCAATCATTGCCAGGACTTACATGATAGATTCATCAATAGGGGTTATTGTTTGGGTTATGTCACCATGGCACAGAATCATGCATTGGGTCTCACCAGACAGGACCTATTGACATACAAAGATAAACCTTTGTCTTCAAGTATATTAGTATTTCTACCACTTTTGGTAGAAATACTAACAGGTTTATAGATATTGTCAAGGACAATTGGAATATATTAAAGGCGGATGCTGCAATAAACACCTTGATTCCTAATGTTTGCTCATTTTCCTTTAAAAAAGGAAAAAAACTTAGGGGCTCACTTCAATCACTATAAGCACCATTCTGATTCCATGTTACCCCAGCTTTATCAAACTACTATATTGGGTGATAAACTTACTGGCGGTTTTCCTTGCGGTCATTGTAATAATTGTAAATGCATCTTGAAATCTAAAGAATTCACCAGCAGAAATAGTAGTACAGTTTGACATAAAATTCTTTGCTAATTGTAACACAGATTGGGTTATATACATGGTAAGTTGCAGCTGTCAGTCATTTTATATTGGCCAGACCTCCCGACCATTGAAGCTATGCATGTCAGAGCATATGAGTGACATCAAATGTAAAAGATTAACTAATGCTTTATACAAACATACACTGAAACATCAGACAGCTAAATTTAATTGTATTATCATTGATAAGATTATTGGGGATCGCACTCACAAATCTGGTTGGCACAATAAACTTAATACTAAAGAAAAGAAATGGATCACTAAACTTGGTGCTCTGTTTAATCCAGGGCTTAATGAATATTTATGATGAATATTTGTGATGCTTTGTCAGCCAATCATATTCATCTTCTCATTTACTTTTTATTAAAGGCTTCCTGTATTTATTTGTTTTTTTATAACACTGAACAAGGCTAGGTTAAATCCAGGCCGAAACCGGTCTGTTTGATGAAGTCTTATTACTATTAAATTCTATCATTACTCACAGCTAACCTGTTGCTGGCTATTTTCATTTTTTACTATACATTTCTGCCGTGCAACTTCCTCCGTGCAGGGGAGCTTTTTACTTGATCCTGCAGCATATTCCACTAGTAGTTGCTCTGTCTTCCTGAAAGCTTTAGTTCTGTTCAAGTAGAAGCGTAGCTGTCTGTGTATGTCCAAATAATGCAGAATTCTCTCCCCCTTATTCTGTGGGTTTGGATAAAAAGTAGGCAGATGAATAGTTTGGTTAAGGGACACACTGGACACTACCTTAGGCATAAATGTCAGGTTTGTCCTCAGAGAAACCCTGTCTGGATAAAAAATGATAAAGGGTTCTACAGCCGTAAGTGCCTGAAGCTCTGAGACTTGTCTTGCAGAGGTTATTGCTAGGAGCAGAGCTGTTTTCCAAGATAAAACTATCAGCTGTAGCGGCTGGCTCAAAAGGAGGCAGGGTGTGTTTTTCCAAGACATAATTGAGGTCCCATGCTGGTTTTGATGATCTCCTTGGAGACCTTAAGTTTTTGGCTCCTCTGAGGTACTGCCTTAATAAAAGGATGAGAAAAGATTGGTGGCTCTGTATTGTAATGAGCCGAACTGGCAGAGGCATGAATTTTATTTGATGAAAAAGAATAGGTCTTTGTCCAGCATCTCAGTTAAGTATTGCAAAATCTGATGATTTGGTACAGCTGTAGCAATTCCTTGTGCCCGATTTCAAGCACAGAATATCTTCCATTTTGCAGCGCAAGATTTTCTGGTACTAGGCCTTCTAGCTTCCAAAATGACATCCATCTCAGCTTTAGTGAGAGGTGCGTTTTGTATGACTACATTATCCACCATGCTGCCAGATTTAAGGTCTTTAGTTGGCTGTGCAGGATCGGATTGTTTTGTTGGGATAGTAGATAAGGTATTTGGGGGCAAGGTCCAGGCCGGGCATTGAGTCAAGTTCCTTAGGATTGGATACCAGTACTAGCATGGCCAGTCTGGGGCAATCAGTATAATCTTTGGCTTCTCGTCTGACCCTTAGGAGTACTTTGGGGAGGTGAGGCAGAGGAAAGGCATATACTTGCTCAGCTTT
Source organism: Protopterus annectens (assembly GCF_019279795.1). NCBI lineage: Eukaryota > Metazoa > Chordata > Ceratodontiformes > Protopteridae > Protopterus > Protopterus annectens. Next base: position 247,275,573 of record NC_056750.1, read on the forward strand.
TCCAGAAGAAAGATAATGTGTCCACTTTCCATGCTTGTCTGTCATAAGTCCTTGTGCAGAATCTTATTTGGTAGTTGTGAGGAGAGGCAAATATATCTATATCCTGGCATCCCCATTTCCTTATCATGCTGAAGACTTGTGGCTCCAATTTCCACTCGTGGGGATCCATCAGGTTTCTAAGCTAGTCTGCCAGAGTATTTATCTTTCCTGGCAGGAATTGTGGCTGCAGATGTACTTAAGTCAATGCTGTGTCCCACAAAGTCATGGCTAGTCTGCAAATGGGGTAAGAATGAGTGCCCCCCTGCTTGTTTACATACCACAACCATGGTGCTATTGGTAGTTGTCCCGGATAAAGTAGGTCCTTGAAGGCTGTCAGGGCATTCGGAACAGCTAGCATCTCTTTTTGCTCGATATGTAGATGCATTTGGTTTGTGGACCATGTGCCTTGAATACATCTTCCTGCCATGTAGTCCCCCCAGGCATGATTTGAAGCATCCGTTAATGTCTGGCTGGGGGCAAGGTGAATGGCTGTCCCTTGTTCTGGTGACAAGCCTTCGCCCACCATCGAAACTCCTGTTGCAGGCAGGGAATGAGGGTAATTGTTTCCAGGCTGTGGCAATAGAGTCCAAACACTTTTTAGGTACCATTGAAGTTTCCTCATATGCAGTCTCGCATATGGAATCAGTAGAATGCAGGATGCCATGAAGCCAAAAGCCTGCAGAATTTTTCTTGCAGATAACTGGGCCTTTGTTGCCAACAGGTTGAAATAGGTAGTCAGTTGCCTTTGTCTGGTGTGAGATAAGCCATCTGGGCAGTTGTATTTAAGCTTGCACCCAGGTATATTATCTCTTGAGAGGGTACTAGTTTTGATTTATTTTCGTTGACTGTGTACCCTAGGCCTGTTAGAAATCTCTCTACAAATGCCAGATGCTGTAGTAGAATGCCCTTGTTCTCTGCTTGAATGAGGCAGTCATCCAAGTAAGGATATATTTGTATTCCTCTGTCTGCAGAATGCAATTACTGGTACCAGGCACTTTGTGAAGACCCTGGGTGCAGTAGATAAGCCAAAGGGCAGTGCAGAGAACTGGTAGTGCATTGAGCCAGCTTTGAATGAGGTATCTTCAGTATGTTTGTCTGATTGGGACATGCAGGTATGCCTCTTAGGTCTAAGGTCACAAGCCAAGCATTCTTGCCCAGCATGGGCAGAAGTTGCTGTAGAGTCAACATTTTGAATTTTGGTACATCCAGATACGAGTTTAGGATAGATAGGTCCAGTATTGGTCTCCAGGTCTTGCCCTTTCTTGGTACCAAGAACAGTCTTTAATAAAAATCCTCGTCCCTGCTCTTGCTCTGGTACTTGTTGAATGGCCTTTATGTCCATGAGGGATGAGACTTGCTTTTGTGCCTCTGCCCATTGATGTTTTGGCAGGTTCGGCCAACCGCTTGTCCTCAGCAGGGTATGGAAGTGAAACTTGTAGCCTTGTGACACTGTCTAGTACCCATTTGTCCTGGGTTATTGTGTTAATTGTGAAAAAAGTGCAAGTTTTCCCCCTAAAGGTGCTGCCAGAACAAAAGTGCTTGGTGCAGGCAGAGGGAACTCATTGGGACTGTTTCCTGTATGGCTGTGATTTGTCTTCACTTTTGGAGGTAGAAGCACCCATTGTTTAGACCTGTAGGAACCTTGGGGCTGGGATCTGCCTCTTGGGAATCTGTATCTGCCCCTTTGTGGTCTGACACTGGAAAGGACCAAATCTTTGTAGGCCAGTGTCTGCTATATCTTGGAGGATGTACCTGTAAGAAATCTTTAACAGTTTGCATAGATTTAGCTTTGTCCTCCATTTTCTTTAACACCTCCTTCTGCTTTAGCACCAAACAAGGTATCATGCTGTAATGGAGCATCTAATAATGTTGCTTTGACATGATCAGGCAGATTTTGTTCCTTTAACCAAGCATGCCTCCTAATGACAGAACCCGTAACAGCGGCCCTGCAGGAGGTCTCCAAAGAATCAAAACCACATTGCAAAGTATGCTTTTCCAACTTGCTCAGCTGCATGCAATAAATCCAGCATTTCTTTGTTTTCTGCACATTCAGAATTTAACATTTTCTGTTTAAGCAGTGACATAATATATTGCTGATATTTGAGCATATGGAACTGACAATTTAAAGCCCTTATAGCCAAGGGAAGTGTAAATCTTTTTTCCCCCATCTGTCCAATGCCCTAGAATCCCTGTCAGAGGGGGTAGGGTTTTTTGCAGTGGAAGCCTTGACCCCTTTGGGACCCTGAGCGAGAGGTTCTGGGTCAGCATCAGGGTTTTTGAAAAGGAATTTATGGGAGTCAGGAAAGTACAGTTTTGTACCTACCATAAATGTAGATATGTTAGAGTGCTAATACAGCTGCAGTCATAACAGATGGGTTCTCCTGCCGTCAGGCGGGTCCTCGGTCGGCCGAATTCCAAAGTCTAGGTCCGGCGTCTGTTGTCGTTGCTTCTTCCCTGATGTCAGTGCGACAGGGGCATAAAAGAACCAGCCGACGCCATTTTCTTCAGTTTTTCTTGCCCCAGATGTCAGGTGCCCCACAGAAGGAAGGCAATACATAAAATTATGAAGTAATGCAATGCAATATAATCAAAAAAACAGTAGTTGCAAGCAAATACACCATAACAGAATACCCCTAGAGGGGAAGGAGGGAGGGAAACCTGGACTGCAGCTGTATTAGCACTCTAAAATCTACATTTATGGTAGGTACAAAACTGTACTATGTTCATCGTGCATACAGCTGCAGTCATAACAGATGGGTAGAATCCCAAAGCTAAGAAAGGGGTGGTAGGCACTAGGTGGAAAGTACAGTTTTGTACCTACCATAAATGTAGATGTCCGATAGGTATGCATCTGCAGTCATCACATATGGGTTGTCCTGCCTCAGGCAGCCCTTCGGTCGGCCGGATTCCAAAGTCTGGGTCCAGCGTCGGCTGATGTCACACTTTCCCTGACGTCAGAGCCCCTGGGGTATAAAAGCATCAGCAGACGCCATCTTCCTCAGTTTTTCTTGCCCCAGATGCCAGGTGCCCTCTAAGGAAGGCTAAATTTGGAGAGATGCATTTAAAAATCCAAACATGCACAATATAAAAACAAATACACCATAATAGATCACCCCAGCTAGCTATTAGAGGGGTAAGTACCCAAGAAATACCAGAGGGGAAGGAGGGAGGGTAAACCTGACTGCAGATGCATACCTATCTGACATCTACATTTATGGTAGGTACAAAACTGTACTATGTCCTTCAAGGATGCATCTGCAGTCATCACATATGGGTAGAATACCATAGCCAATCTGGGGGTGGAGGAACTATGTAAAGGATGGTGTAGCTAAAATGCCCTGCAGGACTGCCGTAGCAAAGCCTGCTCTGGATCTGGAATAAAGGTAAATTGTAATGCTTGGCAAATGTATGCACGGAGCTCCATGAAGCAGCTTCTAAAATGTCCTTGGTAGCCACCCCTCTTAAAAAGGCTGTGGAGGTGGCTGTGGCTCTCGTGGAATGAGGTCTAATGTTAGCTGGCACAGTTTTTCCATGAAAGGAGTAACAAAAAAGTACAGTTTTGTACCTACCATAAATGTAGATGTTCGAAGATCCACATTGCTGCAGTCCTTACACTTGGGTAGTCCGCTGTCCTCGGTCGGCCCGAATATCAAAGTATAAGGCTGACGTCGGTCAAGGCGCATTTGACTGACATCAGGACGTCAGGGTACAAATGCGCATGACCGACGTCATATCCTCAGTCTTTTCTTGCCCCAGATGTCAGAAGACCCTAAAAATAAAGGTCAAAACCAAAAGACAGCAAACAACCAACCAACCATCCTAGCACTAAAATATGTACAATATATACAATATACACCCTATTGACAACCCAAGCCACACAACCGCCTCTAACTACAGAGGGAAGGAGGGAGATTGACTGCAGCAATGTGGATCTTGAACATCTACATTTATGGTAGGTACAAAACTGTACTATGTTCTTCATCTCACATTGCTGCAGTCCTTACACTTGGGTAGAATCCCAAAGCAGAGGTAAGGAGGATGGCCAAACTATAAGGAAGCAGGAGCTGCCAAAATGCCCTGCAAAACAGCAGTGGCAAAACCAGCCCTGATTTAGAGTAAAGTGGTAGGTGATGATGCCTAGAGAAAGTATGCACTGAACTCCAAGTAGCTGCCTCCAAAATGTCCTTAGTTGCCACCCCTCAAAAGCTGAAGTGGCAGTAGCCCTAGTGGAATGAGGCCTAATCCCAGCTGGAATCTCCTTGCCATGATGGGAATAACAGAAAGCAATGCAAAACCCAATCCACTTAGAAATAGTTTGTTTTGACACAGGCTTGCCCTGAGAACTCAAAGCAAAAGAAACAAATAACTGCTGAGACTGCCTGAACCCTTTAGTTCTGTCCAAATAATATCGCAACTGCCTGTGTACATCTAAAGTGTGCAAAATCTTTTCCCTTTATTTTGGGGATTTGCATAAAAGTAGGCAAATGAATAGTTTGGTTTAAAGCCACACTAGAAACCACTTTAGGCATAAAGGAAGGATTAGTACGTGAAGATACCCTATCCTTATGGAAAATTAAGAAAGGCTCAACCGCCATAAGGGCCTGCAACTCAGAAACCCTTCTTGCAGAGGTAATAGCCAACAAAAAGCAGTCTTCCATGATAAAAACTTTAATTCAGTAGTAGCTGCAGGCTCAAAAGGTTGTAGAGTGAGTTTCTCCAACACAAAATTGAGATCCCAAGCAGGAGTAGGAGCTCTTCGTGGGGGTCTTATATTCTTTGCCCTCTAAGAAATTGCTTGAACAAAGGATGAGAAAACAATGGTGGGTCACAATCATAGTGAGCGAAATTGCTGCAGCATGAACCTTAATAGAAGAGAAGGACAAACCTTTGTCCAGTAACTCAGTAAGATATTGAAGAGCCACACTTAAATTAGGCTCAGAAACATCAAAATCCTTTGCTGCACTCCAAAATAAAAATCTCTTCCATTTATCTGCGACACTTTCCTTGTACTAGGCCTTCTAGCTTCCAAAATAACATTCAAAACTTGCTGTGGAAGTGGAGGCCCACTATGGTTCAAAACAGAATATGCCAGGCTGTTAGGTGCAGAGAGTGAAGCTTGACATTGAGCAAATGACTGTCCTCCTGAGACAACAGGTGTGGAATCAAAGGCAAAGGCCATGGAGGCTTCCGTACCAGGCTTCTCAGTAATGGGTACCAATGCTGTCGAGGCCAATCTGGAGCTATCAAAATCATCCCTGGCTTGTCTTGTCTGGCCTTTAGTAGTACCTTTGGGAGGAGAGGCAGAGGCGGAAAGGCATACACATGAAGATTGCTCCAATTGAAAGAAAGAGCATCCACTTTCCAAGCTGTGGGATGAAACCTTTTTGTGCAAAACTTTGGCAGTCGGTGGTTTAGTGGAGAAGCGAACAGATCTAGGTCTGGAGTTCCCCATGACACTGTCAATTTCTGAAATACATGAGGATCCAATTTCCACTCGTGGGGATCCATAATTTGTCTGCTCAACACATCTGCTAAGGAGTTCTGTGCTCCCGGCAGAAACCTTGCCTGAAGATTTAGCTGTAAACTGAGAGCAGTCTCCCACAAAATCATCGCTTGCCTGCATAGAGGATAAGAATGTGTTCCGCCTTGCTTGTTGATGTACCACATGACAGTTGTGTTGTCTGTTAGAATCAACACCTGCCCTGGGAGAAGTAAATCCTTGAAAGCTATTAATGCAAACTGGACTGCTAACATCTCTTTCAAGTTGATATGTAGATGTTGTAGTCTGGCAGGCCACTTGTCTTGTATCCACTTTCCATTCAGATGAGCTCCCAAAGCTTTGTCTGAGGCATCTGTCGTTAGAATCTGACTCGCCTCTGGCCGGGTCACAGAGTCCCTTGTTTAGGTGACATTCCTGAGCCCACCACAACAATTCCGTTTGAATGCAAGGTATTTGAATGACAGTGTCCAAATCCTGGCAGTGCTGTGTCCATACATTTTTGAGATACCATTGTAGCTTCCTCATATGCAGTTTGGCATTGGGAAGCACCAGAATACAAGATGCCATGAACCCCAAGGCTTGAAGGACTGTCCTTGCAGTCAGCCTGGACTGATGAGACAACTGATGAAAGTAAAGGAAAGATTCTTTGTTTGTCCGGGGTCAAAAAGGCCATCTGGGATGCTGTATTCAGTCTCACACCCAGAAAGCACATGTCCTGAGAGGGTACTAGACTGGACTTTATTTCGTTCACAGAATACCCCAGGCATCTTAGCACTGCTATCACATAATCCAAATGATGAAGAAGCTCGTCCCTTCCTTGAGCCAGAATCATGCAATCGTCCAAATAAGGATAGATCTGTATTCCTTTTAACCTGAGGAAAGCTATCACTGAGCCAGAACTTTCGTGAACACTCTGGGCAGTAGATAAGCCAAAGGGCAATGCAGAGAACTGATAATGAGAAGTCCCAGCTCGAAACGCAGATACTTCCTGCAACTCAGTCTGGTAGGAACATGAAGATAAGCCTCCTTGAGATCCAAAGTTACCATCCAATGATCTTTGCCCAGCAGAGGTAAAAGCTGCTTATTGTGTGGCAGTTTTGGCATGCCTCTCATTTTTGGAAGTGTATGAAAGTGGAATTTGTAGCCTCTGTTTATAATGTCCAGGATCCATTTGTCCTTTGTGACATGCCAATTTTTTGAAAATAGTGCCAGCTTTCCTCCTAAGGGGCTGCCATCTGAGACCTGGTTGGCCTGCAAAGGGGAAAGTCATTGGGTTTGCTTTCTGAAAGATTGTGAGTTGTCCTCACCACCTCTGTGTAGGAGCTTGCCATTGTCTGCCTCTGTACGATCCTTGTGGTTGTCCTCTGCCCCTCGGGCGCCTGTATCTGCCTCTTTGGGGTCTGGCCGTGGCAGGAAAGGACCAGTTTTTGGAAGGCCAATTTCTACTAAAACGTGGTGGATGAACCTGCAGAAATTCTTTCAGTTTGCATTGATTTAGCTTTTTCCTCCATTTTTCGCAATACTTCCTCAGCATTTGCCCCAAATAGTACATAGTTTTGAAGGGGGGCGTCTAGTAATTTAGCTTTGACATGATCAGGCAAGGTTTGTTCCTTGAGCCAAGCATGCCTGCGTACGACTGAGCCTGTAACAGCAGCTCTACATGAGGCCTCTAGAGCATCAAAACCACATTGTAAGGTATGTTTACCCACTTGTTCTGCACTATGCATCAAATCCTGCAACTCCTTCAAGTCTGGTTGTTCAGGTTGTGACATCTTACTTTTCAATTGAGATAACAGAAACTGTTGGTATTTTAGCATATGAAACTTTTAGTTATGTACTTACCATAACTTTGGATGTATGGGATTCATCTCGCCTACATTCATAACTGATGGGTTCGGAGCCGATCCGTCGGCTCAGACTCTGCCACTATACACTAGAACGAAGTCTCTCATTGGCTGGGCTACCCCTTATCCCATAATGCACCACACCTGCTGCCCCAGATCTTGTTTGTTCGCTTTCATACATACAGGTACAGAACACATACCAATAACTGTAACCAACTAGAGCCCTTCCAGAGGAGAGCTCAGCAAGACCAATGTTTCCTCCAAATCCAAAAGGTAGGGGGAAGGAGGGTGGGTATGAATGAAGCTGGATCCATACATCCAAAGTTATGGTAAGTACATAACTAAAAGATGTAATGGGATCCTATCTTCTCACATTCATAACTGATGGGACAGCGTCCTAGCACCTAAAACCCTGGGTGGCTCACTGGAACACACTCCTGAGAACTGGAACCAAATGAAGCTCTGCCTCGGGAAGCCATCAAGCTTGTAATGAGAAATGAAGGTGTGAGAAGACCAAGTAGCAGCCGCTTAGATATAATCTATTGAAACTTTGGAATGAAAGCTACAGAGGTGGCCATAGCCTGGTAGAATGACCTTTGATTGGGAAAGGCAACTCTTTGCCTGACTGGGAATAAATGAAAGAGATGCAATCCTTAATCCATTTGGCAATTGTAGCTTTGGCAACTGGAAGACCTAACCTATTCTCTGCAAAGGACACAAACAGTTGGTCAGATTTTCGAGTCTGAGTGGTCCTATCCAAGTAAAAACGCAGTTGCCTGTGAACATCCAACTGGTGGAAGGTATATTCTGCTCTATTAGAAAAATTTGGAAAGAAAACTGGGAGCTCCAATGATTGCTGAATGCATAAAGGGGATGCTACCTTACTCAAAAAAGATGGATTCAATCTAAGGGAAACTCCGTCTTTGTGAAAGATCAAATAAGGAGGGGAAGAACAGAGAGCCTGAAGCTCTGAAACACACTTAGCAGAAGTTATTGCCACTAGAAAAGCAGTTTTCCACGACAGGAATTTTATATCACAAGTGGCTGCCAACTCAAAGGGACGGGCAGTTAAGGAGGCTAGAACCAAATTTAAGTCCCAAGGGGGCACGGGATGAGCCATAGGAGGCCTGAGGAGCCAGGCTCCTTTAAGAAAGGACTTGCAGTCTGTTGGCCATTAAAGAAGGCTCTATAGCAACATGAAAATTAGATATAGCAGCCAGTTGAACTTTAAGTGTGGAGACTGAAGAGCCAGAATGAAACAATGAAGCTAGAAATTCCAAGATCTGTGGAACTGGGGCCGTAAGAGGATCAATGCCCCACTGCTGGGCCCAACAAACAAACCTTTTCCATTTGCTGGAATACAGCTTAACGGTAGACGGCTTGTGGGAAGAAGACAAGATGTGCATCACTTCCGAAGAAAGAGAAAGATCTCCAAGAATGGAAGTGGAGTAGCCAAGCAGCCAGTGGCAGCGACCGGAGGGACGGATGATTGTGTCCCGAAGGATTGGATAACAGATTCGGCACTGGGTCCAGAATCCAAGGGCCCTGTACCGTATACTTCTGAAGAAAGGGGAACCAAACCTGACGGGGCCAATGTGGAGCGACCAAAATCATGTGGCACCCGACATGAAGAGCCTTCTGAATCACCCTCGGGAGAAGGGGAATCGGGGGGAAGGCATAAAGCAGACCCGGGGGCAAATTGCGGGCTAGAGCGTCCCTGGGAGACTGTCCCAGAGAGGGTGTCAGAGTGAAGAACTCTGCACTTCGCATTGTTGGGGCTGGCAAACAAGTCGCAACAAGGGAGGCCACATTTGGCGAAGACCTGCGCAGCCACTCTGTTGTTGAGGGACCACTCGTGGGGCAACAGGAGAGTCCTGCTGAGCCTGTCTGCAATCACATTGGTTTTTCCCGGAATGTGCGTGGCTACCAAAAAACGTCAAGAGGCTATGGCCCAGCGCCATACTCTCATGACCTCCCTGCAAAGGGGGTAGGACCTGGTTCTGCCCTGCTTGTTTATGTGCCAAACTACCGACTTGTCGGATAGAATCACAATAGTACCTTGGGGGAGAGCATGAAGTGCTTGTAAAACCAGAAGCACTGCTCTCATTTCCAGGATATTGATGTGAAGGTGCGCGTCGCAATCCTGCCAAGCGCCTTGGACAGACCTGTCCAGATAATGACCCCCCCACCCTATCTGGGAGGCATCCGTGGTCACTGTGGCAACAGGGGGCTGAAGGGCGAAAGGACACCCCCAGTCCAGGTTGGACCGACAGCCACCAACGGAGGTCCCAACGACAACTGTCTAATCAGAACTAGGTGGTTCAGGGGAAGTTCTTGGTATGACCATTGAACCGATAATAGCCATTGCAGCACTCGCATGTGCAGCCTGGCTAACGGTACTAGGAGGATAGTTGCAGCCATCGAACCCAATAACTGAAGAATCTGTCTGGCAGGAACTCGAGATTTGGGTAACAAATTTAGGACCTGTGATTGTAGAACCTGAATTCTCTGATGGCAAAAATGCCTGCATCCTTTTTGTGTCTAACTCTGCGCCTATAAAGGTGATACGCTGAGATGGCCGCAGCACAGATTTTTTCCAATTGAAGGTGATTCCTAGCGAGAGACCCAAGGAAACTGTGGCCATCAGCGCATGAATCAGTAGATGCTTGGAGGTGGCAGTGAGGAGCCAGTCGTCGAGATAGGGAAACACTTGGAATCAGAGACTTCTCAAGTGAGCTGTCACCACTGCCAGGCACTTGGTAAACACCCTGGGGGCTGTGGTGAGACCAAAGGGCAGTGCACGAAACTGGAAGTGACTGGTTCCTAGGCGGAAGCGTAAATAACTCCTGGACTCCTGACGTATCAATATGTGATGGTAAGCGTCCTTGAGGTCTATGGAGCACATCCAGACATCCTTCTCCAATAACGGGAGAATGGACTGAAGGGTGACCATCCGGAACGGACTTCTTCACAAAGCGATTCAAAAAGCTGAGGTCCAAAATGGGCCTTGCGTCCCCTGTCTTTTTTGGCATCAAAAATAATCTTGAGTAAGTTACTGATCCAAGCTGGTCGGCGGGGACGGGCTGGATGACCCCTTTGCTTAGCAGCTTTGAAACTTCTACGGCTGCCAAATCCCGTTGACTGGGTGGCACGTCCGGGATTCTCCTTGTAGGAGGAGGGGGCTTGAAAAGGGGGATGAGGTAACCTCCGGTTACAATGCGAAGCACCCACTGATCCTTGGTTATCGATTCCCAAGCCTGTGGGTGTTTCGCAAAATGACCCCCGACCGGCTCAGGAGAAGCACAGCCGGGCCACATCCTAGGGACGTTGAGGGTAGGAGGAACCACGAAAGGAATCGCAGTCTCCAGAGTTACGGGGGCCTCTGCCACCTCTAGGGCGGCGTCTTCCTGAATCCCCCCCCCGCCTATGGAGGGGGGAATCACTCGGAGTAGAGAAGAACTTTTGGGATTTTCTGAACCACATTTTCCCTCCTCTCTGGGCCTTGGGATTAGGTCTAGAGGGAGTGGAAAAACGGGCCCCAATGGCAGTCAAGGTCTTGCCCTCCTGCTCGCACCGAGTAAGTGTGTCCTTCACCTTGGGTCCAAACAAAGACGACCCATCAAAGGGGCCGGCAAGGAAGACTTAAAGGCCTCCGCGAGTGGACACAAGCGTAACCAGGCTTGTCTCCTAAGAGCCACTCCTGTGCCCGCTGCTCTACTCTCCCCTTCGGCTGCATAGGAAATGAGCCTCATGGACGAGTTGACAATAGAAGTTAGGGTAGTCATCTGGGCGCCTACGGTCTGTGCTAACGCATCGGGAAGGTTACCCGCAAGGGACTAACTCCTTGAGGAGGTCCCTTTGGAGCCTTGTAAAATGGCAGATAGTTCAGCGACCACATGGTAAAGGTCGCTGAAGAAAGGGTATGCTTCCCGTACCTATCCATGCTCCTAGAATCCTTATTAGGAGGATGAATAGACGTTGAAGCCTCTGCCACGTCCTGCTGAGTGGCAGATGCCACCACCAATAGCATCAACTGCAACACCCTTAGTGAGGAATTCCTTCTGGGGAGGGGCTGAAAAAAACTTACTGGGCCTGGCAGGCACCGGTTCCACTGTATCAGGATGTTCCCACACCCTCCGAGAGATTAGATCCAATAACTCGAAGGGTGGAGACACCCAGGAGGAGGAGGGCTGGGCCCCGAAGGCCTGGAGGAAAACAGACTCCTCAGCGGTAGGGGCTTTGGATTGCCAATCGCCTCTGTCTCAAGATCTCAAGGATATCCCAGAAAGAGACGTCATCCGAGGACGATTTGGGGGACCCCTCCGCATCGAGGTCAGTATCTGAAGTGACGGATTCATCTTGGGAATCAACGTGCTTCCTCTTAGTTTCTTCCTTGGGGGTTCATCCGAAGCAGATTCAGAAGGACCCCCCCCCCCCGGAAGAAGGGATCCCCCAAGGGGGTATCCTCAGGCCCTGGGGCCCCACTGTCGTGGGAAAGAAAGTCTCCAGAGGCACCAGTACCCAAAACTTGAAACGGTGAGGTAGAAACCTGCTGAACCGGCAAGGTCATGGCCAGCGCACTCCTCATGGCCTCAAAAGCAGGACCTCCAGACACTGCAGAGGGCACTTGCTGAGAGACCACGGCAGTACCGGGAATACCTGCGGCCGACGCTCCGAGGGGAAGACTGGGCATCGAAGAGGCGAACTCAACAGTGTTGCCCTCGGCCCCGGCCGAGGAAGACCCAGTACCAAACCCTGACAGAGGACAGAGTAGGAATGAAAGTCTGAGCAGAGAAACTCCTAGGGGGTCCTTGCTCCGACTGGACGATTCCGCTCCGTCCTACCTGCACCGACTCCAACGGCTCCAAGGGGGTCGGAGGAGGAATCAAATGCATGGGATGTGGAGTCTGCTCCGAAGCCGCGTGGGCTGGAGCAGAGATCATTTTAGTAAAAGCTGGGGACTGGAACAGCCTCTGGATAACCCTATCCAAATCAGACAACCTAGAGGATTTGGAGGAAACAGATTGGGGCCAAGAAGACTTCTGCCTCGGCTCCGATAAAGCAGGGGATCGGCTCCGAAAGGGTTCCAGCACTGTCGGAGCCGAGACCGGGGCCATCTGCAGTGTCGGCGCCGAAGGAGGCTCCGGAGCCGAGGGGGAAGTCTGAGCTGCACACCTCCAACGGCTCCGAGACCAATGGAGCCTTAGTAGGTGATTGGCCTCTCTATGCACTAACCTGCGGCTCTGACACCAATGGAGCCGAGGGAAGAAGCACCGAGGCAGACCCTTCAGCCATCGGCTCCGAAGCCATTGGAGCAGAGGAAGAAGAAGTCGACCCTTGTTTCTTAGCTGTCGGGTCCGACGGACTGGTCGGAGCCAACGATCTATGCTTCTTGGGTGTCGGGCCCGACGGACTGGTCGGAGCAGACGATCTCTTCTTTTTAGAAGTTGGAGATGAAGCCAAAGCCTCTTCAAAAGAAGGCTTAATCAGACCCCTAAGAAACAATTTGTTTTGTTCTCTCCTGGAGAACTCTGGAGGAAAAAGCGTGACACACTGCAAGTATCCTGTAAATGTTTAGGCCCTAAACAGTACACGCAGATAGCATGGCTGTCTGTAATAGACATTTTATAATTGCATTTTGCACACTTTTTGAACCCTGACTTTTGCACCTTAGACATATTTAGAAGAAAAAACAGGTAACTGACAGCAAGGAAAAAAACAGTAACTAATAGATGGGCTAAAGCCCTCTAACTTAAACGGGCTTAGCCCGAAAACTATTTCAGTCACAGCACCAGAAAAAATAAATACACATTTAATAAGGGCAAAGGCCCTCTAACTTAAACGGGCCTTGCCCAGTCCACAATTAGCGCGAAAATAAAAATTAAATTTAACACCAAACTGACCACAAACGCACACAAAGCTGTTAAAACAGCTGTTTGTTTAAATTCTGACAGAAACCCTATTCAAAACGACCAAAAGGCAAGAAAAAAAACTTTGCCACTTTTCAAGCCGGACATGGTCTCGACTTGGCTGGAGCTAACGAGATCTGGGAAAGCAGGTGTGGTGCATTATGGGATAAGGGGTAGCCCAGCCAATGAGAGACTTCGTTCTAGTGTATAGTGGCAGAGTCGGAGCAGACGGATTGGCTCCGAACACATCAGTTATGAATGTAGGCGAGATAGGATCCCATTACATCTGACAGTTTAAGGCCCTCATGGTTAAGGTAGCAGAGGTATATACCTTTTTCCCCCCACCTTTCTAAGGATCTGGAATCTCTCTCGGAAGGCAATGGATTTTTGGCAATGGAAGCCTCAACTCCCTTGGGTCCCTGTGAGATGGTTTCTAGGTCAGCAGCATGGCTTTTGTAAAGAAATTGATGCGAGTCAGGAACCCTGTAGTACCAGTCAGGCTTAACTGGAGCTGGAGGTAGAGAGTCCGGGTTAAGGCAGGCCTCCGAGTAAATATCTAGGATGTCCAAGACAGGAGGTATAGCCAGAGGCCTGTGCTGGGGAAACAAAAGAAATTCCCTGAGCCTTTTCTTGGAATCTGAATAATCCTGGCCTTCCCAGTGGAAGTGTTCCCTTAAGGTATGCAAAGTTTCCCCAAATGAGAAATCCTCAGGGGGGGGGGGGGGAGATACAGAAGGAATAGACTCCTCTGCATCAGAGTCTTCAAAAGGGGAGTAAGCCTGTTCCTGATCAGAGTGGTCTGAAATAATGGATCCCTGATCAGAGGGGGAATCTTCCTCCACTCTGGGCCTTTTGTCCGGAAGTGGCTGAGAACCTCTGATTAGAGTAATTAAATCCTCAGCCATTTTAAGCATCTCTCGGGCATGGGGCCTGGAGATGGGCCCTGTGTAACTGGTCTCTTAGGGTGTATGGTTGCTTTAGACTTGGTGAAAGCCTTGATGGAGAAAGAGGAAGGTCTGAAGACACCTTGAGTGGAGGTGGACCTGTCCACATTCTGTGTTTCAATGCCAAGAGTGGCTTCGGTATCTGTAGTCGGGGTGTGGGCAGAGGAGCCTGCGACCTCGGGTACAGGAGACACCGCCAAAGATGTCGTCGGTAGTCAGGGGCTGCGTAGGCGCATCACAAAACCGGACCACGTGTAGCCTGCTTTGGCGTGGTGTCGGTAGAGGCCACGGACCTAGAGTGTCGGTCCTTGTCTTTGCGTTTTTTTAGACAAAACCAGTGTCGGAGTATCCGACGACATGGTATAGTTAAATGCTTTCCCAAAAAAATGCTGGGCGAACTCCACCCGACGCTTAATAGTGCGTTTGTTGAATGTAGCACAACAGGGACAGACCGAGATGTCGTGGTCTGGGCCTAAACAAGGTATACAGAGGGAATGGAAATCCTTATGCAGTATTTGCTTCCCACAAGAAATACAATTATTAACTTTGTCTGACATCGGTCTGAGGCAAGAAAAGTTTCCCCAACGGGGTACTTAGCTTTTTAGAAGACTTCAGTTTTCCAAATTTTTCGTAATCTCAGGAGCTGGCCAACCAGCACGTGCGAACTGCTTCTGCTTCGGGCACCACGCGGCAAGAAAGACTGAAGAAAATGGCGTCTGCTGGTTCTTTTATACCCGTCGCACTGACGTCAGGGAAGAAGCGACGACAACCGACGCCGGACCTAGACTTTGGAATTCGGCTGACCGAGGACCCGCCTGACGGCAGGAGAACCCATCTGTTATGACTGCAGCTGTATACACGATGAACATCCCTGTAGTACCCGTCTGGCTTAGGAGCTGGAGGTAAGTAGTCAGGGGTCAGACTGGACTCTGAAAATACATAATCTACAATGTCTAACAGGTGGAATAGCTGGGGACCTGTGTTGTGGTAGTAAAAGGAAGTCTGAGCCTTTTCTTAGATTCTGAAAAATCTTTGCTCTCCCAGTGGAAATGCTCCGTCATGGTATGCAGTTTCCCCAAAAGAGTAATCCTCAGAAGGAGAGGCTGAAGGGATAGATTCTTCAGCATCAGAATCCTCATAGGGAGGAAGAGAGTATTACTGATCAGAAGAGGAATCAGATAAAATGGAAACCTGATCTGAATGCGTTGGTTAAATCTAGCACAAAACCGACAACTAGCAACGTCGTGGTCAGGGCCTAGGCAAGGAATACAGTAAGAATGAAAGTCCTTATGAGGCATTTGCTTCCCACAAGAAATACAATTAACTTTTTCTGACATCAGTCTGCAGCAAGAAAAAAAGTTTCCCCAACGGGGTTCTTAGCTTTTAATGAAGACTTCGGATCTGAAATAACACTAAAATCTCAGGAGTCGGCAGACCGGCACTTGCGAACTGCTTATGCTTCAGGCACCGCACGGCAAGAAAGACTGAGAAAATGGCATCTGCTGCATCTTATACCCCGGGTGCACTGACATCAGGGAAGAGGCGGCAGCAACAGACACCGGACCTAGACTTTGGAATTCTGGCCGACTGAGGGTAGCCTGCCAGCAGGATAACCCAAGTGTAATAACTGCAACAGTGAAACAAAAAATCTTTCGATACTCCTTGCATCCATTTACCTATAACATCCCAATGTTTAAGGATCCGATTAGCTGCTTTACCAAACAGACTCAAGGTGAGCACTTACAATCTCATTTTTTCTAACTCATCAGAAAAATTCCAAGTACAGCTTGACATACCGGCTAATCACTGCTAGCAATTCTGCATTTCTAGAAACAGTATCATTCCTCTCAAAAGCACTTTTGAAGTTTGTTCTAACATCGGAGTTCTAACAGAGTAACCATGGAAACAATATCTTTAAAGATCTTTTGCTCAGCAGGCAATAATGCAAACTCATCTAAACTGTACATGCCTCAAAATAAACTTTCACAAAAAACAGTCAAACACTTTAAAAGCTACAGTACTGGATTGCTCCAGCTTCTTTCCCAGAGATTCTAGCCACTTGCCTAGTTAATCAGGAAGGACTCAGTAGGCAATGCCTCAAACAGGAGAGAAAGTACAGTTGTGTACACTTACCATAAATGTAGATGTGCGAGTGCATTCACTGTTGCAGTCATTACATTTGGGTTGAGTCCCAAAGCTATGGTTGGGGGGCTGGAGCTAAACAGCATTAGGAGCGGCTATGAAGACCTGCAGAACTGCAGTGGCAAAGCCTGCCCAGGATTTAGAGTAAAGAGGCAGATTGTAATGTTTTGTAAAGGTATGCACTGAACTCCAAGCAGCAGCCTCTGAAATGTCTTTGGTTGGTACTCTGAGAAAGGCTGCAGAATTGGCTGCAGCTCTGGTTGAATGTGGCCTAATGCCCTTAGGCACTGGTTTGCCATGCTGTGAGTAGCAGAAACGAATGCAGCGACCTATCCACTTCGAAATAGTATGCTTGGAGATGGCCTTTCCTTGAAATGCTGCAGCATATGCCACTAGTAACGGTTTTCTGAAAACAGTAGTTTTATCCAAGTAGAATCTAAGTTGTCTGTGTACGTCCAAAGAATGCATAATTTTCTCCCCCTTGTTCTGTGGATTTGGATAAAAAGTTGGCAAATGAATAGTTTGGTTAATGGTTACACTGGATATCACCTTAGGCATAAATGTAGGGTTTGTTCTCAGAGACCCTATCTGGATAAAAAATGATAAAGGGTTCCACAGCCATGAGAGCCTGTAGCTCTGAAACTAGTCTTACAGAAGTTATTGATAGGAGCAGAGCTGTTTTCCAAGATAAGAACTTTACCTCCTTTTGAGCCAGCTGCTACTGCAGATATAAAGTGAGTTTTTCCAAGACATAATTGAGGTCCCATGCAGGTATTGGCGTTCTCCTTGGAGGCCTTATGTTTTTGGCTCCTCTGAGGTACTGCCTTAAAGGATGAGAAAAGAGTGGTGGCTCTATTGTAATGAGCCGAAATGGCAAAGGCATGGATTTTAATTGATGAAAAAGATAGGCCTTTGTCCAGCATCTCAGTTAAGTATTGCAAAATCTGAGGAATATTTGGGACAGCTGTATCAGTTCCTTGAGCTTGGTTCCAAACAAAATCTCTTCCATTTCCCAGCATAAGATTTTCTAGTACTAGGCCTTCTGGCTTCTAAAATGACATCCATCACAGCTTTACTGAGAAGTGTGGTTTTTATGGCTACATTATCCACCATGCTGCCAGGTTTAGGGTCTTGAGTTGGCTGTGCAGAATCTGATTGTTTTGCTGGGACAGTAGAGGAGGTATTTGAGGTAAGGTCCAGGCTGGGCATTGGGACAAGTTCCTTAATCTCGGATACCAGTACTGCCATGGCCAGTCTGGGGCAATCAGAATCATTTTTGGTTTCTCCTGTTTGACCTTTAGGAGTACCTTGGGGAGGAGAGGCAGTGGAGGAAAGGCATATACTGATAGGTTTTGTCCAGCTGAAAGAAGGCGTCCACTTTCCAAGCTAGTCTGTGATAAGTCCTTGTGCAGAATCTTTTTAGTCTATTGTTGTGAGGGGAGGAAAATAGATCTATGTCCGGGCGTCCCCATTTCTTTGTTATCATGCTGAAGACTTGTGGATCCAGGTGCCACTTGTAAGGATCCATGAGATTTCTGCTTAGTTCATCTGCCAGAGTATTTTCCTTTCCTTGCAGGAATTGTGCATATGAACTTGGTAAGTCAATGCTGTGTCCCATAAAGCCATGGCTAGTCTGCAAAGGGGTTAAGAATGAGTAGCCCCCTGATTGTTTATGTACCACATAACCGTGGTGTTCTGACTATTAGTATTTGTCCCGGATGAAGTAGGTCCTTGAAGGCTGTCAGGGCATTTTGAACAGATAGCATCTCTTTTTGACTGAAATGTAGATGCGTATGGTTTGTGGACCAGGTGCCCTGAATGCCTCTTCCTGCCATGTGTACCCCCAGGCACAATCTGATGCATCTGTCATTGGGCTCTGCCTGGTTGGGGGGGTAGTGAGAATGGTTGTCCCTTGTTTTGGTGACAAGCCTTTGCCCACCAAACTCCTGCTGCAGGCAGGGAATGAGAGTAAGCATCGTTTCCAGGCTGTGGCAATGTGTCCACACACTTTTTAGGTACCACTGAATTTTCCTCATATGCAGTCTTGCATATGGAATTAGTAAGATGCAGGATGCCCTGAAGCCCAAAGCCTGCAGAATTTTTCTTGCAGATAACTGGGCCTTTGTTGCCATTTCCTTGAAATAGGTAGTCAGTTGCATTTGTCTGGAGTGAGAAGCCATCTGGGCA
Source organism: Protopterus annectens (assembly GCF_019279795.1). Taxonomy (NCBI): domain Eukaryota; kingdom Metazoa; phylum Chordata; order Ceratodontiformes; family Protopteridae; genus Protopterus; species Protopterus annectens. Next base: position 247,294,138 of record NC_056750.1, read on the forward strand.
GTTGTATTTAAGCTTGCACCCAGGAATATTATCTCTTGAGAGGGTACTAGTTTCAATTTCTTTTTGTTGACCGTGTACCCTAGGCATGTTAAGTCTTTTCACAAATGTCAGATGCTGTAGTAGAAAAAGTTATGTACCTACCATAACGTTCCATGTTGGTTGTCATCTTTACTTCTTTCTTGCTTGTTGGGATTGGAGCCAATCCTCGGCTCAGACTCTGACATCTTCTATAGCTCGAGACTATCCCATGATGCCCAGCACTAGCTACCCAGATCTAGTTTGAAATAGCTAACCCCAGCCATAGCTATGGAATGAAACCCCTCCAAACAGAGGGTTAAACCTACCTGTTATAATCTCCAAGTCAGTAGAGGAAACAAACCAGCTAACACTCAGCCAGTGAAACCTGAACTTCTCTCGGTCCAATAGGACAGGGGGATGGAGGGGCGCACAAGAAAGAAAGCGAGATGAAGACAACTAACATGGAACGTTATGGTAAGTACATAACTTCTGTCAAGTTGTCTAGCTCGCCTTCGTTTCTTGCTTGTTGGGACAGCATCCCTAGCACCTACGATCCTGGGCGGCTTATTGGAACAGACTCTTCAGAACAGTGGAACCAAAGTTAGCTCTACTCCTGGAGACCATGTCTAACTTGTAATGAGAAATAAAGGTATGAGGAGTTGCCCACGTGACAGCGGCACAGATAAGAGTCCATGGGCAACCTAGACTGGAAGGCTATAGGCGTGTCCAAAGCCCTAGTAGAATGACCTTTCGGTTTGGTAGACAACTCTGTTTTAGTTGACAGATGAAGGTAATATGAGACAACCACCTGGACAGGGTCACTTTGGAAATTGGAAGACCCTGTTTGCCCCTAGCATAGAGAAGGAAAAGTTGGTCCGACTTTCTTATATCCTTCGTTCTATGCAGGTAAAAACGCAATTGTCTATGAACATCCAAAAGGTGTCATTTGTATTCTGCCTTGTTGGTGTGGTTAGGGAAAAACACAGGTCTATAGTTTGGTTTAGATTTTCTGAGCAGACCTTCGGAAGGAAGGAGGGATTAGTTCTCAGAGCTACCCTGTCCTTATGAAAAACTAAGTACGGAGGACGAACACTTAGTGCCTGAAGTTCCGAGACCCATCTGGCTGAGGTAATAGCTACCAGAAAGTTTTCCAAGATAGAAACTTAATGGAGCAGGATGCTGCTGGTTTAAAAGGGGGCATAATCAAGGTTAGTGCCAAATTAAGGTCCCAAGGAGGAGGGGGATCTCTCTCACTGGGGGCCTAAGGAGAGTAGTCCCTCTGAGGAAGGCCTTACACAGCTTAGGAGACAATGTTTACATTAGAAAACCCAACATGAAAGTTACAGATGGCCGCTAGTTGAACCCTGACTGTGGCAGAAGCGGACCCAGAATGAAAAAGCTCCGTTAGGAACTCCAAGATTTCGTGAACTGGGGCTGAAAAGGGATCTATGTTCCTAGCCTCTGCCCAACAAGAGAAACGTTTCCATTTGCTAGCATAAGTCTTCCTAGTAGCGGATTTATGAGGAGAGACAAACTCACGCACAGCCGGGGAAATGCTGGGAAGCCTGGCTGGAATTGGATCAACCAAGCTGTGAGCTGGAGTGTTTGGAGGGATTGATGCAGCTCTCCTGATTGGATCCTATTCCAGACCTGCTGATTCATCAGAGTCCAGGGCTGCTCGAGGAGGTAACGGTGCAGGAAAGGAAACCATATCTGTAGAGGCCAGTAGGGGGCAAGGAGGATCATTTTGCAACCCAACAGAATAGCTTTCTGTATGAGTTTGGGTACAAGAGGGAACGACGGGAAGGCATAAAGAAGTCCCTGAGGCCAATCGTGGACTAGAGAGTCTCTGGGAAGGTGACCAGGAAGCGGTAAAAGGGAGAAGTAGTTGCTGCATTTGCTGTCGAAGGGGGTGGCAAACAGATCGCAGCAAGGCTGTCCATTTGCGGAAGATCAGATCCGCAACTACCCGATTCAGAGACCACTCGTGAGGCATGAGAATAGCTCTGCTGAGCCTATCCACTATGACGCTGACTTCCCAGGGATGTGCGTCACAATCAGAAATCATTTGGAGGAAATCGCCCACTGCCAGAGTCTGAGTGCTTCTCGACATAGGGGTAGGACCTGGTTCCATCCTGCTTGATGTACCACACTACTGACATGTCAGTTTGAATTGCAATGGTCCCGGAGGGGAGAGAGTCCTGAAGGACTTGCAACGCTAAGAGCACGTCTCATCTCAAAGACATTTATGTGCAGATGGTACTCGTGAGGTTGCCTTGGACTGTCCTGCCCTGATAATGCCCCCCCAACCCCATCAGTGAGGCATCTGTGGAGGCTGGATGAATGGTCTGCCCCGAGACTAGTGGGGAGACCATCCACCATGAAAGGTGCCTTTTGCATGATTTTGTAATCATGATCATGTGCGACATGGGGAGCTGTTGAAAGGACCAGTGTGTGAAGAGAAGCCACTGAAGGATTCTCATGTGAAAATGGGCCTGAGGTATCAGAAGAATTGCCGCTGCCATAGAACCCAGAGTTTGAAGAACGAACCTGACTTATGCCCTTTTGCATTGAATGAGGATATGAACTTGCTGCCGAATTGTGGCCACCCTGCCTGGCGGTAGTCTTGCGGACATACTTGTATCTAAATCTGCTCCTATATAGGTAATACATTGACAGGGCAATAAGGTCGATTTTTCAAAATTCATAGTAATGCCTAGCTGGGCACAAATTGTGATTGTATAAGTCCCTGGCTTGAAGGAGTTGATGCCTGGTAGTAGCAGTAAGGAGCCAGTCTATATATGGAAACACCTGGAATCCTTGATGCCTCAGGTGAGCCGTGACTACTGCCATGCATTTGGTGAACACCCTGGGGGCTGTGGTGAGACCAAAGGGCAGAGCTCTGAACTGGTAATGACTGGCTCCCAGCTGGAAGCGAAGGAATCGCCTGGAGTGCCTGTCCATTTTGAGGCGATAGTACGCATCCTGAAGATTTATTCAGCACATCCAATTGTCCTGACCCAAAAAGGGTAGAATGGACTGTAGCGTGACCATCCAAAACCTTGTTCTTCGAACAGACTTGTTTAGTCTGCTGAGATCCAATATTGGTCTCCAGTCCCCTGTCTTTTTTGGTACCAAAAAGAATCTAGAGTAAGTTCCGGATCAGTGTTTGTCTGCCAGGACTTCCTGGATGACTTTCTAGCAGTCTTGAAACTTCTATGACCGCTTGGGCCCTCAGATTGGGTGGAACATCTGGAAGAGATTTTTTCTTGACAGTAAGGGGGTTTGAAAGAAGGGAATTATGTAGCCTCCGGATATGATAGAGTGTACCCATTTGTCTCGCGTTAGGTTTTGCCAGGCTTTTGGGTACAGTGAAAGTCTTCCCTCGACTGCCTCCATAGGCGGGCAGCCGGGCAACCCTTCAGGGATGCTGGAAGGTCTTGTCAGAGGAGGATTCTCTGCTGCCCTGGTTCTGCGGACCCCCTCTGCCCAGAGGGTGGCGTCTGTTTCCACCTCTGCCCCTGGAAGAAATAGTGTGTGTCAGGCAAGGCTCCCTGGGATTTCCGAAACCACATTTTACCACTCCTGACCCTTGGGATATGGTCTGGAAGGAGTGGAAAAACGGACTCCCACATCAGAGAGAGTCTTGCCTTCCTGTTCACACCTAGTCAGTGTGTCTTTCACCTGTGGTCCAAAAAGAAAGGAACAGTCAAAGGGAGTGTTGGTGAATGACTCTCTAAAGGGTTCCGCAAAATTACACAGCCGCATCCATGTGCGTCTCCTGACAGCCACACCTGTACCTGCGAGACTACTCACATCAGCTGCATAGGAAATGAGCCTCATGGAGGAGTTAACTACCGAATTAAGGGTCACCAGCTGAGAAGCCACTTTAGCTTGAGCCCCTTCAGCTGATGGATCCTGGAGGGAATCTCAGAGCTCTTTCAGGAGATCCCTCTGAAGCCTGGTAAAATGACATAATTCAGCGACCTCATGGAAAAGGTCGCTGAAGCAAACATTCGCTTCCCGTATCTATCCATAGTCCTAGACTCCTTGTTAGGAGGATGGACAGAGGAAGAAGTTTCAGCTAACTCCTTTTTAGTGGCTGCTGCTACCACCATGGCATCTACAGGAACACCCTTAGTAAGGAACGATTTATCAGGGGGTGCAGTGATAAACTTGCTGGGTCTCCTCTGGGTTGGTTCCACTATCAGGGACTGACCAAGCCCTTCGAGCCACCACTGACAGTGGATCGAAATTAAGAGTCACCCAGGAGGTGGAAGGTCAGGAACCGAACACGTCCAGGAATACAGATTCGTCCTCGGTAGGGGTGCTAGGGCATTCCAGTTCCCCCTCTGCTTAAGCATTTCTAGGATGTCCGAAAAGGAAACCTCTTCAGAGGGGGATCTCTGGGACCCTTCTGATTCATCCAAATCCGTATCTGAAATGACGGACTCGGGGGAGTAAATGCGCTTCCTCTTGCACTTCCTCTTCCTAGGGGGCTCCTTTGAATGATCAGGGGAGGCCTCGGATGAAGAGGAAACACCCAATGGGTGCTCTGGAGCGCCGGTTCCCCACGCTTGGGGTCTGGAGGAGGGGCAGAGGTTGACGCAGGCACTACAGGGGACAGAGCCAGTGGGGTTGAAAGTGGAAATGACTCAGAGGCCAGTACACTCCTCATGACACCGAAGGCGTCCCTGCCACGATGCAGAGAAGGCTCCGGTTCCGAGGAAACTGGAATCATCCTCCACACCGAGGGAGGCTGCTCCGAGGCAGATGTAGGAGCAGAGCTCACCTGCGCAGACGCTCAGAGGGAGAACGGGGTCGGACAAGGGCCCAATGCCACTCGCCCCCTCGGAGCCGACGAGGGAGTCTCGGCGCCCAGATCCCTCGGAGCAGACAGAACCAGAGGAGAAATAGTTATCGGTGCAGATTGTTCCACGATTCGAACCCCAACAAACTCTGGCTCAGAGCTCAATGGAGTCAGAGTAACATAGATAGCTGCAGATGGAGCAGACACCTATTGAGGAGGGCTGGACAACATTTTGGCCAGTGCCTGCGACTTCAACCTGACCACTCTCCATGTCGTGATCAGAGAGCCTAGAGGACCGAGAAGAGTGGGAGGATCTGACTGTGGTCACTCTGCAACAGGGGAGACAGAGCCGAATGTATAGACTCTAGAGAAGGGGACCTCTGCCTCTTGTGGGTCCACGACAACGCCGAAGGTACTGGTGGAGCCGACGGGGAGGCAGTCTCCTCGGTTCCAGCAGTAACTGAAGTAGTAGGTAAGGCTTGGGGCAAATGAATGCTCAGAGTTTGGTCGGTTTAGGAGATTTCACAGGCTGAGCCTTGGCCGGTGAATCCTGGGACTTAAGACCCCTCAAAATAAGCTTATTTTTGCACTCCTGCAGAACTCTTGGGCTGAATGCATGGCATACAGAACAAGAGTCCTGCAGGTACACTGCGCCTAAGCAAGAGACGCAAGAAGTGTGTCCATCTGTCAGACATTTTCTGACAGCATGAGTCACACTTCATGAATCCAGACACCTTGGAATCTTTAGACATATCCCAACTAGAAAACACTACACCTAAACTGAATTGTTTTTGGCCAGAAGACAAAACAGCAAAAAACTAAATCAGACACTAACCACAAAAAAACAAACCGTATACTACAGCTAAGATATATATATATTTTTTTAAACTAGGAAGCCTCCAACTTAAACAGCTACCTAAGAAACAAAGAAAAAGCTTAAACTAAAACGCTACTACAAAAGGGATAAAGGGATGGGGAGAACTCTAATTTAAACGAGTTCTAAGGGGAAACTACAAATACACTAAACTACAACAAAACTTGTTTGTTTAAAATACAGTCGCTACCAGAAAAAACCCTACTCTGACAGAAGTTCCATAAAACTTATACAAGCCTGAGCCAGTAACAACGAACCTCGCAGCTGAAGCGGCAAACGAGATCTGGGTGGCTAGCGCTAGGCATCATGGGATAAGGGGTAGCCTCGAGCCAGTAAACTGCTCTCGAGCTATAGATGGCAGAGTGGGAGCAGAGGATCGCCTCCGATCCCAACAAGAAACGAAGGCGAGAGACAACTTAACATTGTCCTTTCTCTCTGCTTGTATGAGGCAATCGTCCAAGTAAGGATATATATGCATTCCTCTTTGTCTGCAGTAAGCAATTACTGGTGCCAGACACTTGGTGAAAACCCTGGGCACAGTAGATAAGCCAAAGGGCAGTGCAGAGAATTGGTAATGCTGCCAGCCAGCCTTGCATCTGAGATATCTTCGGCATGATTGTCTGATTGGGATATGCAGGTATGCCTCTTTTAGGTCTAAACTCACGAGCCAAGCCTTGCTGCCCAGCAAGGGCAGAAGCTGCTGCAAGATCAACATCTTGAATTTTGGTATATCCAGGAAAGTGTTTAGAATAGATAGGTCCAGTATTGGTCTCCATGCTTTGTCCTTTCTGGGTACCAAGAACAGTAGAGTAAAATCCTTGTCCCTTCTCTTGCTGTGGCACAATAGCCCTCATGCCCATGAGAGCTGCGACTTGTTTTTGAGCCTCTGCCCATTGATTTTTTGGCAGGTTTAGCCAACAGTTTGCCCTTGGCATGATATGGAAGTGAAACTTGTAGCTTTGTGACACTGTCTAGAACCCATTTGTCCTGGGTTACAATGTGCCAATTTTGAGAAAAAACTGCTAGTTTTCCTCCCAGGGGTGCTGCCAGAAGATAAGTGCTTGGTGCAGGCAGGGGGAAGTCATTGAGACTGTTTCCTGTACGGTTGTGATTTGTTTTCTCCACCTTTGGAGGTAGAAGCACCCCATTGCTTAGACCTGTAGGAGCCTTGCGGCTGTGATCTGCCTCTAGGGCATCTGGATCTGCCCCTTTGAGGTCTGAGACTGGAAAAAAAACAATTCTTTGTAGGCCAGTGTCTGCTAAATCTAGGTGACTGTACCTGTAAGAAATCCTTGACCGTTTGCATAGATTTAGCTTTGTCCTCCATTTTCTTTAACACCTCTTCTGCCTTGACACCAAACAAGGTATCTTGTTGTAATGGAGCATCTAATAATTTTGCTTTAACATGATCAAGCAGATTTTGTTACTTTAACCAAGCATGCCTCCTAATGACAGAACCCGTAACAGCTGCCCTGCAGGAGGCCTCCAGAGAATCAAAACCACATTGCAAAGTATGCTTTCCAACTTGTTCAGCTGCATGCAATAAATCCTGCAATTCTTCGTTTTCTTCACATTCAGAATTTACCATCATTTTCTATTTAAGCAGTGTCATGATATATTGCTGATATTTGAGCATATGAAACTGGCAATTTAAGGCCCTTATAGCCAAGGTAGCAGATGTGTTAATCTTTTTTTTCCCCATCTATCCAGTGCCCTAGAACCCCTGTCAGAGGGGGTAGGGTTTTTTGCAGAGGAAGCCTTGACCCCTTTGGGACCCTGAGAAATAGTTTCTGGGTCTGCAGTAGGGTTTTTGAAAAGGAATTTATGAGAGTCAGGGACCCTGTAGTATCTGTCCGGCTTAACAGCAGCTGGAGGAAAGGAGTCAGGGGTCAGACTGGACTCTGAAAATACAGCTACTATGTCTAACAGGTGGAATAGCTAGAGGCCTGTGTTAAGGTAGTAAAAGGAAGTCTGAGCCTCCTCTTAGATTCTGAAAAATCTTGGCTCTCCCAGTGGAAGTGCTCCCTCATGGAATGTCAGGTTTCCCTAAAAGAGTAGTCCTCAGGAGAAGCTGAAGAATTTGATTCTTCAGCATCAGAGCCCTCATGGGGCGAAGACAATATTCCTGATCAGAAGAGGAATCAGAAGAAATGGACACCTGATCTGAAGATTCATAGTTTGTCTCTTGCCTAGGCCTCTTATCAGGAGGGGATGGGAACTCCTGATCAAGGTGATTAAGTCTTCGGCCATTTTGAGCATCGGTTTTTTGGGCATGGAGGATTGTCCATGTGGCTGGTGAACTTGTTTCTTTGCCTTTAAAGGTGTTTTAGTCTTTGCCTTTGAAGTCTGTTTATATAATTGTTTAGGTCTGAATACACCCTCAGAAGCAGATGCCTGCTCAGTGGCTCCGGACCCATCTGAGGGAATATGAGGCTCCATTACCTCGAGTTTCCAGCGGCCTGGCAGACTCCACATGGGAGTTGGTAGCAGCCTGCGACTCTAAAGTAGCAGGTGTCAGGGGCTGTGAAAGCGCCTCACTGAGAACCGGCGACTTGCTTAGGAGAAGCTTCATCAGTTTTGGACCTCGGTTGCTTGTCTTTCTTTGCGTTTGTGAACTCAGTCGGATGGCTGACATTGTACAATTAAAATAGCTTAATGCAAAATCATACCAACGCTTAGTGTGTTGGTTAAAACTAGCACAAAACCGACAACTAGAAATGTCGTGGTCAGGGCCTAGGCAAGGAATATAGTAAGAGTAAAGTCCTTATGAGGTATTTGATTCCCACAAGAAATACAATTAACCTTTTCTGACATCAGTTTGGAGCAAGAAAAGTTTCCCCAACGGGGTACTTACCGTTTAATGAAGACTTCGGATCTGAAACTCGAACACGAAAATCTCAGGAGTTGGCCGATCGGCACTTGCGAACTGCTTCGGGCACCGTGCGGCAAGAAAGACTGAAGAAAATGGTGTCTGCTACATCTTTTATACCCCCCCGACGACATGACGTCAGGGAAGAGGCGACAGCAACAGATGCAGGACCAAAGACTTTGAAATTTAGGCCGACTGAGGGCAACCTGCCAGCAGGATAACCCAAATGTAATGACTGCAACACAGTGAAACACTAAGAACATCTACAAACTGTCTAGAAGAGATCTCAATGCTGGGATCAAAGGGAAGAAGAAATGTCCGTTTCGGTCCCTGTAACCATTCAAAGGAAACCAACTTAAATGACAAAAACCCAGGATCCTTAGCAGACTGGCCAGAGGTAAAGTGCCAGCTTTACTATAAATTCAGGTATGCACCTGTAACCAACTGCCTGAGCCCTGGATCTATCTATAGCCACCATCTCAGGTGGGAAACTTGGCAGACTGCTGCACCACCATATGAGGGGTGATAAAGGATAATGAGGGAAATGTACTCACCGAGGAGAATGTGTTGAACACATGGAAGGAGTACTTTGAGGGGCTGATGAAGAGAAAGAGAGAAGGCTGGATGATGTGGGGATAGTGAATCAGGAAGTGCAATGGATTAGCAAGGCAGAAGTAAGGATAGCTATGAAGAGGATGAAGAATGGAAAGGCTGTTGGTCTAGATGACATACCTGTGGAAGCTTGGAGGCGTTTAGGAGAAATGGCAGTGGAATTTTTAACCAGATTGTTTAATGAAATCTTGGAAAGTGAGAGGATGCCTGAGGAGTGGAGAAAGTGTTTTGGTACAGATTTTAAAGAATAAGGGTGATGTGCAGAGCTGTAGTAACTACAGAGAGATGAAACTGATCAGTCACAGCATGAAATATGGGAAAGTAGTGGAAGCAAGGTTAAGGGAGGTGATTATTAGTGATCAGCAGTATGGTTTCATGCCAGGAAAGAGCACTACAGATGCTATGTTTGCTCTGAAGTGTTTAAGTACAGAGAAGGTCAGAAGGAGTTGCATTGTGTCTTTGTGGACTTGGAGAAAGCATATGACAGGGTGCCTAGAGAGGAGTTGCAGTATTGTATGAGGAAGTCGGGAGTGGCAGAGAAGTATGCACGAGTGGTACAGTATATGTACAAGAGTAGTGTGACAGCAGTGAGATCTGCAGTGGGAGTGACAGATGCATTTAAGGTGGAGGTGGGATTACATCAAGGATCAGCTCTGAGCCCTTTCTTACTTGCACTGGTGATGGACAAGTTGACAGACGGGATCAGACAGGAATCCCCGTGGACTATGACGTTTGCAGATAACATTGTGACATGTGAGAGTAGGGAAGAGGATGAGACGACCCTGGAGAGGTGGAGATATGCTCTAGAGAGGAGAGGAATGAAGGTCAGACAGACTAAGACAGAATATGTATGTGTGTGAATGAAACAGAGGCTAGAGGAATGGTGGGGATACAAGGAGTAGACCTGGCGAAGGTGGACGAGTTTAAATACTTGGGATCAACAGTTCAGAGTAATGGTGAGTGTGGAAGAGAGGTGAGGGAGAGTACAGGCAGGGGAGGTGGGTGGAGAAGAGTGTCAGGAGTGATTTGTGACGGACGAGTACCAGTAAGAGTTAAAGGGAAGGTCTAACAAAAGGGTAGTGAGACCAGCTATGTTACATGGGTTGGAGACAGTGGCAATGACAAAAAGGTAGGAGTCAGAGCTGGATGTGGCAGAGTTAAAGATGTTAAGATTTGCTCTGGGTGTGACAAGGGTAGACAGGATTAGGAATAAGTATATTAGAGGGTCAGCCCAGGTTGGACAGTTTGGAGAAAAAGCCAGAGAGGTGAGATTGCGTTGGTTTGGACATGTGCTGAGGAGGGATGCTGGATATATTGAGAAAAGGATGCTAAGGATGAAGCTGCAAGGTAAAAGAGGAAGGCCTAAGATAAGGTTTATGGATGTTGTTAGAGAGGTCATGCAGATGGTTTGGTGTGAGAGAGCAAGATGCAGAGGACAGGAAGAAATGGAAACCAGGTGATCCACTGTGGCAACCCCTAACCGGGAAAAGCCGAAAGAAGAAGAAGTCAGCTTGTAGATGCCACCTTGCTGTCTTTATGTATGCAACTTAAGAATTTCAAAAATAAGAAACTGTGACAAGTATACTCATTTCAGCAGTACAAGAAGTCTCCAGTAATGATGAGTATGCTCTTACAGGATACACAGGAACTCTTTGTAGGAAGCAATGAGTTAATGACCAACTTGCTAGGGTTGTCTACTGCTTTGAATTTCTACATCCACAAAAACAAAAGGAGAGGGTTCAAAAACTCTGGATCTGAATGAGGGTTTTGATTCTGTGCAAACGGTCATGAAATGGTGGTTTCTTAAATGTCATACCTTACTGGCAGATACAAATGGAATAATGCTTGGACTGCTCTAAAAAGCAGTAGAGAGTGAAGTACAAATCCACCATGGAGGGATTATCCATGTATGTTACAAGGTTGCCACCTATGGAAAATCTGACTCCTTGGAAGACCACTCTCCAACCTCATTAAGAGATGCAGGATATCTAGAACAGACTCCAGGTATTGAAAGATATAACCCTCAATTTTTCTACTCCAGGTCAGTGAAATGATTACACCCAGCGAGATTCAGAACTTCCTCGCTAGAGGAAAAAAAAGTTAAGATGTATTCCAAGACTGACAATTTTAAAACATACTTTCTTCACTTTTCATCTAGCTGGTCTACCTGTGCAAGTTGCAGCAGTGATGGAGTGGACAGCCAGTACCTGTTCTGTACCGGGGTGGAAACTGTAGTCAAACATCCGTTTAAGTAAAAATGAATTCCAGCAAAATTCGGCACCATCAGGCAAAGAATGAAGATAACCCTTCTGAGATTCCACAGCACTGCATCTCTAGGTGCAGACATGGGTATTAAGTGTCTTTCACTGCTTTTCTTCAGATAAGTAGAGACCAACTCTAGCTGAAACATCTGCATATTTGGTTACTGCCCTAGAAATGGTACTAAACTGTAGCAGGACTGCACTTATTTGTCTGAACACTGACTCACATAAGCAAGTGACTGATCAGACAGGAAACATGGAGCATGGCAAGTCTGTTGAAGCTCCCTCAAACACTGAGTTGACATTATGAACCTAGACACAGACTTGCACTTCTGGAAGGAAAAACTAGCGTGCACATTTTCCACTTTACTAGAAGAAATCTCAACCACTACGCTGCTCCTACTTTTGGATAAGACTTCACTTTCTTGTGTTAAGACATGCTTGAAACCTGCAGTCACTTAAGTCTTAATTTTACAAAGTTCTGATGGGTTGAGCAGAAACTGCTGATGAGAAAATATTCCACTATGTATTTTGGATTTGTTCTCTATGGAACAAAACAAATGTAGCACTGTGCCTCTTCTTGGCAAACCTTTAAGTGGTGCAGTGACTTGCACGGTCATAAGGTACCTGGGTAGAAAAAAATACATATATTGCAATACTGTTTTACAGCCACAGAAACCAATTTTTCACAGTACGTGTTGCAGAACAAACAAAATTAAACTAATTTAGTAACAGCTAACTGCAAAGAACATGCAGTGAACCTCTCAAATGTATTTGTTGAAATAATCCATTTCATCCAGAAACCACAAATGTTGCAAAGGCCAAAATAAATAAAAACACCATTGGTGGTTCAAAGACAACTATTTGCTTCCAAATATGTGCTGTTTATACCATGTACTGTACCAGGTTTAACCTTTCTAAACTTAAAAGGTGATTTCTGCACCTGAGCAGTGAAACATTCATTAACAGCTTATTCTCAAAAACAATGTTTTTCAGCAACTACTAATTTAGTATATCCAGTCTAACAGTACATAAAACATTGATTTAACTTGTCACCATCGCTAGTAATTCCCATCTGCAAAACTTGGATATAGAAAAACGGACTCCTTATGTTTCAGCTACTTACATTACTGTCAATGTGCGTTAAAATGGCTTCAATAGTTTTGTGTTGCTTGATCAAGTCTATTGCCCGCTTTGGTCCTATTCCGCCGATTGTTTCACAGTAATCGGACCCCAACAATATGCAGAGATCTACAAACTAAAAAAACAAGAAAATGTCATTAAGGGGATTCTAGCTTGTTAGACAATAAACCATGCCCATATTCTGCATATGCCATAGGAAGAAAACAAACCAAAAACTGAACAAAAAAAAAAACGAAACAAGTGGTACATTCAATGCACAACTCTTCCAAACTGGTTCTCAAACAGCCAGTTTGGATTAATGTGAAATCTCACCATAACCATAGATCCCCAAGGAGCAGATTCTTTCAGCAGCAGAATTGTAACAGTTGAGATTCAACTTGCTGCTACCAGCATTCTGTACAAGATTAAACACTTGCTCTGTGTAGCTCATTCTTAGGGCATACAAACTGCATTCTCTATGTAAAAGCAGTGGCATCTAGACCCATCTCCAGTGTGTAAGAAAAGTACAGTTGTGTACACTTACCATAAATGTAGAAGTTAGAGTGTATTCACTGTTGCAGTCACACTTGGGTTATCTGCCTGCAGGTAGCCCTCAGTCAGCCCGGATACCAGAATCTTGGGATTTCTGCATTGGATCCTGTTGCTTCTTCCATGACGTCAGGCAGCAGACACCATTACATCAGTTTTCTTGCCCCAAATGTCAAGAGCCCCTAAACAGGAAGCTAGTACATGGCGGGGAACACCACCAGTAAAAAGTAAATACCAATGCCGATAGGAATGGCCATAGAGAGGAGAGTTAGAAAGAGAAAACCAGGGGGCTGCAGGGAGGGAAAACAGGTCTACAACAGTTAATACACTAACATCTACATTTATGGTAAGTGTACACAACTGTACTATGTTCTTAGTGTTTCACTGTTGCAGTCGTCACACTTGGGTTGATTCCCAAAGCTGAGGAAGGGTGGAAGCAATCAAGTGCTGGGGCTGGCTAGTAGGCCTTTCAAGACTGCTGTAGCAAATCCAGCTCTGGATTTAGAAAAAAATTAAGTTGTAACGCTTGGCGAAGATGTGTACAGAACTCAAGAATGTCCCTGGTAGGGACTCCCCTGAGAAATGATGTAGAAGTAGCCCTAGTGGAATGTGGTCTGATCCTGTGGGGTAGGTTTTCCATGGTGCTTGTATCAGAAATGGATGCAGTGTGCTATCCATTTGGAGATAGTTTGCTTTGAAATGGCCTTGCCCTTTGCCCCTGTAGCAAAGCTGACTAGCAGCTGGTCAGAAAGGTCCTGTCCAGGTACAACCTGAGCTGTCTGTGCATGTCCAAGGAGTGCAGGATCATTTCTCCTTTATTCTGAGTGTTAGGGAAGAAGGTTGGCAAATGGATGGATTGGTTTTGAGTCACACTGGACACCTTAGCCGTAAAGTTCGGGTTAGTCCTGAGGGATACCCTGTCAGCATGGAAAATAATGAAGGGTTCCACAGCCATTAGTACCTCGGGTTAGTCCTGAGGGATACCCTGTCAGCATGGAAAATAATGAAGGGTTCCACAGCCATTAGTACCTGCAAGTCACTCTTCTTGCTTAAGTTATGGCTAAAAGCAAGGCTGTTTTCCGAGAGGAATTTTAACTCTTGCTGAAGCTGCAGGTTCAAAAGGGGGAAGAGTCAGCTTTTCCAGTACAAAGTTAAGGTCCCAGGCAAGGGTGGGTGCTCTCATATGGGGCCTCAAGTTGTTAGTCCCTCTCAAGAACTGTTTTGATAAGGGTGAGAAAATAGATGCGGTTTAGTGTTGTAATGAGCTGAGATGGCAGAGGTATGAATCTTAATGGAGGAAACTGATAGGCCACTGAAGTAGCTCTGCTAGGTAATCCAGGATTAGAGGTAAGGAGGACACTGCTGTGTCCTTCCCTCGAGACTGATTCCAAGAACAATATCTTTTCCACTTTTCAGCATAGGATTTCCTAGTACTAGGCCTTCTGGCTTCAAGAATGACATCCAGCACCTGTTTGCTGAGGGTTGCTGGCAGGGTATTCAAGGGATAAGCCAGGCTGCATGGTTTAGGGTTTGCAATTGTGGCTGCAGAATCTGTCCCTCCTGCTGAGACAGCAGAGTAGGAGTCTGGTGAAGGTGCCACTGTTGTCAGACTGTGCAAGAGTGGGTACCAGTGCTGGCATGGCCAGTCTGGGGCAATATGAATTGCCCTTGGCCTGTCCTGTTTTATCTTGAGTAGAAATTTTGAGAGGGGCAGAGGGCGAAGGCATAAATTGAGAGGTTTTCCCATTGAAAGAATATGGCATCCAGCTTTCAGGTCCTGCTATGGGGATTCCTGAAGCAGAATTTGCTCAACTGGCAGTTCTCGGGGAAGGCAAATAAGGTTCACCTCCGGTTTCCCCCACCTCTGGATCAGAAGGTTGAATGTGTTCGGCTCCAATTTCCACTTGTGTAGGTCTAGGAGATTTTTGCTCAAGTCATCTGCCAGTGAATTTTGTTTGCCTGGCAGGAATTGAGCTTGTAGATTCACTTGGTTGCACAAGGCTGTGTTCCACAAGGCCATGGCTAACCTGCAGAGTGGGTAAGAATGGGTTCCCCCGCCTGTTTATGTACTACATAACTGTGTTGTCTGCTTTTATAAGCAGTTGTCCTGGAAGGATTAGGTATTTGAAGGCAGTCGAAGCATTCTGTACAGCTAGCATCTCTTTTTGATTGATGTGCAGGAGAATCTGGGCTGGGCTCCAGTGACCTTTATTTGCCTGTCATGTGAGCCCCCCCCCAAGCAGAGTCTGATGCATCTGTCAGGATTTGGGCGGCGAGGGGTTGAGTGAAAAGCAGTTCATTGCTGTGGTTGCATGCTTCTGCCCAAAGGAACTCTGTCCTTAGACCAGGTATGACTGGAATGACTGTTTCCAGGTCCTGATAATGCTGGCACCAAAGACTTAAGTACCATTGAAGTTTCCTCATGCAGTCATGCATATGGGATTAGCAGGATACACAAGGCCATGAACCCTAGGGGTTGCAGTATTTTTTTTTTTGCAGACAGCTGGGTTCTGGTGGCCATTTGTTTGAAGTAGTTTGTCAGACAGATTTGTTTTTCTGAAGTGAGACATGCCATCTGGGAAGTTGAGTCCAAGCTTGCTCCCAGGAATACAATCTTGACTGGGCACCAGTTATGATTTATTTTCGTTGATTGTGTAGCCCAATGAAGTGAGAAGGCTTTTTACAAATGCCAGGTGCTGAAGCAGCAATTCCTGTTTGCCTGAACCAGGCAGTAGTCAAAGTATGGGAAAATTTGGATATTTCTCTGCCTGCAGTATGCAATGGCTGGAGCCAGGCACTTTGTGAATACTCTAGGTGCAGTAGATAAGCCAAAGGGAAGTGCAAAGAACTGATGGTGCATAGAGCCTGCCCTGAAGTGTAGATATTTTCTGCACGACTTCCTTATGGGGATGTGCATACAAGCTTCTTTTACATTTAGGAGTGACTAACAAGGCATCCTTGGCTAGCATAGGGAGAAGCTGTTGCAGTGTAAGCATCTTGAATTTTGGGACCACCAGAAAGGGGTTGAGCGTTGATAGATCCAGGATTGGGCAGCAAGAGCCCTCTTTTCTGGGTACCAGGCAAAGTCTGGAGTAGAAGCACTGCCCCTTTGTTGTACTGGAACAGGTTGAATAGCTCTGATACAGAGCAGGGAAAGTACTTGCTTTTGAGCCTCTGCCCACTGGTTTGGGGGAAGGTCTGGAAACCCGCTTGGGGTTGGCAGTGTATGGAAGTAGAATCTGTACTCCTGGAATACAATGTTTAGGACCCATCTATCCAGAGTAATAGACATCCAGTTTTTTTTGCATGGAGGGCAAGCTTTCCTCCTAGAGGCACAAGTAATTGGGCAGGGCTGGGAAGGAAAAATAGAAGTTATGTTCTTACCATAACGTTCCATGTTAGTTGTCTTCTTCTCGCCTTCTTTCTTGCTGGATGGGTTCGTAGCCGACCTCGGCTCCGACTCGGCCACTCGGCCCAGCTAATAATACAACCAGGAAAAAACTGGAAAGGAGTCCACCTCTATAAACAAAGGGAAGGAGAAAAGGTGACCTAAGCCTGATGTAGGAAAAAATGCACAGTAGAGCATATACCTATCGCAAAGAGGTGGTAGAAAGAGAGGTCACAATCAAACTCCTCTAGGTCTGTCCAGGCCAGGGGGAAGGAGGTGGGGACGAAGAAAGAAGGAGAAGAAGACAACTAACATGGAACGTTATGGTAAGAACATAACTTCTATATGTTAAGTTGGCTATCTCGCCTTCATTCTTGCTGGATGGGACCGCGTCCCTAGCACCTTGTCCCGGGTGGCCTAACAGAACAGACTCTTCAGCACAGTGGAACCAAAATTAGCTCTATGCCTAGAAGCTAAATTCAACTTATAATGTGAAATGAAAGTGTGAGGAGTAGCCCAAGTAGCTGCTGCACAAATGGTGTCTATAGGCAGTCTGTCTTGGAAGGCTATGGAAGTAGCCAAAGCTCTGGTGGAATGAGCTTTAGGTTTGTTAGGTAGCTTTTGGTGTCTTATTTCATAGACAATGGAAATTAGAGATGTTAGCCATCTAGATAGTGATACCTTAGAAACAGAAAGTCCCTTTCTGCCTTCTGCATAAGAGACGAACAGCTGGTCAGATTTTCTGAATTGTTTGGTTCTATCCAAATAGTACCTTAACTGACGATGAACATCTAGCCAATGCAATTTTTGTTCAGACCTATTAGAATATTCTGGAAAAAACACAGGGAGGTCAATGCTTTGATTTAGGTTAGACGCCGAGGCTATTTTAGGTAAAAAGGACGGGTTGGTTCGTAAGGATACCCTGTCCTTATGGAACAACAGATAAGGAGGTAGACAGCTGAGTGCATGAAGTTTTGAAACTCTTCTAGCTGAAGTAATAGCTACCAGAAAGAGTCTTCCATGATAGCAATTTTAAAGAACAGGAAGCTGCAGGTTCGAAAGGGGGGAGAATCAAGGAACTGAGAACTAAATTTAGGTCCCAAGGAGGAGGAGGATTTCTTATAGGAGGTCTGAGTAGAAAAACTCCCTTCAAAAAGGCTTTGCAAAGCTTGTGGGACATTATGGCAGACTCTGAGACGCCCAGATGAAAGTTAGAAATAGCTGCCAATTGAACTTTAAGAGTAGAAGGAGATGAACCTGCATGGAAGAGTTCAGCTAGAAAATCAAGGACTATTTGGATGGAAGCCGTGAAAGGATCTATGTCCCTTCCTTGAGCCCAATAGGCGAAACGTTTCCACTTACTCAGATAAATCTTTCGAGTGGAAGATTTATGGGAAGCTATCAAAATATCTCGAACAGCGTGAGATATTTGAGGAAGCCTGGCTAAGGTTGGAATTGGAGGAACCAAGCAGTGAGGTTCAGAGAGGGGAGGGAGCGATGAAACTGACCCGACTGATGGATCAAAAGATCTGGAACTAGGTCCAGATGCCAAGGTTGCTCCAACAGAAATTGATGTAGAAAGGGGAACCAAATCTGTCGAGGCCAGTAAGGAGCAATGAGGATCAAGGAGGCCTTCTGAGCGATAGCTTTCTGTATCACTTGAGAGATTAGTGGGAAGGGAGGAAATGCATACAGAAGTCCCCAGGGCCAAACTTGGACTAGAGCGTCTCTGCTGGGCTGGCCTGGTAGCGGGAATAGGGTGAAATAATCTTTGCACTTGCTGTTTTGGGGAGTAGCAAAAAGGTCGCAGCAAGGCTGACCCCACTTGAGAAAAATTTTTCTCACAACAGAATCTTTCAGAGACCACTCGTGAGGCATGAGGATAGCTCTGCTCAACTTGTCCGCGATTTGATTGGACTTCCCGGGGATGTGCGTTGCTATCAGAAACCGCTGAGAAGAAATCTCCCATTGCCACAGTCTGAGTGCTTCTCGACATAGGGGATAGGACCTGGTTCCGCCTTGTTTGTTGATATACCACACTACAGACATTGTCTGTCTGGATTGCTATCGTTCCCAAGGGAAGAGAGTCTTGAAGGGCTTGCAACGCTAAAAGCACTGCTCTCATCTCTAGAACATTTATGTGCAAGTGGCATTCGTCTGGTTGCCATGTGCCCTGGACAGTTCTGCCCTGATAATGCCCCCCCCACCCGATCAGGGAGGCGTCCGTTGTCAGAGTAGCAACCGGAGGGGGAGGAACAAAGGGTCTTCCCAAGAAGAGCCGAGGGGAAGACATCCACCACAGAAGATGATTCCTGCATGTTTGCGTAATCATAATGGTGTGGGACATCGGAAGTTGCTGGTATGACCATTGTGTGAAGAGCATCCATTGAAGGATTCTCATGTGGAATCTGGCTAATGGAAGCAGAGGTATGGCAGCAGCCATAATCCCCAATACTTTCAGAACTAACCTGGCTTTGACTCTGTTGCTGCTGAAGAGGAGCGAGACCAGTTTGTGTATGTCTGTTATTCTCTGATCTGTTATCCTCGCAGACATGTTGACTGTCTAGATTTGCGCCTATGAAGGTAATAACACGACAAGGCGACAAAACAGACTTTTCGCAATTTATTGAAATGCCTAAGTTTTGACAAATGCAAAAGGTGTAGTCCCTGGCCATTAGAAGAAGATGCTTGGTGGGAGCTGTGAGGAGCCAGTCGTCTAAATATGGAAACACCTGGAATCCTTGACGCCTCAGGTGAGAAGCTACCACTGCCATGCATTTGGTAAACACCCGGGGGGCTGTGGTGAGACCAAAGGGCAGGGCTCTGAATTGAAAATGACTGGTTCCCAGCCTGAAGCGGAGGAATCTTCTGGAGTGTCTGTTCATTTTTATGATAGTACGCATCCTGAAGGTCTATAGAGCACATCCAGTTTTCCTTTCCCAATAGGGGAAGGATGGACTGTAGCGTGACCATCCGAAATCTTGTTTTCTTGACTGACTTGTTCAAGATACTGAGATCCAAAATTGGTCTCCAGTCCCCTGTTTTCTTTGGAACTAAAAAGAACCTGGAGTAGATTCCGGATCCTTGCTGGTCTGCTGGAACTGGCTGAATTGCTCTTTTTGCCAGCAGCTTTGAAATTTCCAAAGCTGCAAGATTCCTTTGAGCGGGTGGAACATCTGGCAGGGATTTTTTTGATTAGTTTGGAATGCGAACGAAGGGAATGGAATAGCCTTCGGAAATGGACTGTACCCACTTGTCTTGAGTTAGGGATAGCCAGGCTTCTGGGTACAGTGACAATCTTCCCCCGACTGCCTCCGAAGGTGGACAGTCGGGCAACACCTCAGGGATGCTGAAAAGGCTTATCGGAAAAGGTTTCTCGAATGCCCTGGTTCTGCGGACCTCCTCTGCCTCTGGGGCTTACGTCTACCATTATTGTTCCCTCCTCTGCCTCTGGAGGGGAACAGACTCTGTGCGTCAGGCAAATTCCCTTGAGATTGTTTGCAGAACCACATTTTTCCACTTTTCTGGCCTTTGGGGTAAGGTCTAGAAGGAGTAGAAAAACGGACTCAGATGGCAGATAGAGTTTTGCCATCCGTCTCGCACCTAGTCAAGGTTTCTTTCACCTGAGGACCAAAGAGAGATGATCCATCAAACGGGAATTAGTGAAAGACGCTTTTAAAGGGGTCCAAAATTGCATAGTTGCATCCAGGCATGCCGTAAGGCGACACCTGTCCCTGCTGCTCTGCTCGCTCCATCAGCCTCATATGAAAGGAGGCATGGAGGAGTTAGCTATCGATTCAGGGTAGTCAGCTGGGTTTTCATTTTGTCCTGAAAATCTGCAGCTGTAGGATCCTTCAACATCTCACTCGCTTCCTGGATCAAGTCTCTCTGGAGACGGGTGAAATGGCATAGGTAGTTCAGCGAACGCATTGCAAAGGTCGCTGACGAAAACATCCATTTCCCATACCTGTCCATAGACCTAGATTCTTTGTTAGGGGGATGAACAGGTACTGAAGGATCAGCTAGTTCCTTCTTGGTGGCAGCAGCTACCACCATAGCATCCGCAGTAACACCCTTGGTCAGAAATTGTTTGTCAGTTGGTGCTGTTATAAATTTAGAAGGTCTCCTGGGGGTGGGGTCCACTGAGTCAGGAGCCGTCCAGGCTTTCTTTGCCACCACCTGCATGAGGGGATCAAAGGGGGGAAACACCCAGGAGGTGGAAGGGCGAGAGCCAAACGCCTCAAGATACACAGATTCATCCTCCCAAGGGTTAAGGGCTGGCCAATTTCCCTCTGTTTCAGGATCTCTAGAATGTCCGCAAAGGAGACATCTTCAGAAGGGGAACGGGGAACCCTCGAATCCTCTAAATCTGTGTCAGAGGTGACAGACTCAGGTGAGTCTATGTGTTTCCTCTTACACTTTCTCTTCCTAGGGGCTCCTCCGCCAATTCAGGGAGGCCTCGAAGAGGATGAGATCCCACAGGGGATTCTTGAGGAGCTGGCTCTCTGCGGTCTGGGATGAGGGAGTGAGTAGACATCACCTGAGGCAATCAAGAGGGAGGGACGGAGCCAACTGTGGAGTTGAACAAGGTTCCAACACTCTCTGCATGACCTCGAACGCACCCCTGTCAGGCAGAGCCAGAGGTCCCCGCCCGAGAAGCTGAGAACCTCCCTCGGCACCGACAGAGATGGCTCGAGGCGATGTCGGAGCCGAACTCACCAGCGCCAAGCACCGAGAGGAGAGGGGTCGGACAAGGGTCCGATGCCACTCACCCCTCGAGCCGACGAGGGAAGTCCGGCGCCGAGATTTTTCAAAGAAGAAATCGGAGCCGACGGAGCGAAGACAAATGTATCGGCTCGACTCTACCACAGTCTCGGTTCCGAGATGCCTGCCCGAGCTCAAAGGAGTCGGAGGAGGAATATTTAGAGGAATAGGTTGAGGCATCGACTGATGAGTCGGGCTCTGAAGCATTTGGGCCAGTGCCTCGGACTTTAGAAGTCGACTCACTACCCACTGGAGGTCATGATCCGAGCCTCGATGACCTGGAGGAGTGAGATCTGTGGCTCCGTTCAGACAGCAAAGGAGACGCTGGAGCCGAATGAATGGAGCCAAGGGATGGTGACCTCGACCTCTTTCTAGATGTCGGCTCCGATGGTCTGATCGAGCCGACCCAGGAATTAATACCTCGGCTCCAGCCGGAGCCGAGGAACCACAGAAACTGTAGTCAAGACTCATCGGCTCCAGCCGAGCCGATGTAGCAGTAGGCTTCGGCCTTAGGCCTCGACTCAAACTGGAGTCGAGGTCTTAGAAGCCTTGGAAGGTTTTCCGATGAAGCAGTTAGGGAACCTTCAGGCTTGAGCAAACCCTGAGGATGAGTTTGTTCTTTCTTTCCTGCAGGACTCTGGGGCTGAAGCCATGGCATACAGCACAAGAGTCCTGTAGGTAAAGGTCCCAGGTAGTACACACAAGAAGTGTGACCGCCTGTCAGAGACATTTTCTGACAGCACCACTCAGGCCTCTTGAAGCCTGAGACCTTTGAATCCTTGGACATTTTCAAGGAATAGACGTGTAATCACCACAAAACACACACACACCGATTACACTATCAGAAAGGTAAATTAACTAAAAGCTAAAGAAATTAGTTATTTATACAAAATAAATCCCTACAAAACACATACACACCACTATCAGGGATAGAGGGCCCGAAGGCCTAAGGAAAGAACTTATCAGTTCTTGTGGGAAAGGGGCTGGATAAGGGTAGAAAGGATAATATCCACTACACTATAGCTAAAAGGGAAAAAATAAGCTAGAAAAAAAAAGGGTTTAAATAGCTTTAAAGACCGTCTAATACCACTGACCTGAGCCGGTAGAAAAAACAACACCTCGATCGCTGTAGCGGCAAACGAGATCTGAGGTAATTCACGCCTAGCATTGTGGGATATAAGGGGGGCCTCGAGCCGGTGGAACCAACTCTCGAGCTTTAGAGTGGCCGAGTCGGAGCCGAGGTCGGCTCCGAACCCATCCAGCAAGAATGAAGGCGAGATGGACAACTTAACATCTGAAGTTACTGTGAATTTTTTCCATAAGGGGTGGCTTACCACTCCCGGTTTTTGAGGTGAGGGCACTCCTAAACATATCTCTGCATACCCTGAGACTAGTCTGGGTGGCCTGTTTCCCCTGGGTTTGGTCTTAGAAGGCCAGGAAGGGGCTGGAAAGGACCAGTTTTTAGAAGGCTAATGCCTACTGATTCTAGGTGGTTGCATTTGTAAGAAGTCCAACAGTCTGCATAGATTTCACTTTTTCTTCCATCTTTTTAAGAACCTCTTCTGCTTTGGTGCCAAATAAACAGTCCTTATTTAAAGGAGCGTCTAGTAATTTGGATTTGACATGATCTGGCAAGATTTGTTCCTTCAGCAAAGCATGTCTTCTCAGTACAGACCCAGTGACTGCAGCCCTGCAAGAAGCTTTGAGGGCATCAAAACTACATTGCAAAGTATGCTTACTAAACTTGGTTTGCAGAATGCATTAACTCTTGTAAATCTTTATTTTCTGCACAATCTGATAGTAACACAATTTTTTGTTTAACTAGTTCCATAATATGCTGCTGGTACTTCAACATGTGAAATTGGCAATTCAATGCCCTGATGGCAAGAGTTGCAGAGGTATATACCCCTCTTACCCCATCTGTCTAAAGCTCTGGAATCCCTGTCTGAAAGGGTAGGATTTTTGGCTGTAGTAGCATTAATACCTTTATGTCCCTGGGAAATGGTCTCTGGAACCGCAGTAGGATTCTTGGAGAAATTTGTGGAAATCGGGTACTCTGTAGTAACCGTCATGTTTCCTAGGGGCCGAGGATAAAGTATCTTGAGCAAGCCTGGATTCCATAAAAACATCTACAACATCCAGGACAGGGGGTATAGCTACAGGCCTGTGCTGAGGCAACTAAAAATTTGCTGAGTCGCCTTTTGGACTGAGGGTAGTCTTGACATTCCCAGCAGAAATGCTCTCAAAGTAAGCAAGGTTACACCAAAAGAAAAATCCTCTGGAGGGGAGGGCAGAGGGAAAGGATTCCTCTGCATCTGAATCCTCAGATTGATAACGGCATGTCCTGATAAATCAGAAGGGTTAGTCATTGGACTCCTGGTCTGTAGAATCAGAATGAAACTCAATTCCGTCTCTTAGCAGGGGAAGGCTGGCTTCCCCCAATTAGGGTAATAAGATCTTCAGCCATTCTAAGCATTTTTGTGGCATGAGATCTTGAGCATGCGCTTTGGTCTGTTTTCTAGGTGTAGTGTGTACTCTGCGCTCAGACTTGGTAGTTTTAGCTAAAAATGAAGTCCAATTCGAACATCAGTAGATCGGAATACACCCTCAGAAACCGGTGCCTACACAGCAGTTCAGACCCATCCAAGGTAGAGACATCCGCAGGTTCCATAGTCGAAGCATCATCTTGCAGCATACCTGACTTCGAACGGGTCTCAAAAGAGGCCTGCGAATCTGTAGAAATGGGCATTAAGGGATGCAAAGGCGCCTCATTGAGTACCAGCAGACTGGCGACTAGCTTAACGGAAGTGTAGTCAGCAGTTTGGTAGTCGGATGGCTTATTGAAGCCATTTCGGAATACAGAGAACGAGCGTGAAAGAATTTAGCGACAAAGCCCAACGAAGGGCATTAATAACAAGGCACAAAAACAGACAGCGAGGGACATCATGGTCTGGGCCTAAACAGGTGATGCAGTAAGAATGAAAATCTGAGGTATTTTCTTTCCACAGGCCAAGACCATTGTTAACTTTTTCTGACATCGGTTAGAGCAAGAAAAAAGGATCCCCAACAGGGTACTTAGCTTTAGAAGACTTCAGGATTACAAACTCAAACAAAAATTTCAGGTAGCAGTCGACCAGCACTTGCCAACTGCTTCAGGCTCCTCCATGGCAAGAAAGACTGATGTAATGGCGTTGGCTGCCTGTTTTATACCCCTGACGACATAAAGTGACAGCATCCAACGCAGAAATAAAGACTCTGGTATTCGGGCCAACTGAGGGCGATGGCAGATAACCCAAGTGTGATGACTGCAACAGTGAAACCCGAAGAACATCAAGAGGTTTAGTTAACTTTCAATAAATGTCCTCTTCCTAAAGTTCTCAAAATATGCATTTGTTCTCAGCTTCTCAACTACCTTCGCAACAATATTCTCTCAAACTTGGTATGGCTACTGCTCCAAGTTTAATTTTTTTTTTTAATTTTATTTAACATTTGTTTACCGGGAAAGTTAGATTTGGAACACAGCCAATTTTCAGTGGAGGCCCTGGGAGAAATGCTCCAGAAGCATGTTTTTGCAATGTGGGAGGAAACTGGACCACCCAGAGGAAACCCATACGAATGCAGGGAGGACATGCAGACTCCATAGAGAAGGCACCCCAGCTGAGAACCGAACCAGAGAAACTCTTGCTATGAGGCGACAATGCTACTGCTGCACCACTACACAGTACAATGACTCCTCAGTTTCACTAACGGTGTAAACATTCACAGAAATACAGGTAACTGTCTCTAAAGCCTTTGATAAAGTTTCTCATTAAAAACTACAAACTTTCAGACTATCACTAATCCTGCATATAGCTTCACACCTATCAAACAGGCAACAAGCTGTAAAATGGGAACACAAGTGCTCATCTCTACCTCCCTGTCTGTCGTTCAAGGATCAGTCCGAGAACCATTACGGCAACATCTTTATAAATGATCTCCATACTGCAGCCAAGCAATAGTTCAGCACACAAACTATTATCGGCTCAGCTCCTAACACAAAGTACCCTTCAGCAGGGCACACTAAAGCATTAGGGTTAGGACCCATTATTAAAAATGGAGCGGTGGGAAGCCCCCTGCACCACCTTAATAATGGGTGCCAACCCTCAAGCTGCCCCTTCCTCCTCAAGCTGCCCCTTCCTCCAACCCTAACCCTATACATTGTCATTAAAACCTCGTGTAACAATGCCTCGACAAAAGACGCACTACATCTCCTAACCTAACCCTTACCTTAAAATACACAAACACAACACCCATCCTTCACTCATTCCTGACCCTAACTCACTACACACACACACACCACCCCCCCAATCACCAAACCCCACTTACTGTATCAACATTCCCACCACAGACATATCTATTCTTCCGCCATTTGTACTACTGATATTAAATCACATTCGGTCAAATGCAGGGGACATGGATATAGACATACACATTATATATATATATATATATATATATATATATATATATATATATATAGATATATATATATATACATATACATATATATATATATATATATATATATATATATATATATATATATATATATATATATACACACACATACACATATATATACATATATATATATATATATATATATATATATATACACACACACACATTTGAGTGTATTTCTATTATATGCATAATTTTATTATATATACACACGTGTATCTCTTATACGCATCACTTTATTATACGCATAACTATTATATATATATATATATATATATATATATATATATATATATATATATATATATATATCTCCATATAATATATTATACATAAATTTAACATCTAAATCATACGTATAAATCTATATTATACATGCATATAATGTATACCTAGCTATTATACATATAATATATACCTATATGTATCCAACGTGTGGGCACGTCCCATTTGTTTTCTTTTGCATATGCCTGCGTGTGTTATTAGAACCTATGTCTCACTCATACCACCTTCAGTGGGTAGTTTAAAACCCGTAATCATGCTAGATTTCTAATGTTTTATGTTTTAATATAAAAACATTGAAGTTTTCCTCCCAGGTCTCCACTGAAAAGGAATTTTGCACAGTTGGACTGTCTTGGTCAACAACTGGAAATATAGTAAAGGATTAATATTAAATTACAAAGAATATACAAATAGGCACATGGGGTCGGGATGTCGCTGTACCAGCGACAATCACCTCGAGCCAAGGTCCACAGCACTGGGTGGCCAGCCCTGCTGCGATAGTTCATTCGTACCACTCACACACTCACCTATGGCCAGTTTAGTGTGTCCAATCTACCTACTGCATGTCGACCAAGTGCAAAATGGGAAAAGGGGGTTGAGGATGGATAGACAGAATATACAAACAGCCATACCAACATTTAAAAAAGGTGTGGTAAGTACCTGTAGATCTGCAAGTCTCTCTTTTTCAGAGTATCAGTTTAATTTAAATTTGTCAAGCATGCAAGTGAATTTGGTTCTCTAGACCCTTTTAGACCATGGCCAAGGCCACAAGTTTAAGAGTAAAAAGCAGAGTACGTTGAAAGTCTTGAGGAGAGTAGCATAAATACCTCAAATAAAATCCATGCAGACAAGGAAAAACATGCAAACTACAGTGACCAGAAGGTCAGGCATAAACCTCAGACTGCAAGAAAGGTTAGGTAGGGAAATTCAAGGCAGGGCAGGAAAACCACACAAAAAGATAAGCTAAGTTCCAATGTTTAATAACACACACACCACCGCGACCTACCTAGTCAAAGAGCAATTGAAGACTAACAAAACCAAGCGTTAAACCATATTTAACTGCGGTCAGGCATAAACCTCAGACTGCAAGAAAGGTTAGGTAGAATAATTCCGAAGGGGCAGGTGGAGAAACCACTCAAAAGATGGGTTAAGAAACCACAATGTTTAATGTACACAGAACATAACCGCACCTAGTCAAAGAGCAATTGAAGACTAACAAAACCAAGCGTTAAACCATATTCAACTGCTCTTAAGTGTTTTTAAAAAGGTTTCATGGAGGGGGGGCTTTTTAATCGATAGTGTAATGTTACTGGTCAAACCTGACAGTTATTTAAAGGTTGGACTGGTTATGGTTCATCTGATTAAGTCCAAGTGTAATTAGGCAAACACTTACTAGTTGGTGCGTTGTGTGTACATTAAACGTTGTGGTTTCTCAACTAGTCTTGAGTGGTTGCGCCACCTGCCCCTTTGGAATGGTTTTATGTTTTAGTTAGGGGCTTGGTTCTCCTTTTGTACTTGTTATTGGCCAGGTAGCCTCAACCACTAAGCTACCATAATCACCACATAAATGTCACTGTATGGCCTTTAAACTCGCCACTGGCACACCAGTGTGGCAGAAATGTTGAGTTTGGCACAATGAAAATTACAATGGCTTACACCAGTGCTGAGGAGTGGCACTGAAGCATTTTCTGCTTGGCAGTTCAGTGGGGACCAACAGTTGTAAACTTCATGAGTGCCATCATAACCATTTTTCTTTAAAAAAATCAGATAAGCACAAAAAGTCAAGGATAGCAAGCACAGAAAGGGTAGAACATTCAAATAAAGCCAAGTAAAAACAAATATATAACACAAAGCACAAATATATAAAATCCTAGAGCTCAGACTCAGTGCCTTTGGCTTATTATAACGCCTTCTTCAGATTTTTCAGGAGCATAGAAAACTGCTTGCATTTAAATAGTTCAGGAACTTTCTTGCATCTGAAAAAAACACAGCTGAAGTTTATCTCCTTGGTTTCTACCCTTTTAATAAGGGGATTAAAGAAGCCATTCCATTCAGTCCTGGTAACTTGTCAGCTTGTAAATATGCAATCCACCTCAGTTTCAGTTATTTCAGTCTGTTACCCAGGTCATCACCTCTGGGGTTCTCCAATATAATTTCCAGTGCCATAAAGAGGAATTTGTGACCAGGATGAGCAGAAATAATTTTGGCTTAAGGCATTAGTTTTACTATGAAGCCTTGCATCACTTAAGTAATGTAGGATTCTATCTTTAAAAGGTCTATTAGTCTTTCCAACGTAAAAACCGGTGCATGAATTACAGCATGCAATGCATACATAATTTTTGGTATTACAGTCTGCATAGGTACCAAGCGTATATTTTCTCCTTGTAGTTGGATGCTTGAAATAGTTTCTAGAGTCAATGTAGGTATACAAGCCTTGCATCTCTTGCAGGGGAATGTACTATTGCATATGGTGGCTGGTTCTAATTCTGTTTCTCTTGGCATAATATCGGTCAAGTTTTTTATTGTTGAAACAAAGCTGGGGTTTGTCACCAACACCCCGTTTAATATTTTCTTCTGCAGTGAGAATTTTCTAATTTCTCATTATTTGGCACACCTGTTTAGCATTATATTCAAGTAAACAAAGCCCTTCAGCACAATTAGGGAAGTGCTGGTATAAAAGGATAGTCCTTTATCAAGTTGTCCCAGAGTTTCACTGAAGACTCATCTTGAAAGATTAGTCATAAGGGATTCTTGTACTATGCCTGTTCCTACATCAATTTCCTCCTCTTTCTGCTTGCAGATTGGCTTCTCCTCTGAAGGATTGTTGGAGGAACCATCTACTGCACAGAACTAGTATGCATCCAAGATAGTTATCCAGGTTATGAAGGGACAACTTTTAAGAATCGCCAAGATTTGTACGAAGGAGCAGAATTATGATAATCAGTTAGAACAGCAGAGAGATGACTTAAGACAATGAGGTTATAAAGATGAAGAAATTCAGGAAAACTTTTTGGATAACAGGGCACAGACATACTAGGGGCCAACCTTATTTTAAGAATGGTAGAGAGAGAGATGAAAAGTACAGTTTTGTACCTACCATAAATGTAGATGTCCGATAGGTATGCATCTGCAGTCATAACATATGGGTTGTCCTGCCTCAGGCAGCCCTTCGGTCGGCTGGATTCCAAAGTCTGGGTCTGGCCTCGGCTGATGTCGCACTTTCCCCGACGTCAGAGCGTCTGGGGTATAAAAGCATCAGCCGACGCCATTTTCCTCAGTTTTTCTTGCCCCAGGTGCCCTCTATGAAGGCTAAATTTGGATGAAATGCCAAAAAATTCCAAACATAATGCAAAAATATATACGTATATAAATATACAAACAAATACACCATAACAAGATTCCCCCAGCTAGCTATTGGAGGGGTAAGCACCCTAGGAATACCACAGAGGGGAAGGAGGGAGGGTAAACCTGACTGCAGATGCATATCTATCGGACATCTACATTTATGGTAGGTACAAAACTATACTATGTCCTTCAAGGATGCACCTGCAGTCATAACATATGGGTAGAATACCATAGCCAATCTGGGGGTGGAGGTACTAAGAAAATGATGGTGTAGTTAAGATACCCTGCAGGACTGCGGTAGCAAAGCCTGCTCTGGATCTGGAGTATAAAGGTAAATTGTAATGCTTGGCAAATGTATGCACGGAGCTCCATGTAGCAGCTTCTAAAATGTCCTTGGTAGCCACCCCTCTTGGGAAGGCTGTAGTGGTGGCTGCGGCTCTCGTGGAGTGAGGCCTAATATTCACAGGAACAGTCTTTCCATGAAAGGAGTAGCAAAAGCGAATGCAATTTCCTATCCATTTTGAGATTGTCTGTTTGGAAATTGCTTTTCCTTGTGCCCCAGCAGCATATGCTACAAACAGTTGATCAGTCTTTCTGCAACTTTTAGTTCTGTCCAAATAGTAGCGTAATTGTCTGTGTATATCCAGAGTGTGTAGAAGTTTCTCCCCTTTATTTTGTGGATTTGGGAAGAATGTAGGCAAGTGAATTGCTTGGTTCAAGGATACCCTAGACACCACCTTTGGCATAAAAGTAGGATTGGTTCTTAATGAAACTCTGTCTTGATGAAAAAGAAATGGCTGCACTGCCATTAAAGCTTGTAACTCAGATACTCTTCTTGCTGAAGTTATGGCCAGAAGGAATGCAGTTTTCCAAGACAGAAACTGTGGATCTGCCGTTGCTGCTGGTTCAAAGGGAGGAAGCGTTCGTTTTTCCAGCACAAAGTTAAGGTCCCAAGTAGGTAAAGGTGGTCTCCTTGGAGGATTGATGTTTTTGATTCCTCTGAGAAATTGTCTTGAGAGGATGCGAGAAGACAGGTGGATTTACATTGTATTCTGCTGAAATTGCTGAGGCATGTATCTTAATGGAAGAATAAGACAGGCCATTGTGGAACAATTAAGTATTCCAGTATATGTGCCATGCTCATCACGGTCACATCTAGGCCTTTTGTTGTGTTCCAAATGAGAAGTCTTTTCCATTTTGCTGAGTATACCTTCCTTGTGGAAGGACGGCGAGCTTCCATAATAATGTCCTTTACCGTCTGGGATAAGCTGTTCTGAGTAGGAGTCATGGTATTCTCCAGGCAGTTAGCTGCAAGGTTTTTAGGCTGGGATGCAGGATCTTGAAGTTGTTCTGCGTCAGAAGAAGTGGCCATAGGGGGAAGAGGCCACTGTTTCGTCTGTGACAAGCTATTTAACAGTGGGTACCAGTGCTGCCTTGGCCAGTCTGGAGCTATCAGAATCACTCTTGGCTGTTCTGCCCTGATCTTCAGTAAAACCTTGGACATTAATGGGAGTGGTGGGAAAGCATAGACTTTGAGCTTTCCAGCTGAAAGAAAGAGAGCCCACTTTGCATGCTTGTGGGTGGTGTGTCCTTGAGCAAAAAATTTTCAGTTGATGATTGTGGGGTGAGCCGAACAGATCTCCGGCCTTCCCCCATGTTTGCGTTATGAGTAAGATGTCGCCTGGGTGCAGCATCCATTCGTGCGCATCCATGGTAGTTCTGCTTAAGCTGTCTGCCAGAGTATTGTCTTTCCCTGGCACGAACTGGGACTGTAGTTGTATATTGAGTTTCAAGCAAAGTTCCCATAGATTCATAGCCAGTCTGCATAGATGGTAGGAATGCGTGCCTCCTTGCTTGTTTATGTACCACATAACTGTGGTGTTGTCTGTCATTAGCAGGTGGCCCTGTTGAAGGAAAGGTTTGAAAGCCTCGATTGCGTGCATCACTGCCAGCATTTCCTTTTGGTTTATGTGCATGCGTAGCTGTCCTTGAGACCATAGCCCTTGGATACATTTGTCCTCCATGTGTGCTCCCCAACCTCAGTCTGAAGCGTCCGTGGTGATGGTTTGGTTTGCTCTTGGTTTGTTGAAAGGCAACCCTCTGCTGGACTGGCAGACTTGAGCCCACCACAGGAATTCGTTTTGAAGGCAAGGGATGAGTGGAATCAAAGTTTCTAAGCTGTGACTGTGCTGAGTCCATACACTCCTTAGGTACCATTGCAATTTTCTCA
Source organism: Protopterus annectens (assembly GCF_019279795.1). Lineage (NCBI taxonomy): Eukaryota > Metazoa > Chordata > Ceratodontiformes > Protopteridae > Protopterus > Protopterus annectens. The sequence goes on from NC_056750.1 coordinate 247,325,762, forward strand.
TATGCAGCCTGGCTTGTGGAATTAGAATTATGCAGGATGCCATGTAACCCAGGGCCTGCAGGATTTTCCTTGCAGTCAGCTGAGTTTGTCTTGTCAGATTCTTGAAGTAATCTGGAAGTTGTTTCTGTTTTTCTTCTGTGAGAAAGGCCATTTGGGTGGTTGTGTCTAGATCTGCACCCAAAAAGGTTATTCTTTGGGATGGAACAAGTCTTGATTTTTGGATGTTGACTGTGTATCCCAAGGCCTGTAATAGTTAGATGGCATAGTCCAAGTCCTTTAACAAATTTTCCTTGCTGTCCACGTGTATCAGGCAGTCGTCCAGATATGGGTAGATTTGAATCCCCTGAAGTCTGCAGTGTGCAATTACTGATGCCAGGCATTTCGTGAATACTCTGGGCGCAGTAGATAAGCCAAAGGGCAATGCTGAGAATTGATAATGCTCTGATCCTGCAAGAAATCTGAGGTGTCTTCTGCAACTTTGTCGAATAGGGACATGCAGGTATGCCTCCTTGAGATCTAGAGTCACCAGCCAAGACTCCTTGCTCAGCATGGGAAGAAGCTGCTGTAGGGTCAGCATCTTGAATTTTGGCACAATGAGGTAAGCAATTCAGTGCGGACAGGTCGAGAATAGGCTTCCATTGATTTTCTTTTCTTGGAACAAGGAATAATCTGGAATAAAATCCTTGGCCTTGTTCTGAAAGAGGTACCTTTTCTATGGCTTTCATTTGTATTAATTTGGTGATTTGCTTCAAAGCCTCTGCCCTCTGATTTGGTGGCAGGTCTGGCATTCCTTTTCTTTTTGGCAATGTGTGGAAATGGAACCTGTATCCTTTGTCTTATTTGTAATGTCCATGAGTCCCTTGTAATGTAATGCCATTTGTAATGTCGAGTCCCTTGTAATGTAATGCCAATTTTATGAAAATAAAGAAAGCTTTCCGCCCAATGGTGCTTCTAATTGAGCCCTGGTCGGCGGAGTCAAAATTAAGTCATTGAGACTGTCCTGGTGTAGCAGTTGTTGTTCCTGCACTACCTCTCTGGTTGGGAGGCTGCCACTGACTGCCTCTGTAGGAGCCTCAAGCTTGCCCTCTACCTCTGGCACGCCTGTTCCTGCCTCTCTGGGATCTGTCTGAGTCCGGAAAGGACCAATTCTTAGTAGGCCAATTTCTGCTGAATCTCGGTGGTTGTACCTGCAGAACGTCCTTGACTGTTTGCACAGATTTTGCCTTTTCTTCAAACTTCTTTAAGACCTCCTGAGCCGTGGAACCAAATAATTTTTGTTTTTCCATTGGAGCATCCAGGAGCTTAGCTTTAACATGGTCCGGTAGAGATTGTTCCTTCAACCAGGCATGCCGCTCATTATAACTGCCCCTGTCATAGCTGACCTACATGAAGCTTCCAGTGCATCATAACCACATTGCAAAAAATGGTTGCTAACCTGCTGTGAGTTATGTACCAGATCCTGAAGTGATTTACGGTCAAGGGGTTCAGAGGAGGAAAGCTTCTTATACAATTCATCTAACAAATACTCTTGGTACTGTATCATATGAAATTGACAATTTAATGCCCTCATGGAAAGAGTTGCAGAAGTATAAACTTTCTTTCCCCATCTCTCTAAAGCTCTAGACTCCCTTTCAGAAGGCAGAGGATTTTTAGCAGTGGCAGCTGCAACCCCTTTAGGGCCCTGTGAAATAGTTTCTGGGTCTGCAGTGTGGGCCTTGTACAGGTGTAGATGAGAATCCGGGACACTGTAGTACCTATCAGGTTTGGCAGGAGCCGGAGGGAGAGAATCAGGGGCTGTACTAGCATCAGAGTACACATCAATAACATTCAAAACAGGAGGTATAGCTAAAGGCCTATGCTGAGGTAAATGTAAAAAGGTCCTTAATCTCTTTCTAGAATCAGAAAATTCCTGGCCCTGCCATTGAAAATGTTCTCTCAGAATGCAGCGTCTCACCAAAAGAAAACTCTTCAGGAGGGGAGGCCGAAGGAATAGATTTCTTCAGCATCAGAATCCTCGTAGGCCGAATAAGCCTCCTGCTGGTGCTCTGACAACACAGATTCATCCGTAGACTCATCTGAAGAGTGGGGGTCAGAGGGCTCAACCCTGGGCCTTTTGTCTGGTGGTGGAAGAGAGCCCCTGTCCGGGTGAGGTTGAGAACCTCTAATTAAAGAGATAAGATCCTCTACTAGGCTGAGAATCCGAGTGCCAGTAGAAGGCCTCAGAGGTAGTCTTGGGAGGCAAAGCTTTAGCAAGTTTGGCAGCTTTAGCCCTAGAGAAGGCCTTATGGACATGGATGCAGGGGGTCTGGCTGCACCACGTGCAGGAGTGGACTTGTCTAAAGGAATGGTGTCGGACATGTCGTGGACACCAGTTTCAATAGGTAGTTCAATAACCGACTCGGCCGGAGCCTCCGGGACCAAGGTAGTCGGTTGAATGGATTCGGCAATAGGAAGCACAGAGGACTCTGTTTCAGCCGAAACAGAGACACTCGCGGTAGGCCTGACCGTGGTTTCAGCCAAAACCGCAGGCCGCGAGGGTCGGTCCTTG